>NC_060240.1:14597445-15202391 GCF_021155785.1 Neodiprion fabricii
GTGACCAACATTGGAAAACCGCGAACCCTTTCCGTCGATTGGACCACTGATAACGTGTATTTTTACGACAGCGAGAAACCCCATGCCATTAAGGTACTCATAAAATACACACTTGACAATGTTTGCCACCTCGGCCGAACACAATAGTAACTCTTCGTTGATTACAACATTTCTTGATCGATCAACTTACTTTTATTTCTTTCGATTGATCGAAATTGCAGGTCTGTCATTTGGGAGAGCAAAAATGCGCGCATGTTGTCTCCGTAAATTCTGCGACTGCGGTAAACAGCATAGTTACAGATCCGAAACATGGGTAAGTTAGTAGATGGACGAGAAGACGTTTTTGTTGTTACTACGTCTGTTCTTTTTTGTTAATTTTCACTGTTATTCGACGAATGATAATCAGCTAACAAATCTTCAACTTCTTCAGATATTTAGTTCTCATGCTGAAGTGATGATCCTTCAATTTCTCATGCCCACAGCTTCATCTTTTGGGGCCAAACAGATTCGTGGTCCTTCAACAATCCAGTCAGCGAAATATATCGGTCGCAGATGACTGGCAAAGATTCGACTTCCGTAGTTTCGAAGAATCTGGGAATCGTCAGTGGACTCACTGTTGACCACTCAAGGGCTCGTTTGTACTGGGCTGATCAACACTTTCAACTGATAGAAAGCTCAGATCTGAATGGAAATGACCGACGCATTATGTTTTCCGCTAACGTTAGTAATCATTCAAATACAATTTTCTCCCGATCAATGTTTCAAATTTCGAAGGATTTGCATCATGTGCCCGTTCTTCTGTAAGGTTCACCATCCTGTCGGCTTAAACTTATTCGAGGATTCGCTTTTCTGGCTGACCCCAGGCACCGGACAAATGACGAGCTGTTCTGTGTTCGCCGGAAACGAAACTTGCAAGAGAATTCAGATCAGCTCATCTCATACCGAGGAACAATTCACGATGCTGCAACAATCGCGTCAACCATCAGGTATATTGCAAAGTTGCGATAAAAGTTTCGAATGTTTGCTGTAAATCATTTTTTAATTCACAGTGAAGAACAATTGCCAGGGGCACAAATGCAGTTATCTGTGCGTCAGGAACAATGAAGATATCGGATGTTTGTGTCAAGATGGAAATGTCGTGTTACCGGGCGAAAAGTGCGACGATACTGTCAAAATGCCCCCGCCTGAATTCGGATCTAACAAGTCAAAAGGCGATGGTGGTTACATTGCTGGAGTGATGACAACGATCTTTATATGCCTGGCTTTACTAGGAGTCTACTACTACTACCAGAGGAAGAAGTATGAAGCCAGTAAATGCGACTTAAGGTGAGTTGAATTTATTCCTACAACGCATTTCGTTCCTTACAATTAGATTAGAACCGGCATCTAATATTTGTATAATTTACAGCATACACTTTCAAAATCCTGCTTTCGGATGCGGGCTACCAGCCTCGATTCCGTCAACTGCAATGACTGTGGCGCCAGGGGAACACGAATACGTTAACCCTGTCGTCGACATTCGTTCTAGAGTGAGTAGCAATTACGCCTGTTCAATCGAGGACATAATCAGACACTTCTAAGCATTAATAAAGGGGGCACTCCCTATAAAACGCCAAATCTTAGTCGATTCGAATGATTTTTTTTTTTCTTAGGGTAAGAAATGTATGTGTTTTTTGATGAGTTATAAATGTAAGAAATGTATATATCTTTTCAGAGTCATAGATATTTTTTATTACATAACTCTGGTTTTAAAAACGACTTTTGTTGCTTAAAAATGGGAAAAATCACGGAGATACAATTTTGAAAATAAAAAGAATATTCAATTTCGAGTATAAAAGTATAAGTACACCAGTTTCCTAAAATTGACACTCAATAGGATATTTCGAAAATAAGAAAAAGATATAACAACGAATAACATTCGTCTACAACTTTGTGTTTTGACTGAAAACTCTTGGTTCGATTTCAACTTTCTATGTTACACGGGAGAAACAAGGTTTGTGTAATGTAAACAATTTTTTCAGGCATTAGATGCTTAATGCAACCTTCGAAAATCGAACCAAAAGTTATCAGTCAAAACACAAAGTTGTAGACGAATGTTATTTAATGATCGTTATTGAGAGTATTCACATCATGTCGTAGAAATTTCCTCGGTAGTAAAATTTAGAATTCCTATTATAGTGATTATTATTTTTGAAAAATGGATCGGTATACGGTTGCCGAGAAGATCGATATGATTTACATTTATGGCGAAACGCTAGTGCAGCTTGTAATTTATACGGAGAACGATACCCCGGAAGAAGTCAACAAAGAAAAAAAGAAAAGCAAAGAAAAAAAGGAATCGAATGTATTGAAGACAATGGCCATCATTTCGAACATTTGCTTTGATACAATTGTAAATTTATTCCGCGTAAAGTGGAGAACGGACATCTTTTTCTTATTTTTGAAATATCCTATTGTGTATAAATTTTAGGAAACTGGTGTACTTATACTTTTATACTCGAAATTGAATACTCTTTTCATTTTCAAAATAAAAAATACACCATCCAATTTTAAAAACCGAAGCTGACCTTCGTATCTCCTCGGCGCATCCACTTAATAAAAATTCAAACCCGCTATGTTCCATCCCCTTCAAAACCCTGCAGCTCTCTTCTGAAACTTTTTTTTGAGATTTTGCTTCGTTTTCGAGAAAATCGCCCTGATCACCTTAAATGCCCCACCCTGTATACGTGTGGTCACTTGATGAACGAACAATATTTAAAAAATTATGATAATTGACTGATTAGTCTTAGAATAAAAAAGGTGATTTTTTCAGAAAAAAATATCAAACTTTGACCCATAAAAAACATGTTTGTTTCGATAATTTTTAGTCGGTTTTAGGTTCATCAATTCGACACAAGTATCATAAAAACCTGTACCAAATACGAGCTTGATTAGTCAAATAGTTTTTGAGTCATGGTGTTCACCGATTTTCAACTTATTGTGAAAAAAATTTCGAGATAATGACGTTTAAAATTTGGGCAAGGGAAAAACGTTTGATTCTGTAACTTACGGACCAGTCACCTATTCCGGCACCGTATAATACTCCTTCAGCTGACTCATAATACTTATTTTGCATTTCTAACAGCTATTACTGAATAGACGACTCCCCTGTCCACAATATATTGCCTATTGATGCTCGCAGGGTTCCAACCGAAGCAAAGGTGCGTCACGGTCAAAGGCTCTCGAGATTTCATTTTTAAGAACTGACCAAAATCGCTGACTGTATCGTATTCTAGAGGTTTCAAACTATACAAGGGGAGTGCCCCCCTTAAACCTGGTTAGCTAACTCATTTCAGGCCTAAAATTAGTATGCGAAAAGTTAAGTGCGAACAACTATTATACCCATACGAAATTCCCAGATCCCTCTAATTTGAAAAATTAATTCTGTACAGACGTGCTTCCGCCTGGCAGTCACAGGTCAAAGCCAATACGCAATCGAAATACTGACATAGTCATTACGGGCCAATAATACCCAGACGAAACGATCAGTGGCTGAATTTCAAACCTGATATTTGATTTTAACGTTCTATTTAAAAATAATGCCATCCAGATTCTGATTGAATCTTGGTATTAATTAAATGCGATATTTACGGAACACGTAGTCAATCAGACGTTAAAAATTATGTTTCAGTATCTAAATGGAGAAATGAATGGAAGAAATACGTTGTCATTGAATAAAAAAGAAGATTGTTCCAGCGAAAGTGAAGACGGAAATTATCTGCCGGATGTACGTTTGATACGATAATTTTTTATTCGAAAATAATAATACGAGAGTATTAATTTTTGCAGTTGAATTGCAAGTTATATGTGCGTCTATGTCGTATATATTACAGTATTTTATTATATATCTGCTGTGATGGGCAGCGTGTTGTTTATTATATTATATTACATTACTTGTTAAATATTGTGTTCAAATTATATTTTGATAAAATTTTTATAATTCCTATTATACGATGAATAATATTCTTTTTGAGAGAAAAAAAATTTATGAAGCTGTCAGCCTTTCCTCCTACAGAATGTTCATCTTCCGTGAATTAAAATAAAAAATCGAGCTCCCAACTGTTTCCCTTTCAAATATTAAGAATTAAGTCGATAGTGTTGAATTATTTCACAGAGGTATAAATGATTACTTGGAAACAATTGAAGGTAAATTTTTTTTCCTGGACAATATTCAAGGTGAAATTTAAATTATATGTGCTTGTGAATCCAATCAGGAGGCCATATATGTAATACATGTATGGAGGAGGCACCCACTTATTGTTAGCTAACTTCGGGATGGTCAGTCAGTCGCGAATCATCATACGGTATTGTTCTATAGAATCATAGTGCATTCAAGAAGAGGCTAAGGTACGACAGAAAAAATAGCCCTGTTTTTCTATAACTTAAATACCCCACAAATTATACTTCAATTCCACTTTGTGATAACTCGCTGCAAGCGCACTTCGTTATTCATTTCACATATTTCCATTGACATCGACTAAGCATCTAATTAAAATTTTTCTGTTATTTCTGTATTTTTGTATTTCACTTTCTCTGTTTCTGTTTCACTTTTTTTCTATGTAATGTTTACTCATATGCTTATTTTTATGCCATTATTTATTCTCTTATTTACCCGATTAACCCTTTAACCAGTCTTTCAAATGAGACTGTTGGGCTTATAAAATATAACGTAAAATAATAAAATGAAATGATTATTCCTGTTTTGCCTGCATCGCTGAAATGATCGCTGTGTAACAATTTTGTTCAAAAAACATCCGTACTTTGACATCCGTAGAATCATCTTCTCACCGTAGGTTTCATTGAAATTCGGGATTAAATTCTACGCTGAAAATTCTTTGTCAAGCATGTATTACTGCGACGATCTTTGTTGAAAAAATATGTTATTTGGATGAAGTTCGGGTCAGATCAATTAGTCAATTATTATAGAAACACACTTTTGTCACACCCTTTGTCGCGGTTAGTATTGGGTCTGTCTTACAAGATAGATGCGGTTATTACGAATTATGTGCACGTATGACGCCAAGGTAGAACAAATGTCCCGGGGTCAATGTGATATCGTTAAAACAGGGATCCACGTACTTTGAGCCAAGGTGATTGTGGCGATTATGTCCAAATTTGTATGTGCGATATTTCTTCGACAGGACCAAGAACCGATGAAATAAATTGTCCGTCAAAATATCGTCCCTGACCTGTTACACATACCAACCGAATGAATTAAACGTACGCGTGTAACTCTGAAGAAGCTGAAAATCACCGTAAAATTTCAGAATGACAGCAGCCGTTAGCATCAGCGGTTTTATCGTAACATCCGCAATACTCTGCGGAATAATTAGTATTGTAATTTACCACCTGAGAAGACTGCGTCTGTACAAACAGGTCTCAAAATTCAGCGGACCTCCGTTACTGCCGTTTTTCGGTAATGCCCTTGGATTCGTCGGAAATACCGAAGGTGATATAAACGTGTTTGAATACATTCGTCTCTTTCGAACGATATGAATTTTCACATTTTTGGTTTTAATCAAACTACTTTAGACATCCTGATGAAGATTATGGAGCTTTTGAACTCGTATCCTTCCCCGTTTCGCGTCTGGCTTGGCCACCGATTGTTCTTCGGCGTTAGTAATCCCGAGCAAATGAAGGTATAACAAATAATTGACTTCGATGAATGACATCGTCGTACAATGATAACGGATTTTTCATTTCTTCCAGACGATTTTTCTCAGCCAAAAAACTATCGAAAAAGAAGACCTGTACAAGTTTATCCGGCCATGGTTAGGGACAGGATTGTTTACGGCCCCCGGTAAGTTGACGTTATTACACTTCAATGTTTGACGCAACGTGCCTTACGTACAAGTTATCAAATTACTCCACAGACTCAATAGAGTTTCATGCGCACGTCTTGAATACATAAGTATGAGTATGTTTTGCGAGGAGGGATGTGGGGGGGGGGGCAAATTCTCCGAGTAACATTGACCGTTTTTGTCTCGTTAATTCCCTTGCTTTGAATCCAGAACGATCATAATTTGCAAATTTTTGGATTCAGCATCGAAATGGCGGGTCCACCGAAAGCTCATAATGCCAACCTTCAACTCCCGAATCTTGGAATCATTCGTGGAAGTCTTTGCGATCCAGTCGAAAATATTGAATCAGCAAATGGAGGTTGAACTGGACGGGGCAGAATTCGACGTATTTCATTACGTGTCACTCTGTACGTTGGACATTATTTGCGGTAAGTTGTAATTGTCCAACTTCAGGTTCATTCTTCATTCGCCAGTTGGTTCATGTTTAAAGAATTGCACGTTTAACTACAGAAACTGCCATGGGGGTGTCTGTGAGAGCACAAACCGAGTCCAGTTGTCGCTATGTTGAAGCTACAAAAAGGTCTGAAGAATTGTCAGTTCTGTATTATTTCCTCCTCCAAACTTTCTCTGAAACTTTCCCAAATATACTGCGTGTGCTGCTTAATTGTTTCAGTATCTCGAGTGGCATATTCAGAAGAATGTTCCAAATCTGGCTGCACCCAGATTTCATCTTTGAGCGGACACAACTTGGCAAAACTCAGAAAGAGTGCGTCAATTACTTGCACAGTCTTACCGAAGAGGTATATAACGCGTTTATAAACACTTTAGTTTTTATATTCTGCAGTATACTTATACGTTGTTTGTCTTGTTTATCAGGTGATACAGAAAAAGAAGAAAGCATATTTCCAAGCCAATGGCAAGCCGGAAAAAGAGTCTCGTAAGTTACAACACTTAGCAACTGCAGACAGCTGCATTATCGACGTCAAAAAATATGACCGTCGTGCAATTTCTTAATCCATTTTGCACTTTTTACCGACAGGCAACGGGGAATTTCGTAGAAAAGCTTTCTTAGATCTTCTCATGGAGTTGACTCATGATGGAGAAAAATTTACGGATGACGAACTACGTGAAGAAGTTGATACGATGATGCTTGCTGTATGTATTTCACGATGTTTGGCACCATGAGCGTGTATTTGATTGTATTATTCGTTCTATGATTTCGGAAATTTTTCACCAACGTAATGTGCAAATTTTGGTTTCCCAGGGAAATGATACGACAGCGATAGTAAATTCGTTCGTAATGTTGATGCTGGCTTCTTATCCAAACGTACAGGTGTGTAGGTATTGAGATTTATTACAGTTGCCGAAATTTTGCCATGACAATGCAACGATCATCGATGTCTTTTGCAGAACAAAGTTTACGAAGAACTCTATGAGATTTTCGGAAATGATGACAACGACGAACGAACCGTGACACACGAAGACTTACCACGTATGGAATACATGGAACGTGTTATCAAAGAAACTATGCGGCTATTCCCCATCGGGCCAATTCTTGTTCGCGCAGTTACGGAAGATTTGGACATAGGTTTGACTCTCGGTTTTAAACACTGAATTTTCTTAACTTTAATAATGTTCGCACTGCAATTGCATTGTTGGTTGCAGGTGAGCACACGTTACCAGCAGGGAGTTCAGTTGTTCTTGGAATCTTGAAAGCTCACAGAAACGAAGAGTTTTGGCCTGAGCCACTGAAATTTGATCCTGACAGGTTCCTACCCGAAGAAGTTGCGAAACGACATCCTTACTGTTACGTGCCATTCAGTGCCGGGCCGCGAAATTGTCTAGGTATATTCTAGGATTACGGATTCAAAGGAGCTATCAGCAATGGTCGGGAATAATAGATGATCCAATCGTTATTTCAGGTATAAAGTATGCCATGATGGCGATGAAGACACTCCTTTCGACGGTTCTACGAAGATACATCATCAAAAAAGATGATGTACAATCGATACAGGATATCAAACTGAAGGCAGACCTCATGTTGAAGCCGGTCAAACCGATCACGATAAGAATTGAGAAACGAACGACAAAAATTAATTACATTTGAGACCGAACAAAGGATAATTTTGGGTTCGGTTCAGTTGTTAGCTATACTTTAATTTACATACGACATAAAAATAAGTTTAAGCACGTATGGATAATGTATTAGTTTATAGTAAAATTGATTTATCGAGTTAGCTTTGATTCTGCAGAATCTAGTCCTACAAGAAATATCCTACAGGTACTTTTCTGCCAAAAACATCATTCTATAGAACCCACGTCTACGGGATGGAATGGATAGCAGGACCGGTTCTACGGAACCCTATTCTACAAAAACGAATTTTATTGGAAGATGACAGTTTCTACAGAAATCGCTTCTACGTAGTTCGTTTCTAGAAAAATAAGCCAACCAATAGAGTAGAAAGTGATTCTGTGACAAAAATACTAAGAGAATTCCGACTGTGCCGTAACGCGGAAGACAGTCCGTAGTTCTATTATGTAATGTTTCATACTCGCAGCTATGGCCTTTTTTTTATCAACAATTATACACAAGAAAGTGAACTTTTGAGTTTTTTGCTTATAAAAGTGAAACTAATGAAGCAATGTTAATACTGTCAAGGGACGAGTTGTAAAGAATCAAAATGCGAACAAAATGGGTTTTCGAACCACGCGATTGGATAATTAGTACCGGAGAAAAGACTAAAAAGCATAGAAAATTTTTTTTTTCTTCAGTGTATAACTCCGTCATTTTTAAGTTGTAGCGCAGGCCCTTCGGATAATAGTAGTGATTAATATGTTCTTTATTTGCGCATAAGACAGGTGTTGTCAGATGACCAGTTTTTGCACAATTGCGATTTGAATTTTTTAATGCACTGTTTTGCAGTGTGTCTGGATGCATCACGAATGGTTCAATTAAAATTTTTCATGGCGAAATTTGGCGAAAACGTATACTTTTATTTTGTGCCAAAATGCTGGAGAATAAGCAAAAAATGATCCCAAAAATGACTAAATACGGCCATCCGCGAGAAAGCAATCAAGTAGTGGATAAAGGGTATTTATAATAGTAATAGAAGCGCGTCCTTTACAATTCGTCTGTTGGCAGTATCAAGATTGCTTCATTGGTTTTGCTTTTATAAGCAAAATACTAAAAAACACGTTTTTTGGCGTATGATTGTTAATAAAAAAAAAAGACCACAGTTGTGAGTTGGTAACATGACAAAATACAACTGCGGACTGCCTTCCGTGTGACGGCACCATCGGAATTCTCCTACTATTTTTGTCTAAAAAGTGAAGCTCAACGTACTCTAGCTTCCGGGGTGATACACTTCATACACTCACCTTCAGCGTTCTTATCATAGGATGGTGCGTTTTGGTTTCGTATGTGCCTAACCCTTTAAAATGTCACAAATTACTTAAATGCAGTTTCCGGCGAAATAATTCTGAAATTACTTCAATAATTTTTCTGTAGAAACAATCCTCTGCTGTCAGAATTTGTTTTTGTAGGACTGACGTGAATTCTGTGGAACCAGTCCAGAAGTCCATTTTATTCCGTAGAACTGGATTCTGTGGAAAAAAACTTGTGTAATATTTTCTGTAGAAAACTTTACTCGCTAGAAGTTGCTTTTGTAGGATCGGTCCATTCCCATTTTAATTATTTTTTGTTATTAAACTAATTCCTACAAAATGTATATTATACACACTGTAACGTGGCATTTTATAACCGCTCGTCACAAGGGCACAAAACTAAAGGAAACTTCTGGAAAACGCGTCCCTGGCGGGGTACTCCAAGCGAACTCGATACAAAATAGGCAATACCTACTAATTACTAATTCTTTATTTGTAAATTCTGTAATTTCTCGCTTCAACCCAAGTAAACAAGGTACCGGGAGGACAACGATCCCGACCACCGAGGGACCAGCTACTACCGATGATATCATCTACCGACTGCCTGATGCCGCTATCCCTGGTGTGTTTCAGAAACACCAGGCTACCATCTCGACGCTAAAATCCTCCCTACAGCCGCGTGACCTTCTCCAGAAGAAGTCAGCCGCCCGCTGGATTCCTGGATGCCGCGGAATCGGTAAACAAAGCCATGCAAAAGATGCACTTCCCGGCCAGGCGCCGGACCGATTCTTAACTGCTACCGTTACAGCGGTTGTTACCGCCCTCGAGAGTAATCTGCGATACTCGAAGCCGCGTTCCTGTAGACAAGGACCACGGTTATTATCGTAGGCAGACATACGCTACCATCACGACGCCACCCTATGAAAGCGACTGTTTTCCTGTGAGCAAGGACCCATGCCGTCGCTCTCCAGCCGGTAAACTTTGGCCGAAAGACATTGAGCGTGTGCCTCTACCAAGGAGTCCCCGACGATAGGTAACCGGGACAGTGAGGTACAGCGACTGGAAACGAGCTGGTGTCAAAGAAGAAGTCACAGGCGGAACATTACGTGTCATCTATCGGTAATCTTCAAAAACGCGTGACGTAACCGTAACCAATATTCACCACAAGAGGGATGACCCAATTATGGTGGGGAACAAATACGGACTAATCACGGGAAAAAGGATCATCTGACGCATACGACTATTGGCCTCCTTCTTTCAAGGCAGGTCTCGAGCTTCCTTGAGAAAACCTTCGGCACTGCGATTGGCTGTTTCGTTTCATGTAGCCAATGCTTGCGCTTGCGCTTGGCGTCTATGCACTTATGACCCGTATGACGCGGTCACAGCCAGTCCACAGGTTAACTTCTTTGAGGTTAATACACTCTCATCACCGACGCAACTTGACAATGAGAGCCAAGCGGTTTAAGTTAGATTTAAATATAGCCGAGTGGCGCTTCGATCAGCAGTTTTACCACCATAAGCAATCACATATCCCTAAATATGCCTTCTTTCTGGAAGGGACAGCCAAGTTGTGACTATGAAACGAGGACGCCTCTGAGATTCAAGGAAGCCTTCATCAAGGCGTCCTTTATCCTTGAGATAAGGAGGGACTATGAAAGGTTTCTCTCTGCTATGAATACGGGTGTTAGGTTCCAATGAAGGAACCATGTGGCCCGTGCGCAAACCGGAAGTGAGGGGACCTAAACAGAAAAATAGGGAAAGCCAATTTATTAACTGTGAGACATCTGGCGGAGAATGGTAGAGAGTAAAGACTGCAGACGTGTTCGCCAGTTTCTAGTTGAATCACACATGTTTCCTGCATCTTGAGCTGCAGCTGACCTGCAGTTACTGACAGCAGCGGCGGCCACTAGACGTCACTTGCCGGTAACTATCGGCGTGGTGGGAGTAAAGAACGGCAAAACTTACGTGATGATTGTAGGGTTATACTGACTGTCGCTGGCGCACGCCGATAAAGCGGCTGAGGGTCATCATTCGATCAAGTGACAGTGCATAAATTAGGATTCTAGGAGAAGTGTTGTATTGTTAATTTGGGGTAAAGTTACAACAACGAATCAAGTAAATCGTGAACGAGGCCAAAATTGTTTTTGATTCAGTTCCAATTCAATTTCAAAGGAAAGAACGTTACCCGAGGCTGCGTGCTAAGTAAAATGGCGACCGAAGGTTCGACGACAACTGCCACGAAGCTTTACTCGCGGGCGGAAGTTGCTAAGCACAATCATAGCGAAGACACTTGGATCATAATCCATAATAAAGTTTACGATGTAACCGCCTTTCTCAACGAGGTATCAATTTACAGTACATTCAATATACCGCATCAACAATCGTGACTGTCTGTCACCTGTTTGCTGCATGCAGCAGACTACTTGTTGCCATTATCGAATGAATACAATAATGATGTAATGTTGTATGGAAAATTCAGCACCCTGGTGGCGAAGAGGTGCTCTTAGAACAAGCTGGAATTGACGGATCTGAGCCCTTTGAAGATGTCGGGCATTCTAGTGATGCTAGACATATGATGGAACCATTCAAAATAGGAGAACTTATCGAAGTGAGTGTCAAAATTTGTGTTATTCAACTTGTACACTGTAACAGTTCTTTTCAATTCTATTTTCCTTTTCTTCATATTATTTAGTTCCTCAAATCTTTCTCACTTTCAGACGAAATAGTTTCAATGATTTTCCATTAACTTTCAGGAGGATAGAACAAAATCAGAAGAAAAAAAGAGCAGAGATTGGTCGAGTGAAAAGAGTGAAGATGACGAATCTAGGTATATGCCTAAAAATTTTATGATTTCAAGGAAATCCAAAATTGTGAATGTTACCTCGGATAACTCTGATTTCTTTCGATACCCTTGAACAGCAATCTCTTAAAATGCTATCAATACGAATGAAGACTTATACTAAATGAATTGAATTTGAAATTACAGTGGTTCCTGGCGTTCGTGGTTAATTCCTGTAGCGCTTGGAGTGTTAGCAACTCTTGTGTATCGCTACTTCATCAATCCGTATTAAAAACGACCATTCCTGTGCTCTATGGTACTTTTTAAGTAACTGTTATTAATGGAAAAATTGTTATTCAAGAGATCAGCTTAGGTACTTGTGGTACACTCGATGGTGTCTGATAATTATATACAAATTATACGTGGCAGGTGTGCTTCTATGTATCCAAAATAACCACATTTATTTCAAACTGGTCCAATTTATGTTATTATATGTACTATTACAGTGGAATCGTTTATAATTGAATTTATAAAGTTAACCTTATATTATGTATTGCGTTTATCATGACCCATAAACTTATTTTATATGGTGATATTCTATCTCACATCATGGCAACCTTTCTGTCCCTGAAATAAATGTAACACAATAAGTGTGGCTCATAGCAGGTAGAACTTACTACTGAATACTGGCAAATTAAGTCCAACTGTGCAGATTAGAAAAGTTGATTTAAAGTTCATAGAGTATAATTTATGCCTGACGTATAAATGGTAAAAATTTGCAATAACCTTCAATATGGATATGTATAACTTAAAACTAACTACAGTGGACGTCATTGCATATTGTCCTGAATAATCATAATTAACTACAAAACTCCGATACCCCCCGTCCTTGGGAAGACCTGCATAGGCGATTTCTCGTATACGGAGTCAATTATTCTGTGTCCGTGAGGTGTACATACGTACTATCTAAAAAAAACTAACGGCTATGGTGTGATCGGAGTAATTAACTGCGTCACAATAGATGTACCGATAAAAGGCAACAACGCACGAAGCGTTGTCAAAAGAAAACCTTCTTTCGATCAGTACAGAGGAACAGCGGTGGTCGTAATTAATTTATATACGATTCACAGATAGGACTTAACAAGGGTTCATAAGTGGAGAATGGGCTTCACGCGTACGTGCAATAGGATGCTAATTGATTGCATTAATCGACGAATGGCTGGTTTGGCGAGTATAGTATTGTGTACATCACACGCCGAGTTCTCGACGACTTGAATGGCTGGGCGGGAGCGGCGAGGGTTGGCGGCTCTAGTGACAGAAATTCTATCGAGCGACGTCGAGCGCCGGCGTGCCGCGGGTCGCACGCCCCAGTAAATCAAGTGAGACTTGCTCAGGCCACTGACAGTACTCGACGGGCTTCAGGCACGTTCGTACTGCTGTTTATCACACTTGTACCGTGAATCAAAGAATCGCGCCCCAACGTCAGCTGCGCATTTCATCGTGCCGACAAGACGGGGAAAGATCAAGGGAAAGTTTCGGCAGTAAGACAGGCAGGCAAGCGAAGGAAGTGGTAGTTTTGAAAAGCCGTCGAAGTGTCATGAGAGGCGGTTTCACGATCCGCCCTTCTTCATCGTCCCTTCTGGAGTCATGTATGTCGCGCCCTTTAAACGAGGTAAAAAAATTTTCAAAATGTTTCTCCAACTCCAGCTATTTCATCCCTTTCACACAACTATCACTACTTCTTCATTTGTTCCTCTATACTATTGCACGTTCCGGATACCCCGTGGCGTTCATACTCAGTTGAACGGCAAATCGTATCTGCAGTTTTTACGTACGTTCATTGGCATGTTCCCAAATCGAACACGTGTAAAGTACTCGAGTGGTACCATTGATCAAATATGCACAACGGTCGTTGTTTTACCGGCAATATAAACACGCGCTGTCAAGGGTAAGGATACCGGCATACGACTATCTCGATGGGGTATCCCCCAAAATAAATGCAAAAGCACGAATAGTAACAAATGAATTAAACACAGTAGTTCATCATAGGCTGTTTCGGGTAAGCATTAAACTGAAATTATTCACATGTTATAGGTAGACTAAACCAACCGGCGTAGCTCGTTATCGTATTCTATCCAGTGTGTTGTTACAATCTCTGTATCACGTCCACTCTTGAGGAGGTTCACGTGTACTGCAGCACACTTGCCGATCGCACGAGTGAGTAATATGACCCCGCGGTATTTGATCACATGATGGAGTTACGCGTAATACAATAAGTTACATTTTGTGTAGACAAAAAATAAGTCCAAAATCAATCGGGAATCAGGACCAAATCTCCAGTACGCGACATCCAGTGTGGAGGTATAGAATGAGTGTCCATTAGACGTAATAGCGTTCAATCGTGATTTGCCCAACGAAGACGTTACTATCATTACTAATCAAATCGCGGGTAACAGACCGTGGTGAATTAATTGTCAGTCTTCAAAGCTTCATTCTGTACAGATGGAAAGCATGAACAATTGCCATTTACCAGTATAACGATGGATGGAATCGAGATGTAATGCTCTAAAAATCAATCGGTTCAATCAGGATAGAAAAATTGACTTTTGTGTGATTTAGAATAAATCTATAATAACGCAATAGTCTCCTGAAATGGGTTTAAACGATCCCGCGTAGACGAAACAGGAGTGACTTGCGAAACTATTAAAAGCTTTCGAACAGGTGCCAATTTACAAAGTCTCGTAATTCGGTACGTGTGACTTTTCGATCCACAAATACGCTTCGAGCGATTCCGCATTTCTTTCGCGCAGCATATTTCTCCGCACAATCAATTTTTACTGCGGTATTGCTGTTTCAAACAAACTGAGAAATGCGTAAAATTTACGCGATCGAATCCATTCGAAACCGAAGTAATAACGACAACAGCGTGGGTTGGTAGTAAACGTTATAGTTAATAAAAATTGTATTCACGAAAGAAAGCAGCAGCGACACTTGTCCGAGCATTAAAATTGTTATTTTTATATAACGCAGTTGAATGAAATCGGGTCAAGAAATTTAGAGTGCAACATTTAAAGTAAGTTCCATTGATCTAAATGCACGAGGAGCAGATGTTCGATCATTACTATATATTTTTATGTCGAGACGGTATTTGAATGTTGATTTATATTCCATATGTCTAACACGATAAACTTTTAACGTGTTAAAATATATGAACCCGTTAAACGTGAAAGGTATTTTTCATCGTGATCTTGATAGCTCGTCTCATCAAAGTCGTAACGATGAATAGTTGCATCGTTAAAATTTGGCACGCCCGCCAACATGTGACATTCGTGAGCTTATGGGTTGTAAATAATCGGCGGTTTGTTAAAGCGGGATCAAAACGTGAACAAAGTTGCGACAGATTTCAAAACCAGGGCTGATAACAGTCTGGAGAGACTTTTCGGTCAAATCAGCATGGACGCGCGGACTTATACGGAATCGATCGGACGGTTCGCTAAAGGTCACCTTGGGGTGGAAGTCGACCTTGAGTTTCACGATTTGATTCCACCGTCGTTTCGAGAAAATGAGAAGGGACGGAAATGAGAGAGCTTGGTCACGAGGTATAACCTGGCCAGGGTCCACAAGCTATTTTCGTCACTTCAACGACTTAATAATATGTATAATATATATAACTGGCAACCTTCTTATGCATGTTCGTCGCGGTCTCATTGTTGTCCAGTGATCAGTTCAGACTGCGAAGGGATGCGAAACAAGCTGTTCAACGTCTTAACTGCATGCCGTCGTCAATATTCGAGTACTATAACATTTACTACTTTTTTATTACAGTGATATAAATACGTATGTGAATAGTTTATATCCTATAGATACCTTAGTGGGTAGCGAGTATTGTGCTTGTGAAATTTGAATCTTCGGGAATTACTAGATTTTGCAACAACTTCTGAAGCGGGGCATGTTGTTTGCGTACATATATATGTACAGTTTGGGATCCTACCAACTGCTTCAAATTCCAATCCAATTAAATCTCATTTCAATTGAACTCTTTCACCTGTGACACTGTGCTTCAGGTATTCATTCATTTGCATTTCTGATAGTGCGATACCCAAATTCCAAATATGAATACAATATTTCCTACTCAAATTTCACATTTGAATGTGACAACGTTATATCGATTAGTGTACTTTGAGTGAATAAAAATGGTGTACGATTGCATACGTCACACATGAGGTACATATATATAAGCATATGATCAATACGCAGCACATATGCGAGGTTGTATAGAACATTTAAATTAATATGACACACTTACATTTAAAATTATGAAATTCGCGACAGAAGATAGAAACTGATTAAAATTAAACCGGATACAATTGGAACAATTGGTAGAGCCATGCAGAACTTTGGGTTATTGATGGACAATCAATCGGGGCTACATCATCACCTCAACATTGAAATGAGAAAATCGCTTTGGCGCATTTTCTGAAAGTTATAGCGATGTTACAATCGGTCGATCGTTTTTCAATTATTCATTATTAGTACGACAAAGAACCGGCCGTAATACACGAAGAAGCCAGCGAGGTATGACGAATACTGTATATCGGCAACCGCAACTGAATGGCTTCTCCGAACTATCCGTGAGGAAAATATCATTCAAGAAACCGATAAACATTGTGTAAAAATCGGCGGCCACGTTTTACTTGAGCACACATTAATTTAATGTGGTGTTATGTATATCTATGATTACAGCTGCAGCAGGGCATGATCCGCAGACGGGCAATACAACACAGCAACAGTTGCAGCAACAGGGAAACGGAAGATCATGGCCGGAAGGAGGAGCAGAAATGGGGGGGTCAAGAATCGGCATCGGGTGGGAAGGGAGGCCGCAACTCCAACAACAACAACAACAACAACAACAGCAACAAGGCGCGGGGAGTGGTATGGGGGATGACGAAGACGGGGGTGGAGGGGGCGGAGGGGTGGAGGGGGCGGACGCAGCGGAGAACAACGCTGTTCACCTCAAGAGACGGGTGGGACTCGTCAGTGGGGTGGCTCTAATCGTCGGCACTATGATTGGTTCGGGGATTTTCGTTTCGCCGTCGGGTCTCCTTGTGAGGACCGGTAGCATCGGTGTGAGCTTCCTGGTATGGACAGCATGCGGTATTCTAAGCCTCTGTGGGGCTTTAGCTTACGCCGAGCTGGGGACAATGAATACCAGCTCGGGGGCGGAGTACGCGTACTTCATGGACGCCTTCGGGGCGCCCCCGGCTTTCCTCTTCTCATGGGTATCGACCCTTGTTCTAAAACCCTCTCAAATGGCAATTATTTGTTTATCATTCGCCCAGTATGCGGTGGAGGCCTTTGTCGCAGAGTGTAATCCCCCGGAGGAAGTCGTCAAGCTCGTCGCTCTCTTGGCCATCGTTGTCATTCTCCTCGTCAATTGCTACAGCGTTAATCTCGCCACCGGCGTTCAGAACGCCTTTACAGCTGCTAAGCTGATCGCCATTCTGGTAGTCATCGCTGGCGGATCGTACAAGCTAATACAGGGCAATACTCAGCACCTTAGAGGGGCTTTCGATACTGCCGAATCAACGGTCAACTTTGGAAGGCTTGCGACTGCATTCTACACTGGGCTTTGGGCGTATGATGGTTGGAACAATCTTAATTATGTCACGGAGGAGATTAAGGACCCTTCGAGGAATTTGCCAAGATCGATCATGATCGGCATTCCTTTGGTTACACTCTGTTACGCCCTCATCAACATTTCTTACTTGGCAGTCATGTCACCGTCTGAAATGATTGAGAGCGAAGCCGTTGCAGTGGTATGTTGACTTTTATCTAACTTCCTGCAATAAGTTGCATGATAGTTAATTTCGCACAAGTCCTAACATACCTGACGGTGTTACAGACCTTTGGTAATCGAATTTTGGGCGTGATGGCGTGGCTAATGCCGTTATCGGTCGCCGTAAGTACTTTCGGGTCAGCCAATGGGACTTTATTTGCTGCAGGACGACTTTGCTTTGCAGCATCTAGAGAAGGTCACCTACTTGATTGCCTGAGCTATGTTCATGTCCGACGTTTTACTCCTGCTCCAGGTCTTATTTTTCACTCTCTTGTTGCAGGTACGTTTGAATAAAAAGAATATATCAAAATCGTTTGCCATCAGTCAGACACTTTGGGTCATGAGGTTGAAGTTAGTAACGTTATTGTACCGAAACATATTAAGGTAAAGTTCTTAGTAAGCAACTTTGGGATTCTTTAAAATTTCGTAAACCGTAATGAAGCGGAGTATGAAAACTTTCATTCAAAGTTATTACAAAATTGCAAAATAGTGGTTTTCTCCCTAATGTTTCATTACGTTAATGTTATTGACTTCAACCACGTTTTGGATCAAAGCTTTATAATGCATGTGTTTCAAACATATTCTGGGTGAACTAACATATAATATTTGTAACTTTACAGGTGCGATGGTTTTGTCTGGCAGCATAGACTCCCTGATTGACTTTTTCTCCTTCACTGCTTGGATATTTTACGGCGGATCAATGGTAGCATTACTGGTCATGAGGAAAACCAGGCCTGATCATCCACGTCCATACAAATGCCCTTTGCCGATACCAATACTGGTACTCGGTATCTCTGCGTACCTGATAGTGGCCCCGATCATTGATAAACCGCAAATTGAATATTTGTATGCCGCTACTTTTATAGCTGCTGGGATGCTATTTTACCTACCATTCGTCAAATATGGTTACGTTCCAAAATTTATGGGTAAGAATCTCTTACATGTAAAATAATTTAATAAGCTTAGTAATTGGAGCAGCCAACGATTTTGAAATTACATGGTTTTATTGGTACACATCCACATAATGGTAAATGAAAAATGAATTTTTGCAGAAGGTGTAAATGCTTTTCTACAAATGTTGCTCGAGGTAGCGCCAACTGCAGCTGCCTTCGATTGATACGCAGTCAAATGAACCAGTTTTCTAGTTACCGAATCATTCCATTATGGAACTGGAAGCTGGTTTCATGAAATACATATATGTGTATGTATATATATATATATACACACACGCACACACACACACACACAGATTCCACTACATAAAAATGTAGTGGAATCTTGGGAGGAATCTTCTTCAATGGTTTCACTGAAAGGATCCGTGGATATACATATAACCAGATTAAAATATTATTTTATTACTCGTTGTACTTGAAATAGTATATACGTGATACTATGATACTTCCTAGAAATAGCAATGAACGATGTAATGAAACAATAAAAAAAAAGTCAACAATAATATGAATCACTTAGATATGTCTTTTATTATTTTTGATGGTAGCTGGAGTCTTTGTAACTACGCCATAACTATTCAAAAGACCATCCCGCCTCCTAGGTTTTTTAACGAAACGTTGTTTAGCCACATTCTTCCCAAGTTCTGACATGTGCTCCTCTTTCTGTGCGCGTTCCTTTAATTTTTGCCTCTCTAGCTTCAATTCCTTATAGTTCTTTGCCTTCTTTTTTGGTGGTTTAGCGCCCAGTTTCACTGCCAGAGCTATTTTTGCCTCTTCTCCCTTCGCTCCGTCAAAACCTGACATTCCAAATTTGATCACGTCGAACCTTGCCCTTTTCATCTGTATTTCTTGCTGCCGTTTGACATCACTTTGTTGGGTCCCCTTGGCTTTATTCGTCGGAATGACTACATCTAGATCATTCTTGGCACGTTTGTCTGCGTTCAGTTTAACCTCACTTGACTTGCGCTTCTTCTTTGGCGCCGTGTATGACACAGAAATAAAATCCTTGTTGGCATTCCTTTTCAAAGTCGCACTTCGCGTCACTATGAACTCGTCCATTGCCTCATTTATTAACGTTGACACTTGGTGGTATACGTGGTATACTGTTTTCAACGTCTTAGCGTCGGACGATAGCGGGTATGGTCGGTATGGAAGTTTTATGAATGTGTAACTGCGGCCATGTTTGCCAATCGCATTGTGCGTTTTGGAAGAAATTCCCTACTTCATCTTTATTTGCGGCCAATCATATAATAGACCAATAATATACGGGCCGTGTTCGAAAATTGACTGACAGTACTGTCAGCAATCGTTCATCTTTTTTGCGCTTCCAAGTTCGTGAATAGCTCTGACTCTGTCCTAGGGAATTTTTAGTACTGTCAGTCAATTTACGAACACGGCCACGTAAGTGTCAGAATTGGTTGAAAGATTAGAATCCAACACTCCGTCCTATGAAGAGCAGAACAAGAGTACACGGGATGTATCGTGTCAATTCTTCATTGAGCTTGTCACTGAAATTGCGAGTGGGATAAAATGAAAAAAGTAATTATAGTTGTGAAGAATTCATGTTGATTGTGAATTATAGAAACATTTATTTTCATCAAAGGAATGGACAATTCTACTCTATCTTTATTTATTGGAATAGCGATTTGATTAGATAACCTCAAAAATAGTGGTTATGAACTTTGCTCACATGTGTTAGATATCTGCTAGTATAATAACTCGCGTTATATACATCGGTTCATAAGGTTCTAGACTTCTATTGAATATTTTATTTTTTTGTTACTGTGTCTGTACGGATGAATGATACTATGAATCTATCACCGTTAGAAACTTGTGTGAAACTTCCTCTATGTTTCAAAGAGCTAGAAGAAGTTACCGACAAGGCAAAAGATTGGCTGCTTATGCATGGTAAGTAATATAGCTGGTTTTGCTGATTTAAATAAAACATAACTTTTATAAATTATTTTTATTTTCTATAGATGAATGTATTATTCTTTCTTTGTACTTTGTCTACTTTAAAACTTCAAACTGCATTACGCGTGTTTCATAAATATTATTACATGTTTCAGGGGCTTGCATGAGATGCAGAGAGCATTTAGATAAGGACGAGGTACGTTTCGCTCCCTTCGTCTTATTGCCATCGGCTTTTCCACGCAAGGAATTTGAAAAAGCCAGAAAAGTACAAACAATTCTTAATGAATTGACGCACCAAGTTGCCCATGATCACAATTTCATTACAGAAACCTTGAAAAGGTAAGCATTAAACCAAATATATGTATTATACTTTAGTAAGATATATACCTTTTACAATTACATAAACTGTGTAAAATTTTATGGAAAGTAAACAGCAATTTTTATGTGATTTCAGTTACCCAGTGTTATTCAAATAATATAAGTAATACATAGTCAAGTATTTACCTGTAGTATATATCTTTTATTCTTGATTGTAACTATTTTTCAGCACAGTTGAAGTCGATGATTTCACTGCCAGATTGTTTGGTATTTATGAAACTGTGCATGCCGAAGGCTTCAAGCAGGTAATAACAGATTATATGCTTGGTGCGTCTAAATGCGTTATTGATTTTGGTGGCGATCACGATAGCAAGCACCTTTTATTTTGCATATTTAGCACATAGAAAAGAACGAAATTGATAGTCGATTGACCTTATTGCAGAGTATCAGTTTAGGATTGCTGCGATCCGATTACTTGCTGCATAATCTACATGAAACCAATATAATGCAAGTTGAAATGAACACTATAGCTTCTAGCTTTGCTGGCATAGCAACTACTATCACACATTATCACAGGTATGGTCCACCGAATACCTGATATTTACAGTGTGAAACTTTAGAGAAACTACAATATTGTTTAGTCGTTAAAAAATCTGTATATTATCGAAGCTAATATTTTTGTGTAAACTTTGCAGATATATTTTGAAAGAATTGGAATGTGAAGACAAATTGAAAAATGTAAGTGTTGTGCAAGTCATTCGACGTGGCATGACTTAGTAAGTAGAAAATTCTGAAATTACGGGCACAGCTAATTCTTACTATTTATAGATTCCTGAAAACCATGCGCTGTCTGGTCTTTGCGAAGGTTTAATTGAGGCGTGGAAATTATACAATAATAAACGGTTGGTATGAATTGAGAAGATGAAATTATGGCAAGATTTATAGAAAGTATTATTGCATCACTTACCAGAGTTCCAAATTTTTAGTTGTAACATTTCAGACTTTAAAAATGATTACAAAAAATGATCTCCATCTGTGACGTTTTATTATTTACAGAGCTGTTATATTATTCATCATTGAAGATACAACGATTAATATATGTGACCAAAGGTTTCATGAATTTCTAATTCGCGAGAAGAATTCGTCTATAAAAGTTATTAGGAAATCTTTAGGACAAGTAGCTTCTGAAGCACATCTTAATCAAAATCAAGACTTAATTGTGTAAGTAATTATTTTCGCAAATCCAATACACTAGTATTTGAGTTGATTACTGACGCTTGCTTAGTTCCAGTCTGCTCTCTTTTTACAATGTGATCTTCTTTTCTTCTAGTGGAAATTCTACAGTAGCTGTAGTATACTTTCGTTCCGGTTATGAACCAGCACAATACCCTACAGAACATGAGTGGTCTGCTAGATTGATGATAGAAAGATCGTCAGCCATTAAATGCCCTTCAATCCAATATCATCTAGCTGGAACAAAAAAGGTACATTGTATATGATTTAGAATTTCAGTTGTATAAGTAGGTTTGCTTGACTTGAGTTAACACTTATGGATTCGTATTGAAACATTCGAATAAAAAAAAACATACATTCACTCCGTAATTAATATTTCTTTGTCAAATACATTTGTATTTCACTTTGATACTCTTTCGCCAACATTATAGATACACATTGCCCTTCCATTTGATTATACAAGTTCTTGATTTACAGGTTCAACAGGCATTAGCTGTAAAGGGTACAATTGAAAAATATTTTAAAGATAGGAGTATAGTGGAAAAGATAAGAACTGTATTCACTGGACTTTATTCATTAGATTTCGTAAGTAATGTCGTTATCTTTCGTTCAAACTTCACGTAAAAATGAATCCAGCAAAATCTAAGAATATTTATATTCAATAGGATGAAAATGGGGAAGGAGAAAAAGCAGTAACAATGGCCTTGAAAGAACCAGGAAGATTCGTACTAAAGCCGCAACGAGAGGGGGGAGGAAATAATGTATACGGGAAAGATGTGCTCACACAACTAAAAGCTATGAGGGACTCTAAAGAACGTACAGCATGGATACTTATGGACCGCATCCATCCACCACTGCAAGAAAATTATTTAATCCGCCCAGGGAATACAGATGAGCTTAAAACACAAAATCTTGTGTCCGAACTTGGGATTTACGGAGTTATTCTTGGGTATGTATGAAGTACAAAAAATGAAGCAGTAAAGAGAACTTTTTGCAAAACAATTAGACCAGAATAATTGTTATGTGGCTATAATTCATTTAATCTTAATAGTGAATTTGAATTGCAGCGATTCAAACGAGGTAAAAATTAACAAACAGGTCGGCCATGTCCTGCGAACAAAACCAGCGAGTTCAGATGAAGGAGGCATTGTTGCAGGTGCAGGAGCTCTCGACAGCCCTTACCTTGTGCAATGAAATATTGCAAAATTTTAAGATACGTATCAGAATGCAAGAGTTATTAATAAATTCACGAAACGACGATAAACACAAATTGGAATAGGAATAGAAACGGTAGAACTTGGCATTAAATTCAGTGTTATGTGTACATCAGTTTTAGTAATATTTGCACAAACAAAGAGCTGATTTAAATAAGGTTCAATTAAATGATCAAATTCAGCGTTCAAATTTTTCTGGCAAATATTTGTGAATAATTTTATTCAAGTCAATAATCTCTTTATTACCAACCATTCATTGTTTTCATTGGACTTAAAAATGTACACAATTGTATTACAATTATCGTTGTTGTTATTGTTATTACCGTTAGTAATTGATAACGTAACACATAGTTATTTGCGCACAAGGCTTAATTCAATTCACGTTTATAAAACAAACAGAGAATTGGCTGTTAAATAAAAATGCATATTTTTCGAAAGACAGTTAAACATCTGTATTTTTATAGATTAAATGATAATTATCCACGGGACACGCGAAAAATGAATTTTATCGGTGTATCTCGGTTATATGAATACGTTATAGGTATGTATGTATAGTAGAGTGTTTCATTTTTAAAAGATTTTAGATTTTACTGTGGGCTCATGCAGTAAATTCTTTCTTCTGGTTTACAAAAAAACTTCAAAAAGACTGAGAAGTTCAGCACCAGTTTTAAGGTGTGCTAATGTCGATGTTCCCTTTTCTAGTCTAATCGTTTTTTCACACCCCAAAACTAGTGCTACATTGCTCAATCTTTTCAAGGATTCTTTTTAGATTAGATGCAACGAATTTTTGCATACGCCAGTAGAAAAATCCAAATTTTTTCAACTGTGATACACCCTGATGTATAGGTTTAAGTAGCGGAGTTTTATTTTGTTGCCTATTGTAAAAAGAAAAATCTTCTGAATTTACTTTAAGGAATCCCAGTTTAATATGAACTATCCATGGATTCAATTAACAACGGCTTTTGCATTTATATTCAGCATATATAACTCATTAATTGGACACGGATGTCCTACAAAATATTATATAAATTATAAAGTGTTACCTGAACTGGTACTACATAGGGGTAATAAAAATAAAAATATTCATGAATGATTTTAGCCACGAACACGTTGATTCGACTGTTGAAATTCCTTACGCATGCATTTGCATTGGTATCGAAGAACAGTCGATCAATACGACGTATGTTAATAGAATTTTGCTAGATCGAGCATGTTCTAAAAATATATACAATTACTTTTGGTTTTTTAATGGTTAATGACTTCATTTTGATATTTTATTAACGAAAATAAAGTGAAATATATATTTACAAATTGCCGCCAGTTAATATTATTAAACCTTCTCCTTTGAGATTGTACGCCTGTAAAAAAATCCGGAAATGGAGAGAAACGTAATTTTTTATTATTGTGAAGCTTTGTAGTCTCTCTGATCAGAAATTAAAAATTTAATGCAATTAGAATGCTTGTAGTGAGGAGAAAAAAATTGGAACTCAGGGGAAGAGGTGCATCAGTGTGAATCTAAGTTTGGCCAACGGATCTTAATCACATTTTATTCGAAAAATTTAAAAATTTAGGATTGTTAATTGGAAATGTGATAAAATGGAGAAAATGAAGAAGTGAGATGAAGTCGCTGATGGCGTATTCGGACTGCTCGCAATCGATTCTTCTTGCAAAATTACGTCGATATAGTGAAACAAAGAATTGATTTAAGTATTTTTTGAAACTGGCCAAATTTCAACTGGAAAAATCCAAAAGCGTTAATCTGAGAGGCTAGCCACTCTCAAGTATATTCGCTCATTACCTTATTTAACTTATTTGCCTCATCTATCCAAAGACTCGTCGGTACTCATCGTAGACCTTGGATAGATAAAGCAAATAAGTTAAATAACTTAAATAAGGTAGTAAGAGGCGAGTATACTCGAAATTGATTAACCCCTCGCTTTTTTGAGATTTTCGGAGCTCGGGAACTTTTCGTCTAATTTTTGTTTTGCAGGACTCTTTTTCCACTAATTAGACCGTTAGAAATACGAAAAAGATATCAAAAAAAGGGTTGGACCAATAGCAGAGAAATTACGAAGGAAATCTTTCGTTTTTCGGCTGTAACTCTTATACATGGCTCGCAGCGTATTTCATAGGGTTTGTCCATAAGTTTTATAATTTTATTCAGAACAATTCAGAAGCTATTGGAATAATATGCAAGCGCAGCGAACTCTTATGGTGATTTTTCCAAAATCGACCTTTCCGGTTTCAAGATCTTCCATAACGAGCATTTCTCAAATTTTTCCGATTTTCATACTTAAGCGTAAACGAGTGATTTCCAGTTTTATTTACGCCGTATCATTTTTGTCATTTTGCCTCCGGCACTAGGTGCTTGGTAAAAAAATCCGTTTGACATACATTTTTGCGTTAAACGAAATCTCACCTTTTCGCCAAGTGCCGACCGAAGTAATTATACTCTCATGATCAAAGCATCGTAAATGTAGTAGAAAACACAATATAAGGAAAAGATTTCGTTTCTGAGCATGAATTCCCATAAAAAATTTTAATTAAATATTTACCTTTTATTTAGCGTTGTGCTTAGCGAGTCATTTTACTACGAATTTGAAATTTTACGAGTAGGCTCTCCATGTGTTTCAATGCTATATTATTTCATTATCATTTGTAAATTGTATCATGGCGAATATTATGGTATTTTAGCCTTTTCAATTTGTTGAAATTTTTCGCCCTTTTGTATTTGGCGTTACTACCTAATGCTCTAAACCAAAGAGAATAATAAGATCTTTGCTTTAAACAAAGTTCGAAACCTGTGTAGGGATTGTGTTTGGCGGGGTTTCTCACACACCAACGACGAATACCTAGTACGTATAAATCTCTCTATCTAATAAAAAAGTTTCAAACAAATGAACGTAAAAAAAGATTATAATAACAATAGTAAAAAAAAGATTATAATAACAATAGTATACGCATGAAGTTGGCGGTAGGGTGAGATCCCGAAAACAAAACAAAAAGCATCTAGCAAACCCTTTGACAGCTGTCATCGGCTGTTTACGATAGTCTTTGACAAATATCTTTATAGGTATCTGTTTCTGACGCGCAAAAAATGAACATGCAAACAAAAATTATCAAGATGATTCCCGACGGGAATTGTCTTTTTCGCGCGTTGGCGTATTGTGTATACGGCACTCAAGATCAACACGCAGAGGTGAGACTGAGTATCGTTTCAAATATAGTGGATAATTGGTCTACATATGCGGGTTTTATTACAGGTAATGAGTCAAACGGTGCTGTGATTAGGTCACCTGGTGATTACAAATCACATATGAATAAAAATGCAATATATGCAGCTGCTGACATTTTTAAGATATGTTTAATCGTGTATCGCGAAGAACAAATTCATCCACACCGGATCGGATCACAAAATGGAACACAATTCTCGCTACTCTTCACCGGCGACGAAGACAGTGGACACTTTGATGTCTTGCAGAACCAAAATAAAATTCAGATAGTGAGTAATAAGTATGAAAAGTAACAATCAAATAATAGTCAATCTAAATATATCACCAAACAGTCAAAAGGACAGCCAGGATTTACGATGACAATGGAGAAAGGAGAAGTTTCAAGCAGCAGACAAGGCGATGAAAATGGTGGATAGTCGGAAATATCACAAAAGAAAGAGGAAAATAAAATTGTAAGTGCGAAGACCCAAATAAGCCATTGAATAATATCCATCAAATATTCGTATAACCAGGAAAGAGGACGACCAGGATCGATGTTGACCACAAGAGAAAGAGGTGTTTTGCGGAATGAACATCAACGCAAATATAGAGAAAAAAATAATATAAAGAAGGTGATTTTGGAGAATAACGGGCAGAGCGGTAGCAAAAATAATTCAGCAAGTCAAGGAGATAGATAGATATCAATAGAGAAGGAACACCAATTTTCAACCAGTGCAACAGGTGCAGGACCTGTCATTAAATCAACATGAAGGAATTCGCCTGTCTACTAGACAATGCGTAAGGAAATAGTGAGGCGCGCAGCGCCGAGTGCCCGAGGCGCGTAGCGCCGAGATGGGGTTGGCGCGCGAAGCGCGCAGGGGCGATTTCCTAGTATTATATATTTATACAATGTCCTAAAACTATTACAGCCCAATGATCACTTTTGTCTGAACTTTAACCACGTGCTACAGCTGTAGCCTTTGTTTATCTAATAGCGTCGATGAAATCAGTTTTCTCGGTCAACGTCTGTTTCCGCCGACTCCGCTGCTGCTGGTTGTCGCCAGACGCCACCGCCTTGAGCACTGACGTGCTCCCTTGCAGTGACAGTCGGTACTGCCGATCCGGGTGCCACACCTGTTTGTACGAATTCCGAAATGATCAGTTGCCAGTGCAGAAAGATCCCTAGTAGTGAGACAGAGCTCACCGAAAACGCTCTTGAGTGTAAAGGACACAAAACTGCTGTCAGTACTGCTGGGAAAATGACAGGCCATTTTACTATACATGAACTCTGAAAACATTTTTGCCGGCTTGAATTTTCGGGAGACATGTGTAGTCAAACTTGTTTTCAAAGTGCCGTAAATAGAATGTAGATTTGTTCTAAACACTTCGAACAGTCATTTATAATATTTTCATTACCTATCACATGACTGTTGTATGGGGAGATAGAATTTCCTTATTTCAGAAAAAATTTACCATTAAATTAAATTTGAAAAATGAATTTTAGAACATTTCTGAAAATCGGTATTTGTTTATTATGCCTTAATTGCGGAGAGTGTTTTATTCCGCTAATTCCTGTCGCAGTAGGTGGATTAGCAGGCCTAGGTTATATGACATGGTGTAGTTTCAGGGAGTGCTGCACAAATCAGTACATTCCAGCTGATTTTACTTGTGAGTATCCTTTGTTCAGTTGGCAGGTTTTCTTCTTCACGTCTTGTGTTTTTTCAGATAAATTTAAGTAGCGCAGATGGTTGTTATATTTACCAGACTTTGTGAAGTGTTAAACTGTTAATATCCTTGTACCGCAATCGAGCAATCGAATTCGTTGAGTCACACCTGGTCTTTCTTCTCCGCTGCAACAATGAACTACCCTGATGATTAATAAGAATTAACTACTTGACGATCCATAATTTAGGACCAATCGAAGAAATAGAGAAAATCTGTTGTTTCCATTGCAGTGCTTAATACTACACTGAACACTAAACTTTACGGCCAACATTTGGCACATGAAACCGTGCTGCACGCATTGAAAGGTCATTTCGAAGATACAAATCCGAAGAAGGCATTAGCTATGAGCTTTCACGGTTTACCTGGAAGTGGTAAAAACTATATGGCAAACTTTATCGTTGACGCACTGTATAAAAATGGTGCTAACAGTAGTTATGTTCATTTTTATAAAGGGCGTCTTCATTTTCCCGCCGATGGAAACATCGCTGAATATCAGGTTAGTCGTTGTACCTTAATAGTTAGTCATAGAAACTGCATGTGTCACAGAAATTCTCCAAATAAATTAATTGATACAAACTTGATCCAAATCTTATCTTCAAGCAAGACATAATTAATATTCAAAAGTAATTATTTAATGGTAGAAAACAATAGTTCAGAATATTTACCGCTGATTGTGTTCCTTAAGTATAATAATATCCGAAACGTGATTTATTATAGCGGAACCTTCGAGACGAAATAACGAAATATCTTCAGGTGTGCACACGCTCGATCTTCATATTTGACGAAGTTGATAAAATACCAGAAGGAACGCTCAATATACTTGTGCCATTTTTGGACTATAATCCAAAGCTTCAAAATATAGAAACAACCAAAGCTATATTTATATTTTTGTCAAACACTGGAGGTTCTGCAGTGGCAAAGCATCTGCTAGAGATGTGGCAAGCTGGAAAAAAACGAGACGAAACCACTCTGGCAGACTTTGAATTGTTACTAGCTATGGGTGCGTTCAATGAAAAGGGCGGTTTTCACAAAAGTGATACAATCGAAACTAGCCTCATTGATCATTATGTTCCGTTTTTACCACTTGAGGAAATTCACGTAAAAAAGTGTATAATTGATGCCTTTCTTAAAAGAGGCGTGGACCCAAGTGATGAGATGATTCAAGAAACTATGACACATGTCACCTTCGGGCCACATCCACAAAACCTTTATTCCAATGCTGGTTGTAAAAGACTCGATCAAAAAGCTTCAGCTATCAAGCAAAAGTTCAGTTCAAGAAGAAATTCCAAATTATAAAAGTTAGCATATATTTTGGTTCAACGAATATGTGTGTGTCGTAGAAGATTACTAATCTTTTTTATTCGTGAAATAATTTTGATAAAATATTAATTCTTAAATAATACGGTACTAATATTTTTTTCAAAACAAGTAATAGCCGTATGTTTGAAATCGAAATATAATTTCACCGTTATAAGTAAAATGTTTGAGGATACGCTATCAGTATGTTATTTCATGTTTTATAAAACTCTCCGATAGTGGAAAATAATGAAGCGTAATAATAACTGAATTTTAATAACATATTGGTGGTGTTAAATATTGATAATAAACAAACAAACCACCAACAAACTTTAAGTTGTACTTGCCTAGGTTTATAGATCTGAATCCTTAACTCACTTTAACATGTGAATCCTACATAAATCAGTTTCTGTTACTGTCGTGTAACAGTTAATACAAATACAGAATATTGGATAACGCATTGGTGAACAGAAAGTTTATTAGTATTTATTGGCACAATTTGAGAACACTTCTCAGACAATAAAAATATTTTATGTATACCCCATTCTAGCATAATAGTTCTAATGATAGTACGTACACATACAGGTAATTGTACATATACATATGTGTATATATATACATATATATATATATATACTTTTAAAACTTTCTTTGTATAATATTAAAATATATCGAAACCTCAGTGTAATGGAATAACAGCTGCAGAGACAGAGGCTATTCTACGTATGCAAAAATAGAACTTTGACAATGCTTTATAAGTATAAAATCGAACATTTTGTTGCATAAAAAAAAGTAGGGCTTACTTTCTTACTAAAATTGCTAATGATTTACAACTTCTTATTACGTTTTTTTTTTTTTTTTTTAAACAATATGAATCTGGCCCACAGTTGTGACTGTGTGGAAAAATTCATAGAATACACATATTGCATAAAATTAGACTTTTTTCTATCGACATATAGATTAGTCAATCAATTATTATTATAAATATCATACATAAATAGCTAAAATGGTAGGACATTTATTGTTAGTAAACAGTAACTCTCTAAATAAAATTCTCTCGTTGTTAGTCAGAATCAGGGACATGTTTAACGTGATAGTAAACTTAAAATAACTAGCATTTGTAGTAAAATGGCATCTCATTTACACCTATAGTTTTATTACACTATTTCGATATATACTAGCAAAAAGCTTACACAGATACAGATAAGTGCTTAATTGTAAAGGATGACTGGAATTTTGCTAAAGTTTTATTAATAATTAGTTGTGTGTCCTGATTGAAAAAATGATTAAACACCTATGAGGAAAGTATTTTTTTAACAGTCTTATCATATCTATATGTCTGTGCATGTACCCAGATAACATTTTAACTTTTTGTGAGAATTCATTAAATAGTACAATCCTACTCTGACTGTAACAACAAACTCTCTATAAATAATTTAAAATCATGGTTCACTAATTAAGTGATTTGAGCTGTGCTATCAGAAGTCGCATTCTAACTACTGTACAAGTGATACAGGTATCACCGAATCCCTATCTTTGTGCATTTTCAATGCTGTGTGTAAATGGACGAATATGATTCAAATGCATTTTTTTCATAGCAGTAAACCGACAGACACTGATTGTTATCTGGGTAACGGTGAACTGAATTTTTTAAATGCTGTACTGTTACACTGAGAGTTCGGACATCGATCATCTGTGAAATTGATTTGAACATTTGGAATTCATTCTTCGGCAACGTATTCTTTAGGGAAGAATCCAACTTGATCGCCTATTTTACCTTTCCACCAGCCCCTGGCATCCCCTTCCTTACTGAGCACAACTACTCGGCAGCCCCGACGTAGACTCAATTGATTTGGTTCTCCTCCTCTAAAGTCGAACAGTGCCTTGGCTAGAACTCGCCTAAATGGCCAGAGCAATCGCTGATCCAAATCCTCAAAGTTTTCGGCAAGTGAAGCTCGCTCATAGTACTCTATTAGTTCGACAACACTTTTAAAAAACCGCGATTCGCTTAGATAGTAATGCACAGCACCATCAGCTTCACGTTTAAACACCCTTATATGCTTCACCCTTCCATATGCCCTGAAATACCAGGATTAGTACTTATTTATTACTGTAACACTGTTAAATGTATAATTAATACTCACTTAATGCTAAGCGCATAGCTAGTTTCATTTCCAACACGAGGCTGCCCTGCACGTCGTACTCTTAGCATGTAGGTACCATCTTCACGATGTTCCAACCTTGAAGTTGCCGTGTCCCTGCCCATTTCACCCACAAACCACAGTTTCGGAGACAAGGCGAGTTCATATGGTAGCGGTGGTGGCATAGGCGTGCAACGACCCGAATACATAATGCATTGCTTATGCACTGAGAAACGGCAAGATGTGCATCTGTATCCCTGTGAACAGTTTCATTGTCTGACTGATCACATTTTAAAATTTCATCGGTAAAATTTTTTTACCTCGTTTTAACTCATAAGAAGTTAGACTTATTTCAGAAAACGTGCAATACCTGAAATATTCGACCCTTCAGAAACTTCCCGCAGTGCTGACAATATTGCGCAGTATCAAATGTGGTCAGCTTGAATTTATGATCTGTTGATTTGCAGGCGGCTGGATTAATGTTGTCCATTGCTTCTCGTAATGCTTTGATCCATGCTTTCTTTTGATCATCAGTTCTGGCGTACAAGGTATAGGCAGTGTAGGCTTGCTTGTGAACCAGCAGCCATTGGTAAGACCATCGAGAATCACGGCCCATGGTCCGTCTTTCCATATGGTCTTCCAATCTGTAGTCATCCAAACGCAATGTTTCCTTGTAGCAATACTGATCACCTCTTTCTGCTTTGCAAATCAGTACCACTTGCTCAAAAACAAATGCCCATCGTGCCTTCACCCGCTGGTCGTTGTGAGCTTTTACCTGTAGACAGAAATTGAATATCCTCAAGGATCAATGAGCTCCATCATTTGAATAAAAGTAAAGAAAAGCGAAAAAACAATTAGAAAATTTACTGCAATGTTATTTGCGCCAATGATAGTGAACACGAGTGAAACAACAGCCCTACTTTGTATAAGAAACGAATCTGATGAAATTCGCATAAGACAAGCTCAGATATCAACAATTTGTAAAAAGTTTTACAATTGGAACATTCAAAATGAGCCAACTCTGGTGTTTATCAAACGATTCCATCATTTTTAGGCTCAGTTTGCTCGCTGACGAGCTTCCTATGAATTTTCTGAAAAACATTCAAGTAATCGTACCTTACAGTAAAGAGATAATGCATGAATGTAATTGTTGACGAATATCTGTCCTAGCATACTTAGATGAATATATATTTATGCAATCAGGAAATAACTGTTCAAAAATTTTTTTTTTAGCGATCCTACGAGATCTCTATAGTAAACAAAATAAATCCAACAACATTGGAAATTTCGTAGAAAACACCAGTTTTATTGTTTCGAACGTTCTAAATATAAAACCTTTCCTCAAATTTTTAATATCCTACCTGTGTTATTCGAATTTGCTCCGATTCACTTACATTACTTCATACAAAAGTTGGTTCGTTTGTTTTCAACATTATTAGTGCAAATTGCGCTGCTGGAAACTTTTTGAAAAGTTTTTTCTGTTCACGTAATGTATGATGATGTGACAATCTGGCTGATTCATCTTAAAACTGAGGTTTACGATTTCTTTATAACCGTGTAGTGAATTTGATAAGCGTAAGAAGCATACCTTCAGTTCTCCATCTTTGAGCAAACGCCCGTAATTCTTAAGTTGTGTATCCTCTGTAACATCCCAGCCTACGATTGAAGCTTGAATATCTCTGATGAGATCCAGTGTGTCCGAATCACGCTTTACTTCGTTTATGTATTGTGCTACATCTACCATAGCTTCTCTAGCTTTCTCTAATTGTCGCCGGTCTTCGATCCATTCACGAGGAGTTTCTTCTACTAATTTTTGTAACAATAAGTGGTATTTCAGTATCCTTTGCATCGGAACTGACAATATGTCGAGGAGTTTGAATCTCCCGTTATTAGCCTCTTCCTGGCATCTCTACAGACAAAAAAAAAACGATCAGAAACTTGAATATCCAGAGACAATGATCCCACTGACTTTACATGATAGACAACTTACGATTACTACTTCATTGATGAGTTCGTTGCGACAAACATCTCGCACTGTAATTTGGGCTAAAGTCAAGTTGGCACAGTAGTCACCATAAAGTAGAAACTTTTCCCGCCAATCTAAAAATATTCTCGCTAAGTCTGCTCCGTTTCGGGCAATGCGTAACTTGCTATGAAAATCTGTGTGAATTATTGATAGTTCTTCTATCCCAAAGAAAATGCATGCTGAATCTTCTGGGCGAAGAAGCGGAGACAAAGGGCGAGCGAAATGTCTCAACAAGTTTACCAATACTTCAGAGTAGTTGCGTTCAGTTTCGACCAATTCTTGAACAACGTAGTCACGCTTTTCACCTCCAGATGCCGGCACCCCCTAAACACTCACATCGATGTATTAATCAGTGCACATAAAGATAAAAGCGCAGAAGTTTGGGGATTCATAGCAATTCGATATGATTGAAATAAATTTACATCAAGATATATCCTCGGCATGCAAATGTTTGTAAAAATTTTGTATGCAAAAAAAAAGGCCGCTATTCACAATGATTAAATAAAAGCTACACCTGTTGTGCTAGATTCTCTATTTGCATTACATATTTTCGAGGCTTTAAGTATCCTACCAACCTTTAATTCTGCACTTGAATTTAAAGACCCTGGTTAAAAAGATCAGCAGTAATTTTACAAGCGGGAACTAAATTAATATGACCTCAGGTGATTGCAATACTTTAAACGGTTCTGCATTGAGTAAATTCGAAAGTCGTCTAATTAGATTGTATTTTCAATTCTGTCTTGTGAAGATTCAAACTTTCAGTCGAAGGTCGAGCTAATAAGAAACAAATAAAAACCTGTGTGGTACTGGTAGGCGGAGGCATGTGTAAACTACAGAGGTCCTGGTAAATTTCTTCGCTTTGAGCATGGCTGCAGAAAACACCGTAGCCATCTTCTTCCTCTACAGGATCTCGGCTATCCCCCCCAACACCTGCTTCGTTACCCTCGCGCCTTCTAAACCGTCGGCGTCGACCCTCGTCTTCACGCCTTGCGTACAAAAACACAAATAGCCATGCATCTAACTATTGCAACTAAAACCTCTGGCAAATTTAAATTAAACTCTATACTACAAACTCAATCAGAGCAAGAAATTGAAAGAGGTTGGATGGTCAAAATTCGATAGTTTTTTTTATTAATTTTACTACAAGACGATTGTACATTGGGTATTTGTCTAACTGTTATTCAAAAATATTGGAATTATAAAAGAAAGTGGGGATGTCGATGCTTGATTACAAATCGTTTTAGAATGGTTGAAAATTTAGTACGTGTGTTTCATTTCACTCTTGGATGGCTCATTTTATTCAGAAAACTATTTTACAGAAATTCATCGACAATGATCAACAAATAGCGCCATTAAAGAGACTATTGCAAAAAAAGAAAAGAAAATAAATGAACGAATGTTATAGATTTTTAACCACTTTGTAGTGATTTAAAACAAAGCGTCGATACTTCAACATTTGTTCATAATTCCAGCATTTTCTTTTTCTTTACTTGAAGAGATCTTCCTAGCTTACGAATATGATAACAGCTATGATGTACCCAATGTACAACTATCTCGTAATGAGATTAATAAAAGCATATTCGGCGAGTGAACCGCAACAACTCTTTTCCACTGATACACAAACCTAGCTAATGGATGTTTAGAAATGAAACCACAGGAAGAGTGTTGGGTAGCAGAGTATAAAACACGTACAAAAAAGAAATTGACATTTTGCATATTTCAGTTCACATATAGTATGGAGCGGAACTCAATTTTCAAATTTCAGGCTCACTTGTAATGACATTATTTTACTTAATATTCAAATCAAAGTTTAAACGACATATGTGTATATTCTAACTCTCGGTAAATGATAGTGCGTCGGCTCGTGTGCATCCATGTTTTTTTGATGAACTAGGCTTGATCGGCGACCGCCGATCTTGATATTTGTACGTGGAATGTGGATTGATAATAGAATGCATGGTAGATCGAACTACAGTTTGATGAAAAAATAAGGGCTGAAAATAAAATCTCCAAGGTAGATATGACTGTGGAGATTTATCTTTTTCATATCAACACTCTTTTTAAACGAGTAAAACGACATATACCTCCTCTGTGGAAGGCCAGTCGTGCTGAGGGGTGGTCGAAAAGCACAGTAGTTCCTGATAAACTTGGGACTCACCTAGGTCCACCCCTCTAGGTTTTATGGTAAAGGCCACTACCGCTGCTGTGGGGCTAAACCCATGAACAGTGATTACCAAGACGCTATTTTTTCACTCTGATAGATGAGCAAAATAACATCGTAACTCAGAGTTTGATTCAACATCGTCGTATGCAGAATTTATTCAAAAACGTTGGTTCGCAGAATTTGGTTCAACATCATCGTATCTCAAATTAAGATATCGTGTATATTATTGAAGCTACACCATTGTGGGATGCATGACTGTTGAAAAGATATTGGCATTGGTTGTCTCGTGACATGTGATTAAGATTTGATATTCTTTCCCATATATCTCAAGTTTGGATTATAGTTACAATGGTTGCCTAACATACTCAATTATTTCCATGAATTTCTGACTAATGACCATTAATATATCATCATGTTCAAGTCGATGTTGAAATTTTGAAGCTGATGGAAAAATTGGAATCTGCTTCAAATAGGTCATATTTCTCGGTGTATGACGAAACCTTAACAACATTTTATGATTAACCAGCACTAATATTTTTTTCAAAAATCACATGCAGGCATCGGTGGTGCAGCCAAAGAAAATGATGTATGCAAAATTTCAACTTCAGATACGATGTTGTTGAACCATATTCTGAAATACAACGTCTTTAAATCAAATTCTGACTTACAATGCTTTGAAAAAAATTCTTTGACACAATATTTTTCCGCTCTGCTATCCACTTCATTTATACCCGACTGGATCCATTTCAAATGATGCACATAGGTTGGTGCAAACAGGGGCAAAATGGTGAACTTGACTCACACATAATCCACTTAGATAACTATCAGTCACCTAGTTTTATTCGATAGTGAATGCGATTTATGTCATATCCGTACGGTTTGAAATGGATTCAAATTGAGCCCATCAGGTTTAGTTTAGATATTGATTAGGAGAGAAGTATAAACAAGCTTTTACTCACCCTACTCCTGCACTTTGCAAGTCCTTGTAAATATCTTCCTGCGATCTATCACGTCCAATAGAAAAACCTCTGTAATAAGAAATTGCAAAAAGATATTAAATATCTGAAAGACGGATCTTCGTTATGTAGCTTAACTGCATAGGATTTCAATACTTACTCGATCCCTTTACGGCGTAATCGAGGGCAGATGGACAGTGCAGAAAGAGTACATAAGACACGATGAAAGTTAGACAAGTCGAACAGCATGGAAGGTTCGAACAATTCCGATTCGGAGAGTCCAAAGACAGAGGAACAGGCTGACAGGAATATCTTGATGTTACGAAGGCAAAGGAACTGGGCCAGTTGAGGCTTCTGATTCACATCTTTCATGTCCACGCAACCCGGATCGACCGTGTTGAGCAAATTGCAGAGCAGTACGCCGTCCCGTAGAGTGTAAGCCAGGTCGAACGCTGTTGCACTGGGCCAGTTGGCCTTGTGATCGCTCCGCAGTGCACCGCACCTCGTCAGCCAACTGGCACATTCATGCCACCCGTTGCTTGGGTCTGCATCGCTGTCACCGGTATTCATTTTATCTTAACAGTCCTGCTAATTGACTGAGAGGTAACGTGTCTACCACTCCTCAGAGTTTCACGTCAGAAGTGTTACTCCCCATTGTAACTTCTTGTCACAGTCACTGTAGGCCGTTCTCCTCATTTACGACTCATCATAGTTTCCTCAACATCATTCTTGTCAACATTCTGACATTAATTTTAATGACGTTTACTTCCTGTACTACTTGTAGTACTTTTTCCTGGTGATTTCACTACCATGTACGATCGTATCCTGACGTTTACTCCTCTATCACGCCATTTTCCTCAAACAATTAACCTTGTTCGTTTTGGACCGTTTTTTGATACTTTGCGCATCCAAGGGCAAGATGGGCTCCACTTTTCAGTCATTGTATTTTTCAGCTGCTGTTTCTGCTCGATGCATAGATTCCCTATTTTACCGGTTACTCTATTGGTTGAAAACTACCTCGAAACGTTTTTCAACCAGTTACTACGAAGGTCTGAGGGAATTGCTTATACGAACATTAGCTCGCGCATGTTCCGTGATCGGTTTCTTGCGTCTACATGTGGTTACACCCTTCCGTGCAGTTCAAATATTCAACGTAGTCTTATTTCGGAGAAACAAGGTCACAAGCAGTTTATGTACACAATTAAAATATTAAAATTCTTCATTTACGTCAATTTTATTTCATACAAAACAAGTTGAACTACATTGTGGATATATTACAACTAATTTAGGCTAATACCAATTTTGTTGGTATGGTAATTAGTAGGAGCTGGGTTGGAAATTACACTCCAAACACACTGCAGTGTTTGGAAATATTTCTAGTCCAAGCGCGTTTCATGCTCTGAATTAACGAATTAATGACAACCGAAATGATAGCGAAGTTTTTACGAAGTCGCAAATTCCAAAAAAATTCATGTACTAAACTTGGTCAAGAATGATCAATAATCAGATAACTCATTCAGTTTCTTGATGCTTGGTTGGGTGGTGTAGATTCCAAAACGAACATACTGAAGAATTTTGATTGTAACCATCACATCTTCGTTAGATATGTAATTTTTGATCCGGGAGTTAATCTGTAAATTAGCAATTTCCAAACTACACAATTCCAGAATAATCCGTTAGGTTTCGCTGGAACATCATCTGCATATTTGAATAATATGCAGGATTGAAATATTCTCCACAGTTCGAAAATATCATTTATTTTTGCCAATTAGCCTGCGGAGAAAGTTGCATAAACAGAGTATAATTTCCGAACTCGGTAGCTACAGTAAGAATATTGTAGAAGTGGCTCGGTTATAATTCTCATAACCATTAAATTCGTACAAACAAATTTATATTAAATCCAATAAGGGCTTGTAACATTAATCTCTTCGTTGCCTTTCCTTCTCCCTAGCAAGCTCAGTTGCATAATCATAAGGTGAACTCCGCCTGAAATATAAGATCGACTTAATTGTAAGGATTAGAAGACATGCTGCATATGCAATTCAATTTCAATAAAACTTTATTGTTCAAGTGAGCGGTTTGATTCGGAATTAAAATGTACAGGTATTACCTATCCCTGTGCCTGTGACGGTCACGACTTCTTTCTCTGTGATGTCGATCCCTGCTGCGACTCCTTTGGTCCTTCTGTTTTCTGAAAGATCGCTCCCTGCTGGTAGAACGTCTACTGTGCCTTTCTCGTTCCCTATCTCTCTCTCGCTCTCTCGGTCGCTCCCGCTCCCGCTCTCTCTCCCTTTCTTTATCTCGATACCTATCTTTACGGTCTTCTCGGCGTTCCTCATTAGACCTGAAACAATAATTCCATCAAGGAAGTAGCCATAGGTGAATTTGTGTGCAAAATAACTAAGCATACAGTTCTCAAGTGATGCAACTTCCATATTCAGCATTAGAAAAAGTATCTTAATGATGAATTCACAGTTAGGTCTGAATTAAAAGTTAGGAAAAAGAGAAAACGGTTGAATTGTTTTTTTTCTGTTTTCCTTTGGTGGCAACGATTCATCTTTTAAGATGCTTCAGAGTATGACCAAAACAGGTAAATGACAGAGTTGTACAAGTTCTTGTTTGTAAAGATAGATACCGATACATCTGTATAATTCCTGTGTCATATCATATAACATCATCTACCTGTAGCATCCCTCTAATCTCAAATGCAGTGTAAGATATGAAAAGAATATTCAACTGGACTACATTTAAAGGACGCATTTAATGGAACTAAAATAAAACATGGGTAATAGCTGATGAAAGGAAAGCTTATTTTTCTCAACAAAAATTTAAAGTAATTATAATACTTAATAACGTGATTGTAGTCATACCACGTAGACGCACCTGGCTCGCCAGTGGCTCGCTCTTTCAGCCTCTCCCCACTGTGCCTCATTATCTGGTATGTGTCTAGGTTGTTGATTTCGTACCATTGTACATCCACCTCTGTTGTCTTTCCTATTACTATTATTACTATTGTACTTTCCATGATTATTCAGTGTTATGGGTGGCTTAGCGTTACGCGTGTTCACAGTTTGTTGCGGAAACCTTTCCCCTAGCTTTTGTTCCAAGTCTTTTTGTATTGGCACAGGTATCCGTGGGAAAAGCGTTGAGAACCATTCAAGCTTGGTTAAAAACTGTTTCAATATATCACCCATCTTCATCACTTGACCACCTCCTGCTTTGACGTCAATTTCCTCGGCATCTTCCAGGTATTCATCATACCAACTGAACAGATCAGCTGGTGGTTGGGTGTATCTGAACGTGTCATTACCAGTAAACTTGATCAGTAACTTTGAAAATTGTTCATTAGCAAACACGAAATATTGCAAAACTGATCGTTTGTTCTTCATACCTGATATACATGAAACCAAGGGCACGAATGTACGGGGAGTCTGGATGATTGATGAGCCCGTTCAATTGTTTCCTCGTTAATCGTAGCGTAAATAGTTTGTACAGAAGACAGTAAGCCGTCGATACTATACCTCCTGCTCCAACGCCTCTAACCTGCATAAACCGCTAAATTTGCACACCCTTAAGTCAGTTTGTAACATTTGGTTAATCTAAAGTAAGTGAATAGTTTGCAGGGAAAACAGTAAGCTGTCGATACTGTCCCTCCTGCTGCAACGCCTGTGACCTGTATAAGCTGTTAAACTTGTTCAACCTTAAGTAAGTTTATGAAATTTGGCTGTGCAAAAATAAAGTAATCGAAATGCAAACATCGTTTTAATTGGCCCTAAAAACATACTCACGCCTCCACACATGCCGGTCTGGCCTGCTGTCTTTCGACTTCCTTTTTCCCATGGTTCCAGATGCATTACTTTGTAATAAATTTCGTCGATAACTTCATGATAGGTTTTCAGCTCGTACAAGTTTACTTTGAAGTAATGCGACGACTGTATGTTTGTCAATATCAAAGGATTCAAGTTCATAGATCTTTCGTTGCCCCATAGTGGCAAAACGTTGGACTTTTTCTCTTTTGGATTTCCTTTTCGATCTTCTTCACATCCACTCGAATTGTTCCATGGAGATCCTAAAATGACCAGGAAGAGCACGATTTCTAATTTTTACTCGGCAATTGCGTGGTAATGGAGGTGTAATATGGAGATGAGTTTTGATAGAGGTTAAGAAGCAAATCATATCGGTACAGCTTGTCTATTTTGAATAACTGAACTGAGAATGTTAGGGCAAAATTGATAAACCAATTCTTGTAATACTGTAGTAAGCGAAAGGAAAGGAACCAAACTACTTACCATCATTCCCCTCTGCTTCTTGAGTTTGCATGTTACTCTGCAGATACCGCAGAAGATTTGTAGTTTATGAAAGAATACTATTCCTACGGCTTAAAAGAATCAACCGTGAACTTAACCGACGTTAATTCAGTCTGCTTACAACTTACAACCACAATGTTTACGAACTGCAACTCAAACTATTTTACCTCATTCTTTCTAATCACGCATTTGCGGAAACGAGAACAACGTCAACGCCTTCGAGCATAGATAAAACAGATGCGGTTCAGATAGTTGTGTTGTGTAAAAATGATGGAAGCACTCTGGGTGAAAGTGAATTCGTTTAGGCTTAGAGCATATATTACCGGAGGTAGTCTCGCGTGTACAGAAAGTGCAGCGGAGGACTGACAATGAGATAGAGCAGTGTGCCACGTATACATATAACCTGTCTTTCTCGCTCTACAAGGTGGTTGGCAATCAAAAGCAGAGTGAGAGAAACGGAGCATCCAGGGTAACCCGGGGATATATATCTCGCGCTCTCTCTCTTCTCTCTCTCTTTCACTACGGTAAGTGGTCGGAGAACCAAACTTCGCCTGACGTCGCATGTTACGGCAAACCTCTAAGCATTAGATCGCGTTGTACGTAGTTTACGTTATATTTTCACTCGGCCGTTGAGACTATAGAGATATATGAAAGAGAGCCTAAACCGTACGATGTGAGTGTCCCGTGAATGGATTTGAATCGGTTCTCTAGAAGGCAGAAGATAATAATATTCTCTCGCCCTCTCTGTCACTCTACTCATGGAGTAGGGGCCACGAGAGGGAAGGAACAGTCAGACAGGCGCGTGGAGCTACCCCCACTCTACGGGAAAAGCAACAGAGAGAGCGGGAGAATTATTATGTTCTATCCTTCAGAGAACTGACTTAAGTCTAAACTAAACGCCGTGCGGGATCAGTCGTTTCCGAGCAATCGGACCGAAATCGCGTATTCTGAGTATCGGTTCAACATTCAGACTGCGTTCTTCAGGTTGTGTCACGTTGTTCGATCAGTGTATTTCCATCATACTCATCTGTGAATAGTACACGAGGAGCAGCGTGTAGCCTAACGAAACACCAAGTTACTGAAATAAGAACATCCTGCGAACGTTGACAGTGAACTTCGTGTCCCGAGTTTTCATTCTTTCATGTAACTTCAGATTTCAGTGATGTCTATTTTTGTGTCTGTGCGCCGAGTGTCAATTTTATTAGTTTTTTAGGTGATATTCGGCAAATGCGCAGTTGTATTGTTAGTAAGTTTATTCAGTCAATTCAATCAGATAGCTACAGCACAAAAAGTGAGCGTAGAATCGAATGTTATTGCGGTGCGGATTTTTGGATTATAAGAGATTATTGAAGATCTGAATACTGTGAAAGTGCATCGCGTCACCAATAAACTTGAGATGCTACAAGAAATGCTACATGTAAAAGTTTGGAGCAGCCCAGAGTCCAGGTAACAATACTTAATGAATTATTAATTGATAATTCAAGATAGTGCATTTAAAGTCTAACTTTTGTTCTCGCATAATAAATGCATTGCATAAATATGAACCTGGGCAATAGTAATAACCAATTTGAAAACTGAAAAGCCAATTTGCTAAATTAATCCAAGTGTTCTCTTTTATTTTTCACAGATTTAAGCAGAGACTTCCAAGTAACTTTTCTATTTCTCGGCAATGTTGGTGAGTTTGCACGTCTTGGGTTATGGGTATTTCCCTGGGATTCCTGTGTCACGTGGCGTGGCGGTAACAAATGTTGAACGAATCTTTGATTTCTGAGCTGCATGGATAGGCTCATTCACGATCACAACGTGCTTGACTTTCAGTCGAATAATTTTTTTTCGCAATTCAATTTATCGTAGCTTACTTATAGTAGATATTTTGCACGTTGCTAAAAGTGGAATGAGCATCGCAACAGGTAACCATCGCTTACTCGGCACTCGCGAGATCGAATTGTGTTTCGCAACTGATGTAATAATCTACGTTAGAATTTACCGATGATGCCGTTTAAGTAGTGGGTTCACCTGAGGTTTGAACGTATTCAATTATTCACAATACTGTTAATTCGATAAAATTCCAAAGCCTGGCATAACGTAACGTAATCAAATTGCATCTTATATTATATATCATTTTCAATCTTTTAACAGCCAACAAGTAATGATCAACTGCAGGTTTAGCTAACTTAGAAAAATGCTAATTGGCATACAAAATGTTTTTAATCAATTTTAAAAAATGTCAATGTACCGATAGTCTACCAACATTTACTAAAATACTACATACAATACTAGAGTCGGCGGGATACAACCGCGATACTGTATTCTGAGTGGACAGACTATGATACAAAAACATTTTACTTCCAACAGGTAACCAACGAAAATGTAAGTCAGTGACCACGGCGCAAATGATGAAGAATGATGTGTGTTGGAAAAAATGGACAATCGTTTAGATCGAATATAGGTAACCGGATAGGTAGGTGGATGTTTTGAGATCCGTCACGGGGTTTATACATGTGTGCGTGAGTCTCTCTTTTCCGTTGGGTCGTTCCGTTGGGAAACAGGCAAGGGTAGGAAGGTCGCGATGTACCGTGGTGTTACTAACTTTTGTAATCCACAGCGTCAAACGATCACAGACATTTTTTTCCCAAATGACTCCATATTCGAGTCTCTCAACCGTTTATAAGCATTTGAATATTAATGTGATTAAATTTACCATTTCTTGTCACTCTGCAACCATTTTTCAATCGTTATTCAATTCAATTATTCAGTCCCTACTGATCATTATTCCATTGAATTGATCTCTGTGATCGTCTGAATGGGCAAAACGCATCTCTGGACCATCTATCGCGTTCCGTGGTACGATAGATGGGGAGAGATGTTGAGCCCGAAGACTTCGCGTCGAAGAGGACCGCCGGCCGTCACGCCACACAATAATGCATGCCCTTCAACCTCCCTCCCGATTTCGATTCGATTTTTAATCTGAGAACAACAAACCGCATGGCAATGTATCTAATTCAAAAAGATGCAGATGCGGATTGGGTTTCTACAGAATTTGTGGAACAAGTCCTAGATAATACAAATTTTTTGACAGTTTAATCAGTCGCGCCTTTTTGCGCGTACAGTAATCACGAGAATTGGACGCAGCCTTTTGCGCGTAAATTAATAACGCGCATCAGACACGTTTTTTTAAGCTTCGATTTTGCAAACCGTATATAAAAGAGTTACGCATTTTCGATGTGCTGATCTTTCAGCTTTTCGGTTAATTTTCTTACAAATAATGAAAGTTTTCAAGTTCCACGGCGCCTTTTGCGCGGAGACTTTTCAGATATGAGAGAAAGCGCGTCATTTGAAACCCTGCGCTCAAGGCGCAGGTACGAAAATCTCGGTAGTGTATTGTGACAGTGGAAAATTTTGGCGTAAGTATTTATGAAATATATCTTGAATCTACAAAAACACTCGTTCAACTGATCCTATTATTTTCTGTTTCAGGGCAACGAAACCAATTTTTTAACAAATGCATTGAGAACCATGGAATGTTCAGTCGGTAAAGATATTCACTTTAATAACTCAAAGCTGAAAGAGTTATTGATTCAAAAAATCTAGAATGTTTTCCATTCATCAATACAATCAATAATCGCAGCAACGAATATTAAAGCGAATATCATGTTGAACTCTACCCATTTTTTGTTAGTGTATGGACTTACGAGATTGTGCTAACCATACCTTTGTCTGTTTCAGCTACACAAACTTTTTATCTGTTTCTGCTAATCAAACCTTTTGTCTGTTTCAGCTAATCGAATCGTCTGTTTATTTCAGCTAATAAAACTTTTTGTCCGTTTCAGCTAATCAAACCTTTCGTCAGTTTCAGCTACTGAAACCTTTTGTCTGTTTCAACCAACCGAACCTTTTGTCCATTACAGCTAATCAAACTTTTTGTCCATTTTAGCTAACCAAACCCTTTGACTGTTTCAGCTAATCAAACCTCTTTCGTGTTTTAGCTAATCAAATCTTCTGTCTGTTTCAACTAATTGATTTGTCTCTTTTACCGTTCATTATATTCTTTACTTATCTAAGCTAAGTATATTTTTGTCTGTATCGACATATGTCACTGATTATATTTTCAGATAATAGTTTTTGTTGATCCGATCGAGTTAGATTAGCATTGTTGAATTTGGCCCAAAAGGATTTGCGTACTTGAAAAGTGCACGGCGTCCATACGGTATTACCATGTGTGAATATTTCAGTCTGTTCCCGTTCGTCATTCCGTAGGCATAATAATATTCGACTCTGCACTATCTGGGCACGCACGATGAGCGATAGTAACATGAGTTTTCGTCGTTTTTATGTCCCGACCGCTTATCGAATTGAGTTGCGCCTCTAATATAGGACATTTTCGACTACGAAAAGTCCTAAAAGGCTATACATCTTCAGTCAACGGTAGGGGCATTTATATGTAAGCTTCAGTGCCTCTTATAGGAGCGCTCAGTCTATCTTTATAAGCCTATGGTTAGGGGTAGCTACTTGCAGTAGTAAATGTTCCAAGGTAAGTCCACTTGCAATTTGGTAATCATCCGGGAATCTACCAATCGGATTCTAGATTACGGTGGAAATAAGCGTTAGGTAATATTCCATCAGAAGGTCACTGTACGTTACCTATTATTATTATTATTGTTATATATTAATGAACTAAGTCACCATCTATACAGCAAAACTTCTCTAATCGACATCTCTTTATAACAGGCAAGTTAGAAATTCCTGGCAAGAATTTATAATGAAAAAAATACTTCCTAATGACCGACACTTGCCTATATAGCGGACAAGACTTCCGGTCCTGACGTTGTCCGCTATTGAGAAGTTTCACTGTAGTAGGTATTGACCGCACTGACTGATTCAGCTGCTTTTCCAATTATCGAATGTATGGAACGCAGTCTATAGCTGATTTCTCACTCACAGCAAACAGCTGGATGCATAGCAGCAGCAAAAATAGTCTGATCGGTCGATGATTCTGGTGTTTTCATCAGTATCTTATGTATTGTATATACATCCATGTATGAAAATTGCTGTTCAAAGTAGAAATGAACCTACCTTCTACAGCAGTTGGTTTTGCTGCACATAACAGAAGCCTTCCCGTCGCGTACGTAGCAAGCAGCCAATGAGAGCATTTTGTTGTTGCTACATGCAGCTGTTTGCTACACGCGAAAATTGCATCTTAAAGGCTAGGTTTTGGCCGTGTTCGAAGATTGACTGGCAGTACTGTCAGCAATCTTTCATCTCTTTTGCGCTTCCAAGTTCGTGAATAGCTCTGACTCTGTCCTAGGGTATTTTCAGTACTGTCAATCAATTTACAAACACGGCCTTTTACATACAGCATACAGCTGAATGCAGTGTGCTCTGATTGGTTAATTCACCAAAATCACCATTTGGTGATTATGCATAACCATTTGGTGACGTCTCATACTTGGTGATTTTGCGAATTGACCAATCAGAGCATGCTGCATCCAGTTGTTTACTGCACGTGAAAATCCAGTTGAATTGGGTAAAATCACTGATATATATGGTAAAATCCTTAAATAATAGATATGGCTCACATCTCACATGGCACTGGTCACATGGCCGAAGGCCGAAATCCGTATGCTTCATCTTTCAAACGGGTTCTTAGGATAATGTCGTAAACAATTTAAAAGCCGAAGAAAGAACAAGAAGGAAACAAGACAGAAACAATGCGGATTTGAATCTCTTTGAATGGGTTGCAATACATTAGTTAATACTTCTATATTAAAAGAATGGCGGCACCTAAGTGCCGCCGAAAACCTTGTAGATATTATGGGTTTGTTAAGTTGAACTCTTGAATGATGAAGCCAATGCGCTTTTTTAGATCAAGGTAAAGTTGTGGTCAATTATTATAAGGTAATACTATTACTTTGCATTCTGTAGAAATGTCTTTATTTGATTTTGATTACCATGAAACTTTTTGAGGTTATAATCTACTACAAATCCCTATAGCTTTGAAATATTTTTTTTTACCTACAGATGATTGGTCGACGCTGTGCTCTCATTGCTCTTGGTGGGCTTTTGGTGCTTGTTTTGACAGTAAACATATACTTTGTACGAATGATAATTGAAGACTCTCCACATAAGCGTAACACTAAATATCCAGAAAATTCTGACATCAATAAATTACAAGAACAGGGAGCTGTTGTTACAAAGATGAAAATTAACAAGGGTTCGAATGTACGTACCTCGTCGATTAATGCAGAAAAGAGAATCAAACTAGAAATGAGAACGCTGCCGTCCAAGTACTTCAAGCCAAATGCCAACCATACTTTACTTTTGGATCGATTATTAGCAGAGCTGAAGATAGTGCCAAATGTACAGGAGGACATTTGGGTTATACCTCAACGTAATGTTAGTATTTTGCTTGCGAGCTGCTATGTGTGTATTTAATTATTCAGATTGTACAGCTGACGTTTAAATACCATGAAACTCTTCTGGTACACAAGTGAATAATTGAATGTCTAAAATCTTTTGATGCAAGCAATAGCTGGCTAAAGATATACATAAAATATTCTTTCGCCGACCATTGCATATAACTTATAATTTTGTAGTGGCCAGACGCCGATCACCTAATTCCACCTACAGCCCCTGAACTTGGGACCATTTTACATGCTCTAAGAACATCCAAAATCACAAAGGCAGAAAATGCATTATTGGGAACTCAACTAAAACTGATGCTTACTCTAAATCATGGTGTCAAAGCATTGTTCAAGCCAATGTGGTATAATAGAGATACTCTGATCAAAGGGCCAGTATATCACGGAAAGGATAGGCACAACGCGGAAGTTGTTGCTTTTCACTTGTCTTCTCTATTGTCTTTCAGACGGGTGCCTATTTGTGTCATACGAAAATGTAAGTGAATTTTATTTCCTGCACTTTTCAAAAGATTGAAAGGTGCAGTTGCATCTTTGTTATTCTATTTATCCAGTGAAACTTAGTGAGGAGATCAGAAAACAGGCATCAACCGAGTTACTCAATACCATGTACCAGGAAGGGAACAATATTTGTTTCTATGGAATATGTCATTACTGCTCACCTGAAGATCCGATCTGTGGCATAGATGATTTGTTAGAAGGTGTGCTGATTCTATGGTTGCCAAATGACTTCCAACTCTCCAAACATCGGAATCCTTGGCAACGAACTTACAAAAAAAATAAGGCTGCTGCATGGGAGATGGATGACAACTATTGTGAGAAGGTTAGTTATTCTCTGGGAGTGTTGTTTGTGTTTCACTATTTCTTTCGAAAAGCATCTGTGGAAGATTTTGCGTCATCAACAAATCGTTTCAATTTCCATGTTCAGGTCAAGGGGACAAAAACCTATTCAGTTAAAACTTCTAGCAGACTGCTAGATTTAGTGGATACAGCAATTTTTGATTTTCTCATGGATAATGGCGATCGTCACCACTATGAGCTTGTTGAAGCTAACATTCATAATCCGGCAGTTCTGCTTATTGATAATGGAAAAAGTTTGGGGGATCCAGATGTCGATCATTTTGATATATTGGCACCTCTGTATCAGTGCTGCCTGTAAGTAATCTGCATAATAATTCCATACCTTTCATCAAGTTCTACCAATATTGAGGATTAAAATTCAATTATTGGCATTACAGTATTCATAATACAACGTGGAATCGACTAAAACTACTGAGTGGTGGTGCTTTGAGTAAATCCTTGAGACAACTTTTAGAGCATGAAGCAAGATTAGCTAGTGTTTCTCTTCTGATCACAGATGCTCACTTGAATGCTATGGATAGAAGACTCTTAGCCGTATTTGCAACAGTGGAACATTGTCTGAAGCAAAACAAGTATCCGACAAGTGTAATCTTGGACCACAGGTAGTTTGACAATTAGTTCAAAGACAAGAAAATCTAACTTGAAACGAAAACTTCCAAACATAATGGAAAAAAATGTCGTAGAATAGCTTTTACAATCGAATTCGACATTTTTAGCGAATTATACACAGTTTTCGATTACGAATTTGAAGGATATTTTACTGTGAGTGTTTTTATTGTCAAAATACAGTCTTAGAATGCTTAGTATGCTACATCCTACGAACATGTGGTATATACTTGTAAGTTTATGAATAAACATCGTGTTTTCTGAATAACTCGCACATGTCTAATTGAAATTAAGTAAGATACACGGTATTCGAGATTGTTTGAATATCATCTAGGAATCGGAAATAAGAATTTTCGTACACTGTAACGTACGGAATGCTTCCGCATTATGCTTATGGTTTATTGCAAATGGAATCGAATGAGCTTCGACCTTGAACGTTGCCACAGTTAACTGACGGTTATCATAACGCTTTCTTTCCAAATGACAATTGTGATTGGTCGAGAAGCTGCAACCAGGACTGTTTCAAAAGACATAATCGAACGTTTCGTCCATTTCGTCGTACGGGCCAGACTTAACGTAACTTAACGGCACCTTGCTACTCAATGACGCTAGTCAGGCATAGTTATGGCTGCGCCCTGTAATTCCAGAAGTTGGTGACTTATTATTGCCGTTTGACAGATGCTACCACTTAATAATTCATTTTAATAAAAGGCGAGAAAATTGTTTACCCTGTGTGACGATTTGAAAAAAATAAAAGAAAAATGGGAACTCGACAAGACGATGAGTTTGAAGAATTACAATCCACAACGTACACATTTCCTTCCGATGTTCAAACCGTTATCGAACAGGTTAGGTTTTAGGTTAAATTTTCATGACAACGAATGGCACTGGTGCCGAACACGTGAATAATATGCTTTATTCTCTGAGATTGATTTTTCTCTTTTTTTCCGACTCCACTTATGCAACTGTCAACAATCAATGTCATGAAAATGAATACAATACGTGCCGAAGTGAGGTGGAGTTATCTTCACTTATAAATTGTCTTTCAGGTTTTACCAAGTACCGATCCCTTAGATCAACCAAACTTCAATGCTGTGGATTACATAAATTCCTTGTTTCCCACCGAACAATCATTATCCAACATAGACGATGTGATAAGTAAAATGGAATATAAAATTTGCTCCATCGATCAGGAAATTCGATCAGTTGTCAGAGGGCAAACTAATGTCGGGCAGGATGGCCGTGTTGCATTGGAAGATGCTCATAAAGTAATCAGACAGTTATTCATTCATATTAAGGACATAAAGGATAAGGCAGAGCAATCTGAAGAAACTGTTAAGGAAATTACTCGAGATATAAAACAACTGGACTTTGCTAAACGGAATTTAACATCATCTATCACTGCTTTGAATCATTTACACATGTTGGTCGGAGGTGTAGATAGTTTGAAGTATGTAGAATTTTATTTTCATACACATGATTTGTCCCAGGTCCTAAGACTATATTAGAATGAATTGTATGATATTTTTAGAGCTCTAACACAGAAAAAACAATATGGGGAAATAGTGATGCCTCTTCAAGCGATTATGGAAGTTATGCAACATTTTAGTAATTACATGGATATTCCTCAAATTAAACAGCTTTCTGATCAGGTAAGAATCAATTTTTGCATCAACCATGTTTATTGGTTCCATTATTTTACTCTTTTTAGACCGTTAATTCATAGTTGATTAGTAAAGATTATATTTTGGTTATAATTTAGATCAGAATTAATTGATATAATTTACTTTACAAATGTAGGTGAAACAAATTCAAGTCGAATTGGCTGAACAAATAACTGCTGATTTTCGAGAAGCATTTTCTGGCCAGAATCCCAAACACTTTGCTCAATTAAGCGAAGGTTGTCTTGTTATGTCAGTCTTAGATCCTAGAGTAAAGTAAGCCAAATTTTATTGATTATTATTCAGTTGTTTTTATCACTTCCATGATAATGGAATGATTATTCTGGAAGTCATTAGGAGTTTGGTATTAATTATGTTAAATTTGCTAAGGAAAGATCTGCTGAGCTGGTTTATTGCCATGCAATTACAAGAGTACTCTCACTTGTTCGATGAGAATCAAGATTCAGCTTGGTTGGATAAAATTGACAGACGATATGCTTGGATTAAAAAACACTTATTAGAATTTGAGAGCAAGTTTGGTTCAATATTTCCCCAAAACTGGGAAGTCTCTGAAAGGATCGCTGTGCAGTTCTGTCATATGACACGAGAAGACTTGAGCAAACTTATGGAGCGAAGGCGACACGAAATTGATGTTAAACTTCTTCTTTACGCGATACAGAGGACTACAAGTTTTGAGAATTTATTAGCCAAAAGGTTTGCCGGACTTACGCTAGAAAATTCTGATGCACTTTTTGAAAAAAAACCTAGGAATCCTTTCGAAGAAAATGAAGAGGTTAAAAACCCCTTCGAGGAAGGGTATACCGAGCAAGGGGAGCCAGAAAAGTCTAACACATCTCTCTTCACTCGTTTAATTGGAAAGTGTTTTGAACCATACCTAAATATTTATATAGAGAGTCTGGATAGAAATTTGGCAGACTTGATGGACAAATTTTTAAATGATTGTAAACTGCAACCTCCTGGAGCAAAAGAGCTTGATGGTGTTGAGGGGCCGAGTAGTGTCTTATCTTCATGTGCAGATCTTTTTGTGTTTTACAAAAAATGCATGATACAATGTACGCAACTTAGTACAGGCTTTATCATGCTTAATCTGACTTCCACTTTCCAAAAGTATCTTCGAGAATATGCATTGAAACTGTTGCAGAATAATTTACCAAAGTGAGTGACAAAAATGATCTTTGAGAAACTTGAAAATTTAGAAGGATATCAACTAATTGTAATGTGTATTTGTTAAAAGTTTTTCTAAACAGAAAATCCGCGAAAAAACATTTGTTTTTAAGCATGCTTTCTTTCTATTAAGAAATGGCATGTATGTCTTTTATAGAATTGGCGGTGGCGCTAGTATTGGGACCAGTATGAGTAACATAACACGTGATCTTCGAGACCTGTCAACGGCCGGTCTTATACAGAATTTTCAAAGCTTTCTCAAAGAAGGTGAATCTACTAGATTTAATAAGGAGGAACAATCTCGGATTTGCTGGTAAAGTTAAAATCTTTATTATCAATTAACAGTATCTGCATATTTGTTGCTTTTGTAAGTTCAAGCACAAGTGCTTGTTCAAATAAATATAGCACATCTATCCCATCAGTATCCTCACAACAGCGGAATATTGTCTTGAGACAACCCAACAACTAGAAGAAAAGCTAAGAGAAAAGACAGACGCACAGTTTTCCGAGAAGATTAATTTATCACAGGAACAAGATATATTTCACAGGTATATTTACGTTTAATGCAAAAATTCATAATACCTCTATTACTTTTGACCATTTGACATACAACAAAATTGGTACTTCTGTTTTCAAGTGTTATATCCAACTGTATTCAGCTGTTAGTACAAGATCTGGAGTCTGCTTGTGAATCCGCATTGACTGCAATGAGCAAGGTGAATATTTTCAAAGCTACATTTGCGGATGTAATTTCATCACATGTTATTTTATAACAATTTTGAACAGTTCCTGATCGTAATAGATTTCTGATACTGGTATTAGTACAATAAGACGGAATAATTATTTTTGTTACAGGTACAATGGATACACATTGAAAGTGTGGGAGACCAAAGTGCATATGTCAGTACCATCATTTCACATCTTAGGCAGAATATTCCCTCTATTCGAGAAAGATTATCATCTTGTAGAAAATATTTTACACAACTTTGTGTTAAATTCGCAAGGTGACCTATTCATTATGTTCTTCTCTATCTCTCTTTTTTTTTAAGTTGCGTTATTCAACGTGATTATTTCTTTCCAGTTCATTCATTCCAAAAGTAGTGCAGCAGCTGTATAAATGTAAGCCTTTGAACACAGTTGGGGCAGAACAGTTATTACTAGATGTTCACATGCTCAAGACAGCACTACTCGATTTACCATCAACTGGGTGTCAAATACAAAGAAAAGCACCCGCAACATATACAAAGGTATGTGAATTCAACATTACTAGAGCTGTGATTTTTCGTATTTTTTCATGAATATTTGAGAGGTTCGTGATTTTTTTAATTAATCTTTGTAGACCTCATTTGATGAGAAAAAGTTATTTCTGCAGCCATTTCATAAAAACGAATTACTCATTTGCTGACATTTTTAATTTTATGGTTGCAGGTAGTTGTCAAGGGTATGACCAAAGCTGAGATGATATTGAAGGTGGTAATGTCTCCTGCAGAATCTCCGAGTGCTTTTGCGGACCAGTGCAGGAAACTGCTTCCTGATTTACCAACCGCAGAATTTCAGAAAATACTTGATATGAAGGTAACTGATTCAATAGTTTTTGGGACCCGCAGCGTTTTGGAACAGGGTCGGCGATTTATAGAAATTACAATAACTAATCGTTTCTTTCTCAGGGGTTACGACGAACAGAACAAATGCAATTAGTGGACCAATTTAGGCAGAGTGGAAGCAGCTTGTTGTTAGGAGATACCACGATCATTGCTCAAGATAGTCCAGAGCATGAGGCTGGACGTATTAAAAGGTTAGAAAAATTGATAAAGAAAAGGATGTGAATGATTGGACTTTTTGGTCGTCATTTAAAAATAGTTTTTTACACCGTGTGAGAGGCTGGAAAATGTAAGTATTTACATGTACACGTCTAATCAAATTGTGATAAGACATTTTTATACAAAAAAAAAGTTGAAGGTCTTCGAAAGAATTTTTTTTTGCGTTTTTAATCATATTTTTATCTATGCATTATGTGTCACTTGAATTTTTTTCTGTTAATAAATACGATACATAACAAACGTAGTCGAAACGCTCTTTCATAGTGTATTTAAAACAATTTTCTGGATAACATGTATGAAAGATGTCAGTTTTGAAAAAATCGAATTTTCAGTTTTTGTAGCTAAGTGGATCAATTTTTAGTGAATTTCTCGTTTTTAAACCTTGTACATAATCTCAAAACGCTTGTCAAATTTTTCAAGAAATTTTTGATTGGAATTGATGAACATATTCCTAACAATAGCAATCTTCCCAACGTCTCAAATATGGCACGCGAGGCATTAACAGGTTAACAAAAGGCTTTCAATCATTGTAATTGAGAACCTTAGGAACTGACTACTTTGGTTATGACACCTGGTGGCTAAAAAACAAACCCAGTTTTAGTGTGCACCTGAATAAACTATTAAAGCGTGAATTTCATTTAAATAGAATAAAATGGCAAATGAAAATTTTCAAACATACTATGGCAATTAAACAAATGAGCATTGATTGTAAATAAACTAATGATTTTTTCGTTGCACACAATAGTCAGCCATGCTTTTGTAGCTCCAGATACATGTCAGTTCCCAATACCGATAGAAAACTGAAACGCTAATGAAAACAAAGCATTTGGTGTGCTGGATACACAGGGAGAGAATTCCGGGTAACAAGATTACAATATTTACTTGGGTTGCTGAACACGTCACTATAAATTATATTATATTCATAAGACCTGTACTGTACAATTATGTATAAATATCGCATGTACTGATACAGCTGAGCGTATATAGTAGCATAGACAAACTACAAAGTAAACTACATGCGTATAATAAAGAATATTACTATCATTTAGAATTCTTACATTAATTTGCACCTCTTATAACTTAAGTATATCTATTTTAATCACTGTACATACAAACCATTAAATATCAGTTATTCACTCTTATGTACATAAAATCTCATCACTTGAGTACATGGTAGCCCAACATGTCAAATCTTTCTCCCTCTCAGTGAGTTCAATGCTTAGGAGATTCGGGATTAAACACGCCGGGCATACTTGTCAAAATGAACATCAATCCATTACAATGCTCATCTTAGGAATCTTCATCAACCCATAAAGATGATTTCACGATTTAATTGGATAGAGATTAGCCTAACGGAAAAATACAATTACCAAATTGTTGCTTAAGATAAAGTGCACGTCGTATGAATTGTCTCAATGGAAATGAGTGAGTTTATCTTAAGTAGATATATCTTATACGACATTTAATCTGTAGATGAAAGTACTACCTGTATAGAACACAATAATTAGATTAATGCTATATATCGCTGGATCCGGGAAGAATTTGTATGACCTTAAGTGCTCAGTAAACAATTATGATAGTTTTATCTACACATTTACCTTCCTGTAAAGGTTCATGCTAATGATCCCAAAGTAAATCTATATTTTATATGGATCACTTAATGCTAATCGATTCACTGAGGTTTTGAGTACTGATTTGGTGATATTTGTATGAAAAGCTTACAACAGAAGTAAAGCATGCAGATTATGCCTAATACATATTAATTGGCATACCCTGTTTAGTTAGTAATTCATTTATCGGTGATATGCAGCTACTTTAGTTTAGGCATTTTCTAGTAATATGTGAGTACATACCTAGTATGATTTGATAATATTCATGGTTATTTGAAACATACGGGGCCTACCGAAAAACCAAAGGCTTGATGAGGTAAACCGTAATCAATTGGATAAAAATCAATTAGCGGAAGTTGTTTTAGTTTTTTAGTTGCTACTACAAACACTGTTTCACTTTTACTCTTGCGAGTTTTACATCCGTCAACTATTACGCTAGGTCGTGTTCCACCGTAGGAGAACTTATCCTCATTTTCACCAAGAAGTTTCAGAGCTAAGTCGTGATTATATCCAGGTACGCTGTACCATCCAGCGCTGTTTATGCATGTGTAGGTGAAATTCTGATATGCTTCTTGGCTCAGTAGTCGTAGAAAATTCATCTGGACGACACCAATGCTCTCGTATGTTATCTGTGAAAGGTGATAAAAAGTGATGAGTATTTGACATAATTTGTTGATTCAATGCTGGTTAACTTCCTTTGAATCTAGCAGCGAACAATTTTTGAGACTGCGTCACTACTCGTTATGTTCTCGGAGTGTCGAGACGCGTACTGTATTATTTGTAATACAGTGATATTAGTACGAATATCTTACTCTGAAACCTCCGCGAAGATTCGAGTACCAGTCGCCGTGTTCGTTTTCCTTTCTCCACGGAATGTTCGGCATTTGACTGCTGTGCATGTCGGGAAACACACAAGTTTCGCCTGAAGCTGATATATTGCAATAAACGTATACAGCATCATCCGGCATTCCAATATTTGGATCAATCCAGTACCAACCTGAGTATCAAGAGTGCTTTTGAATGACAATGGCTATCTTAGCTTCGTTGACTTTCCAAACTTATTTACATCTTGTCACAAAATTTTATCTATCGACAGCAATGTCGCAACCGATGAATGCCAATTATTTTATCTAATGCAAACTGTACCATCTGAAAATTGAGGATGTCCATAAAACAGATCCTTGCATGTCCTCACTGGATTTTCCCTGGTACCCATTGGTTTACGTATGCGATCTAATTCTTGCCGCATAGTGTATATCGAACTGTACATATCGATGAATTTTGGCCCCAATTCTTCCTCGCTGTGATTCTTCATGTTATCCTGGACGTCATCCTTGTCATTCCTACATCGAAAAACACACATTGAGAAAAAAGCTGGATTGCCAAAAGTTGTCAGAAAAAATGGTTGATACTAACTTTGGTTCGACGTCTCTTTGCTTTCTACCCGAAATTTCATCCCTCTGTAAAAACAGCTCCGGTGGAATCATTAGTTGTTCTGCTGGGGGTCCGGGTGGTCCTGGGGGACCTGGCGGACCTGCATCTCCTTTCGTGCCTTCCCCACCCATCATGCCTTTTAATCCAGCTGGACCTTCCAAGCCAGGCAAACCTTGGGGACCATCGTTGCCTTTTGGTCCCATCAAACCTTGTGGACCTACAGCGCCCTTCGCACCCTCCGGTCCAACTGGCCCTTTCGGACCTCTTTCTCCCTTTTCGCCTTGGTCTCCCTTAATTCCAATATGCCCGAGTTCACCACGGTGGCCTTTCGGCCCTCGGCGTCCACGGTCGCCTTTTGGTCCCCTGGGACCGGACGCTCCTATTTTACCAGGCTGACCAACTGCGCCCGACAAACCTGGCGGCCCATTTTCCCCGGCTGCACCTGGTAGTCCTCTAGGTCCAGATGACCCTTGTGGCCCTGGCTCACCTTGTGGTCCAATCCGTCCTTGTAAACCAGGGGCTCCTGGTGGTCCGAGATCTCCTTTTTCACCTGGCAATCCTGTGTTGCCTTGCATTCCCGCTGGCCCTTCGGGACCCTTCAGACGACGAAAATGACCATGACAAGTCATTTCCAATCAATTGGCGAAAATAAAACCTTACCGGTTTTCCTGGCGGTCCTGGCTCTCCCTCTTTTCCGGGTGATCCCATTTCACCTGTTGCTCCAGCTTCTCCAGGCCGACCTTCGTCTCCGTCTTTACCAGGCTCTCCTTTTGGCCCCATTATGCCAGGCTCGCCTGGTGGTCCTGGAAATCCTGGTGCACCCGCGTGCCCCTTCGGACCCTCAGGCCCGTTGATTCCAGGTCCTCCTGGTGATCCAACTGGGCCAGCCTTACCTTCTTCACCCTTCGGGCCTACGGCGCCTCGCTCACCCTATGAAATGTTTTTTGATATTTTATAAGCTTATAACTTTTCCTTCACCGTTTGAATGCAAGTTTTTCCGCTGTTGATTGAAACTTTTAGTTGTACATAGTCGCAACATGAGTCAGTAATATTCGTATAATATATTACCGGTTTTCCCTCAATACCAGGGGAGCCTGGAGGTCCAGGAGTCCCTGCATCTCCCTTGTCGCCTTGTCGACCCTCAAAACCAGGAGGTCCTTGAACACCCTCTATTCCCTTTGGCCCCCTTGACCCTTGTTCTCCAGGAGTTCCAGCTGGACCTACTGGACCTGTGGGCCCATCGTCTCCTATATCTCCTTTTATACCTGTTGGTCCAGGTAAACCCTGCAACCCGATTGGCCCTGCTGGACCAGGAACGCCCATAGGACCTTCTTCTCCTTTACTTCCTTGCCTTCCGATTTCTCCTGGAGGTCCTTTTTCGCCGGATGGTCCCGTCGGTCCAGGCTCGCCTCTCATTCCTTGTATACCAGGCGGACCTGCTGGGCCCTAGTTCAAGGAACTATAATTAGTCGCTTAGTTGCATTCAATCTATAAACTACATGTAAAATTAGAACTCAACGTTTCAACGCGGAGTTAGGTTACATACATGTTTTCTTTTTTTGGTTGTTGTTAACCCACCGTGGACGGGCGTTTCTTTAATTAATTATATTCTAGTTACAAATTAAAAATGTAAAATAACGAAAATTAATAATTACAATTTTATTTTGCAATTAGAAGAATAAAAATTACTAATTAAAATTACAATTTGTAATTAGAAAAATTTCAATTAAAAGTTACGAATGTAATTAGTATCGACTTTTCTTCTAATTACAAATTATAAATGTAATTCGCTTCAAGGGCACATGCATAAGGGATTCTAACCGAATATCAATGATTTAGAGTACTTACGGGTCATTCCATGTAAAAATGGATTCAAGTACTCGAAATTTATTGAGCTTAGAGCTTTATGGAAAAACTGTGTTTGCGTAATTTAGTATCAGGCTTTAATTTTCTGCGAATTACATTACAGGATGATTGGCATTGTGAAATTTTGTGAAGACCAACAAAGAGTTTATGCGAAAGTGTGAAACAAACTGTAAGTTGAAACTTGCAAATTGGCCTCTACAGAAAAATCACAATTAATTTCATCATTCATCTATCCATGACTTTGTAATTAAAATCCTTTTGATCTATAAATATACGATACATACCTATACTTTGAGCATTTGCAATAAAAGTCCATTTAATTATTATGTAAGTACTTGCAATTCAAATCCATTCAATTACTTTGAGCGTTTGGTATTACGTTTGTGTAATTTAATTACATTTCTACCATATTTTTCAAACAATATTTAGTACAATTAATTTTATTTCAGCATGAAAGTCATTGCGATGATCCAAAAATATATCGGAATTCTTCATACTCATCCACATATGACCCAATGAATACTTGAAATTATACATATTTCCTTGGAATGAGAATACTTCGAGTTACCTGAATACCTTAAGTGATCTATATTTGTTGACTCATAATCAACCACACAGTCACTCATATATCACCAAGTACATCCGTAGTTTGTGAAGAAGAAAAATCGATTCTAATTACATTTTCATGTTTTAATTAAAAAAAAAAAAAAAACTATTGGGATTTGTAACTAGGAGAAAAAGCGATACTAATTACATTTGTAATTTATAATTAGAAGCAAAATCGATACTAATTACATTCGTAATTTGTCACAGACATTTTTTTAATTATAAATTTAAAATGTAATTAGTGTGTTATTTTCTCTTGATTACAAATTACCAGTGTAATTAGTAATTTCGATGTAATTAATTGCACAAAGTAATCAGTCGTGCACAACACTGGTCCTGAGTCCTGTTGGCTACTATAATACATTTAAATCTTTAGCAATCTAAAAAAAATATGTCGCCCAAATTTCTACGGGGCCATTCGAAGAGCATTCCTAGTTGAAATTAATATATAATTGATTATAGAAAATTTAGAGATACTGATACGGTAGTTGCTCAAACTAGACTATTACGATTTCCTACACTTATACAAACGATTTAGTACATTTTATGAACTCACACTTTCTCCTTGAGAACCTTTGAACCCTTTTTCACCAGGAGGCCCAATATCTCCTTTATCTCCGTCCTCACCAGGAACTCCAACCGGTCCTGGAGGGCCAGGCAGACCTCGCAAACCCGGTAAACCATCTCGACCGGTTGGCCCTGGTAAACCAGGTTCGCCCTAAACAATTAAATCGTCATAACCAAATCTGTTCCTTTTCAACTGATGATTACTAGTCTCTAAACTTACCATTTCACCCTTGAGGCCAACTGCTCCAGGCGGACCTTTCGGACCTTGCCGCCCTTCTGAGCCAGGTGGGCCATCTTTGCCAGGCTCACCTTGTGCACCTTTATCACCAGTTGTACCAGGTGGTCCGAGAGGTCCCATTTCACCTTTCAAGCCTGCTATACCCTGTTAACAATTTCATACCAAGATTCATTACAAAAAATGTAAGGTTCTAATTCATTTAGCGATCATATTTACTTCCGAACTACGGTATTCCTAGAATATTCTACGAGTCGTAAAACGTGAATTTATCCACATTTATTGGAATATACTCACCGGTAAGCCATTCATTCCCCTTTCTCCGGGAAAACCAGGTAGTCCACTTTGACCTGGAGATCCTTCTTTCCCTGTAGGTCCCATCGGTCCAGGCGGGCCTTCTTTGCCTTGTTCGCCGGGCATTCCGGGCTCTCCTGGCAAGCCTGGACTTCCAGGAGTTCCAGGCTCTCCAGGTGGTCCAGGTTCTCCAGAAGGGCCAGGTGGCCCAACTACACCGGGGACACCAGGCGGTCCCGGTGGCCCAGATTTTCCAGCAGACCCACGTTCTCCAGGTGCCCCAGGAATCCCAACCTTGCCATTAAGGCCTTGCTGACCCGGAAGTCCAATGAATCCACGGGGTCCTTCCATACCTGGAGGACCAGCTTCTCCCTGGAGTCCCGGTGGTCCTGGTTGACCGGTATCCCCTTTGGGACCAGGTAATCCCTCAGATCCCCGCCGACCGCGAGCACCACGGAATCCCTTGTTGGTTACATCACAAATAGGTCGTATCACAATATATGAGGAATTGAAGTCAATAAAATTCTGTATCGAATACATTTATATATATTTCTCATCAAATTCCGAAATTCAAGTCCGAACTTAAGTGCGACTGCGATATAACATTTTTATTTATATGCAAGTTACTAAGATTGTCAAAAACAAATACCGAGATATCAGCACAGAAAAAAATTTGCTCAATTTATTACTCCAAACCTTCACTAAATTAAACCGTTAGTCCGAGAACAATAATAAAAAAATTCAATATTCTTAATGATTAAATGTTCGAAATTGAGTGTTTGTTGTTGAGTGTGTGAATTGAGGATAGAATTCGAAATTGTATGTCAAAGTTTTTATTGCACCGCGACAAATACATAAAACGGATAATCAATTTTAAAAAATGTATCACAAAATAAAATCATTCCCTCACCGTTTTACGTATATTCGATTTACCATTGAATGTGATTTGAACCCAAATTTCAGTTTTTGAAACATGGGAACACTCCTAATATGTGTGTGGCGGTTTTTTTTAGCACTGAAATGAGTTTCTGGAAAAAAGCATTAGGTTGAAGTTATTTAAAAGTTACATTCTTCTGTCATTGTACATACGCGACATGGTTTAATTTTTTTTTTTTTTATTGCATTTTGGCGAGTAAAATTCAAAATAATGGAGTAAAATGTAAAATATATAAATTTTTATAAACACACTTTATTGAATAAAACTTGGTATTCCTGCGATAAAAAATGTTTTTATCAGTACAAAATATTTTGATAAAACTCTAACTGAAATTTCGGAATTTGATGAGGAATACCGTAAATAGTATCAACTTACTCTTGGGCCCATTTCGCCACGCTCGCCTGACATTCCGGTGTTACCCTGTGTCAAAAGGAATTTATACCATTGAAATCAGATCTTCGTAACGAAAGGCAACTAGCAGTGTTGGAGATGATTTTTGATTTACTCGAAACACATTTTAGACTCTTAACCAACTCACCCTTTCACCCTTATCTCCAGCTGGTCCAGACCTACCCGCCTGCCCTTTGTCTCCCTTCTCTCCAGCATTACCAGGATAACCAGCGAATCCGGGTATTCCAATTTTTCCCTTTTCCCCAGGAAGTCCAGGTTGTCCTGTTTCGCCTCGTGGTCCTTCAAACCCTTTAGGACCTTCCAGACCCTCGAGGCCAGGTATACCTTGAGGTCCAGACTGTCCTGGCTCACCTTTCGTACCCAAGTCTCCCTTTTCGCCTTCCATACCGCGTTCTCCCTTGTCACCTCGATCCCCGACTGCGCCTCTCTTGCCTTCGTCACCTTTTACTCCGCGGTTGCCTGGGAATCCGATTGGTCCTTGCGGACCTTGAGGACCTTGCTCACCCTTTGAACCTGGCATCCCTGGATTTCCAGGATGGCCAGGGGGACCATCTGCTCCTGGTAGTCCCGGCATTCCGGATTTTCCATGAGGACCCTACAAAAAAAAAGAACCTCGTTATTTTTGATCGTGAGGCATGGTTTTTAGTACACTTACCACTAAACCAGTGGGCCCCATTACTCCTTGTGGACCAGGAGCTCCTACTGGCCCCATCGGTCCAGACTGACCTGGTGGTCCAGGTTGACCAGCAGGGCCAGTATTACCTTTGGTCCCAGGTGCTCCTTCACTACCAGGAATCCCAGGGTTCCCTGGGAGTCCGGGAAACCCACGCGGACCGATAAATCCTCTGGGACCCTTGATTTCAAGCACGAAAACAAATTTTTGTTGAAAAATTCGATTTGCTTTTATATCTAAAGTTTATAAAAAAATACTGCACAGTTCAACGATAAAAAGCTTTTTTTTTGTTGCCTTGATTTTTTCCGTGAGCTTTGGTGTTAGAGAACGTAGAATTTAGGAATAAAATCAGGATTATACTATACTCCCCCCCCCCCCCCCCCCCCCCTCCTCAGCCTTGCAGTACTACGATAACATAAAAACTAGTGTCAATAAAGTGAATAATGCCATATAAGGTGAACTTTCAGACCCATGTTACACACCAAGTTTGAACATTTCTTGGACAATATTATTATAATTAGGATCTTTTACGTTGCCTAAAAATTTAGAAACAACAGTTTTGAAGGAATTCCAGGCATTTTTTTCTGAGATTTTCATCACACTGTCAAAGGTTGCATCTTCATACCAACAAAGCAAACATGAATTTACTAGATTACTCCTTTGAAACTGATGAAAGTATTTATTTTAATATAGCTATTCTGAGAAATTCTCCATGAATAAAAAAAATCATCATGTGAAGCGTAAAAATGGAGTTGATACGAACCAGCAGACCAAAATTGATATGTATCATGTACAAGCATTCAGAAAAATTTTTCATCACAGTAATCTATAACTCACTAGTTCTCCAGGTAAACCTGGCAGGCCTGGTACACCATCCTCCCCCTGCATTCCTTCGTGCCCTGGAAGTCCTTGATCTCCCTTGCCGCCCTGAAAGCCTCTCTCACCTTTATCTCCAGGGAGACCAGGTAGACCTGGCAAACCTTGTTCTCCCCTCATTCCCGGGGGACCAGTAAGACCTCTATCGCCGTCTCTTCCAGGACGCCCGCGTCGTCCTTCCCTCCCGGGGGATCCAGGCAAGCCTCTTTCGCCCCGCAGTCCCGATTCCCCAATATATCCTGGTTCACCTTTTTGCCCTTGAGAACCAGGTGGTCCCTCGGGCCCCGGAATACCAGTCAGTCCCATCGGGCCTTCAGTGCCACGCATGGACATCATATGCTGAGACAACATCTGCCGGAAGGCTTCAGGCTGTGAATCTGGCCCCTTGTCATTTCCTTGTTGGTTCATTGGTATCATGAAAACGTGTCCTGGAGGTCCTGGTGCACCTTGCATCCCAAAGAGACCGTCTCTTCCAGGTTCACCCTTCTTCCCCGGTAATCCAGGTGCTCCAACTGGTCCTGGATAACCGCGGGGACCCGGCGGCCCAGGGATGGTGTAGTAACCGTAGACATCGAATTTTTCGGTCGGTGAATAATGCGGTGTTCTACCAGAATTGGTGCTCTCGCTGGTATCGTATTCTTCTGTTGTCGATTCCTCAATTTCGGTCTACTTGGATTGAAAGAAGGAGTGTTATACCTTTTGGAGACAGAGTGGAGAATGTATTTGTAACCTTGATGTAACTCACGAACGTATCATTCGGCGGTGATATTGTAGTTGGAGGTTCGCCTAGGGTTGTGTTAGGCCCTATGGGGGCGTAAATGTAGTCCTCGTCTTCGTCTTTCTCCGCCTCGTATTCCTGATCAATTGATCCATCATAAGATGCAGATGAATTTTGTCGGACGAAACTTCCCGCTGATCCTCTCCTTTCCATCATACTTTCTTGGTCTCTATCGACTCCGTATATCTCAAAGCTGCTACCGTCAGTGTTGCTAGATTGGCTAAACTGCTGATTGGAAGTCGGAAACGCTTCGACAGATGAACTTTCGTGAAATCTAGACTGATAGTCTGAAGAACTAGCGAAGCCAGCAATACGACCGGGAATATGAGTGTCGTGCGAAATTGTTCGAGCTGGTGGTCGGCGATGTTGGTAGCCGCAATTTAGAGCAAAAACTGTACAGATTTCATAGGCTGCATCTGGGTTTGGAGCAAGCTTCAAAAGCTCGATCTCTCCCTGAAAAATTACTATGCGCTCATCGTTTGTGAAAAGCTTTGCCCTAGTGAGGGTAAAATGCTTGTACTTACCGTATACACATTCGTGTTTGTCAATTGTCGGCCAACAATAATTATTCCAGATGTACTAATGGGTATGGAAAGATTTCTACGTAACTCTTTTGTTAACTGAAGGCTACAATCAACAATTAAAGTGACTGCGTCCCCTTTGATACTTAATCCAAGACGATGCCATTCTCCATTCGAAACATTTACACCAAATGAAACACTCTCGACATTGAGATTACCGTAACGAAGAGTTACATCGTCTCCTAGAGACAACATGAGTTGCTCGTCGCCGAAGTCACTGTAAATCGTGAGTATCGCGGCATCGCGGATTCCTATCGATTTAAAGAGAAATCGGTTAAAAAGTATTACGAAATTTACAAGTTATGCGTACCCTTTCAAATTCACCTGGTTTTTGCTTGGTGACTACAAGAATTGAAAAATCTTGAGGAAATTCATTTGGAAATAGTGTCGCAGTGTCAACTGTTAGAAGTTCCGCTGCTGAAATGTCGTATGCTCCCTTGCTCGAATCACATCGTCCCATGGATACATTAACTCCTGCAGGTTCCTGCAGGATCCCGGTGACATCCATCAAGTCTAGAGTTCCAATCCCTTTCAAATGTCACAAAGCAATCTGTTTGATGTCACTTTGTACATACAAAGCATGAAAAGTGCGACTGCAGCCTCACTTATCTCACTTCAAGTATCATGAAATATGTGCTTGTTTATACACAGTTATATCAAAGAAGGAACGTCGTATAAACTAGTAACGATCAATAGTAAACCGTATCTCCTTACTACTTACAGCTTTTCGAGCACGTTAAATTTCAGGATCTTTCAAAATTCGTATAATTAACCGTTTAAAATGATTCTTAGAGGAAGGGTGGAAGTTCGTAAGAATTCAAGCATGAAAAAGTGGTTACCAGAATAGGGGAAGAACGGACTCACCTATGTCCTGAAGAGTGATACCGGTTACCACCGGTTTCGAGATGAGACACATGATGGAGAGAAAGATGGCTATCCGGACGCAGAACAGCGACGTCCATGGCTGCGACAGGTAGTCGACTCGCATGCTCCTAACTAATTCAGCAATGTTGAAATCATTGTCCTACACCGCCAAAAAGGACTTCCTTGTCGACGAGTGTCGGGTTAGCGCGAAGAACTGGCGTTGCGTTACGTTGCAAATGCTCGAATTCGAACTTCAATTCGGCTCGACTTCGAATCTGCAATCCGAGCACGTCCGCGACGCTTATTTCCGTGTCACAAACCCTCTACTGAAACTAGGACCTAGATTTCGTTCAATGCTCGATGACTACTCCGACGGCGTCTTCCCCCACCCGCCATCATATTGAGACCCTCGACGTCTTCGCCATTAACGTGACGATGGCTAGGCAATGAGTTCTGGGTGATTCTAGACGCATTCCACACGTGGCTTTAATTACAATTCAGCATCTACTGCTCCTGATTCAGATAACAGATGGATTTCTCACCATATATAGGGTGAGATTACTTCATTCCTTACATATACAATCTATCGACAACCACAGATCAATTGCACGCCTCTTAGTCACCAAACTGATACTATATGTCGTCGTATAGTTTATTATATTTTGCGGAATTTGTATTCTTTTATCTCATAGATTTTCGTACCTGAAAGTATACTATCAACGATTTTATTATTATTTTCCGTAGGTCTTCTCTGCAAATCTTTTGCATACTTAAATTTTCATGCGAATCATGATTTTGTACCAAACGTTATTCGTCTACGTTTATCCTTCCTGGTTCACAGTATGAATCCACTCGTTCTTAATCCCAGTTTAAATTTGCGGAAGCCTTCTCTTGATTTTCTGAACAAACAGTAGTTCAAATTATGGTCAGGATTGAAGTAACGTTCCTGGAGTCAGTTCTTATGCCTTGCAGTATTTCAGTTTAGGGTTGACTTTGAAATCTTCGATCAAATCTTGGTAGATTTACCAGTTTGCTCTTTTTAAAATAAATCTTCTACTTGTAAAGTAACCAAAGTTTCGCCCATCGACTCAAGGTATCTCTCACTGTCAGATATAACTTGTTCGCCAGAATTGGCAGCCTGAATCTGGCACGCAATGATTACACATAGTCACATTTAAATTGATTGTTTGATGAAAACCCATTCCAGCTGTTACAGAACAACGACTCTGCTTTATCAAAATAAATCAACTTATGACTTAGATTGCTTTCACTAGCTTCGCGTTGCGAAGCTAGAATTGTGAATCTCTAGCTTACATCCAGTCATTTCGGACAGTTATACCCAGTGAAGCAAGGTGATTTTGTAACGAAATATGGAAGAACTTATCGATTGAATTGAAGAGTCTATATTATCACGTGGACCTGTCTTATACAATTAGTTATAAGTTTTCGTACAAAACTCAAGATTGTTTGATCTCGTCATATACAAGTCGAGACCACATCAAGTTATGATATACATAGCTGTAGAGTACAGAATGATAAACTTTGTATCAATGTATAGCAAATAAGCTAATTGATAAACGCACGCGATTGATCCTCCGCTAATTGATTCGATTAAAAACTGACTTACAATCCATATGTTAACGACCTCCGGACGGGTAATTTAACGCTTTCGCAGATTTATTTCTATAGGCGACTTTTTCTGATATTCACTGATCTCTGAAAAGTTGCTCCAGACATCCACGTGGCAGAGGAATTTTTTCATCTACCGAGCCTTTTTTCGTTGAATCCGTTGAGATGAGTGTTGTTTCATTAGAACTTGGAACACCCCGTGAATGAAGCTAACGATGTCAGTGACCGAAGCGAGCCCGTTAGTTGGCGTGAACTTTAACCCTTTGTATCTCATTGATTAGGCACTCCAGCCAATTACTACACTTTAGAACAAAAGTTATAGGACAAAATCGTAGTAGAGAAATTAGAACGTACGACAGTGTTGTTGGGCAAAATACGCAATTAATTATGTAACTTAATCTGTCTCCCCGCATGAATGGCACTTATAGATTCTTAGTAAAAGCTGTAAGTGAGCTGGTTCGAGACCAGAATAGTTAAATGGTGTTTATGGCATCATCCAAGGAAAATTGTTCCCAATAAAGTTTACTGCGCACATTTTTCAATATTATATACAGGCTCAAAATGGTTGGAGAATTTCATCAGAAAAATATTACAGATTATTCATTAATGTTACAAGATTCACACTCCAAGTATTCCTATTACGTATATCCTAAGAATGACTAAAAATAATCGATTATTTTTCCCCGATTACTTGAGTATAATTGATTATTTTTCCTCACAATCGGTTTCTCTTTTCAACGCTCACGAACGATGCAATACAATATCAATTGATGTGATTAAAGCATCAATTATTATCATTGTCTTAGTTACTAATTGTAAGTATCTATTTGATATAATAAGTGAACGATAAATGCATATTTTGAGCTGAAATTGAAAAATATATTGAATGAAACTGTAAATTACCAAAAAACTTTTCCGTTTTTAAGACTAGTACTGAAATTTACAAAATTTTGGTTTCATATGCACCGTTTCAAAAAAATACGAAATAATCGGTAATCGATTAATATTTACCGAATCAATCGAGTAGTGTTAGCTTATTTTTTTGGATTGGATTAATCGATGTTCTGATTATTTTTAGCTTAGTGTAAAACATAATATAGGAGTAAAAATAAGGTGTAAAAACCAAAAATCAATTATTTTAGAAAATCAGGATTAGTGCGTGCAGATTCGTCTCGTTGGAGAAGAGGAGAATAGGTTTTGGGAGCCATAAAAATTCATGGAACATAATACTTTGTTACAGTTTAGCTGGGTACGTCCTCTAAGAATTAATGCACATCATACAATATAAACTAAACACACGGCAGCAAGTTAATCCAACAGAGAACAATGTACTAAAATACTATGGCTAGAAAATAGGCTCTAAAACTAATAAGACGTCGAAATTCTTAATTCTTGTAATGCAATAAAGAGGTCGCAATGTACCCAGATTTTTTATACGCGTCCTGCAATAGTCATAATCTTGGCTGCTGAGTTTGGTCATGACTTCATGCTGTGTTAACGACCACAAAATTCCTCGGAGAAACATTTTCACGTTAATGCTGTGGGATGTTCAAATCGGGTTGAGGTTTTGAGTATAATTAGTACTCGATAAGAGTATTCATTTGCGAAAGCCGCAGCGTGTACTCCAAAAAAGCTCCAAGTTTAGATCACATCTAGCGAGTCCAGGACTAGCGCTCTGTATTTCTGAATGTCCAGGTTCTTGGTGAGTCTTAATTCCAGGATTAACGCTTCATATTTTCTGTGCTCCAGATCCTCTACCTGTTGGATCTCGACTTTCGGGACTAGCGCTTCAGGTTCTTAGCGTTTTCCGGTTTTGTACACCGAGACGAACTCATTTCTGTATTCGAGAATTACCAATTTTAATACACCCCGTAAAACAATGCGTATGATATATTTATTATGTTTTAATACGTGTAATTCATTAACAAACGTAGTTGGCCCCGACAACAAAGTGTCCTGGGCAAAAAGTATTTCACTTCCTGCAATTCTTGTTGCTTCTATGCCGAATGTTTTCTGAATATAACTGTGTGCAGCAAGTGTACAGCAATAATTGTTGAGTTATTTTGTAGCATAGCAAGACTTGCTTGGGTTTAGCTGTTTAGGTTTTGTTGAAAACTCTCGTTAAAATAGTTTATTGTCATTTTGATAAGAATTGAGAACACACCTTATTCTAATATTGTTAGCAACTCTGCAAGCATTGATTTCATTTTGCTGCAGAATCTGTACGCACGTTCGTTGACTGCATGAAGAATATACATCTTCAAACACAATGGCACAGCTTCTACGAAATCGCAATAGTAAATTCGGAGAATTCATGCCTTTCTTTATTTCTACGTCAAACGAAAATGTAATGGAGTGTTTTTATTAAGAATTGTGTGAAGCCCCCTTTTGAGATTGAGATACGTGGACTTCGATATTTGAAGATATATACGTTAACGTCAAAATCAACCAGGGCATCTCCTTATTGGTACATTGGAAACTGGGGAGCTTGCATCCGCTATAAAACCCAAAATCGATGAAGAATATTCAAATTCAATGGTCATCTAGGAACCTAGAAACATGGTCGTGAAAAATTTCTTTCGAATGTGTTTTCTACAGAATTTCAGAATACAACTTCTGACCGTATGGGGGATACTGAGTGAGAAAGTAACATTTTTTTCGCTCCGCCCAAACACTGCTTACACATGGCGACTTCGTTGTCACGTTGCAAGAGGATTTTCAGCATTTCGTTTCTTTATAACAGCTATAAAATTAGTGAAAAAGTTAAGCCCACTCGTATGCTTAAAACAGAGTTTGGCACGGCCTAACATAAATCGAGGTGGGTTATTTATTCCTATGGCCATGTTTCCCTCGCATTCGAGGTGATTTCTTTGCTATGACCTTGTAATGAGTAGTACTTAGGGCGAGTGGCCATAGTGGCGCTACTCTCCACGCGCAATATGCGCACAATTCGCCGTGCAATTAGCGCGAGCAGAGGCTGTTTACGAATTCTGCGTCAGTATTTTCAAAGAAGCCGTGGATGATAGGCGCTGCCATGGAATAGTAGGAAGGAGACAATACTCGGCGATAAAACTTGTCCCCAGTTTTGAGGTAACGTAAGAGGAATTGTCTAAATGCGATTTGAGCGCCTCTTACGGAAAAAAGTGAAATTTTCGCTATAAAATATAAAAAAAAGGGCGGCAATCGTAACCTATAGGCCTCCGTTTTATAAACATACTCCGTAAATTCGTAAAATACGCATCTGAAGTGACTAAAAAACAATAAAAACCGAGTGATTGCTTTTCTAATCTCAACCGACATTAAATCCGAGAAAAAGGTTTGCAAACGGCGAATCGTAAGATCATATGGGGAAGGGGGTGAGTGCGCTATACGGGCATACACCGCAAAAGTAGCTTAAATCGCACCTTGACAATTCTTCTTACGTTGCCCCAAAAACTGGGCCAGCTTTTGAGCCAAGTGCTGCTCGAGTGTTGTCTCCTTCCTACTACTCCGTGGGCGCTGCTCACAGCCCGCAGTGACAATGGAAGATATGATGCTTAGACCATACACGTAGTAAGAAAATATAAAACAAGGTGTGTTCGGCGGAGACCTCTCCGAGAACCAATACGTGCGCCGACCGTATGAAGGCCATCTTGGATCTTCAACTAATCGCATTTATCATCATTCAATGCACCCTCGTTATTCATAGTACTTTTATTAAAAAATTAAGCAAAGTATAAACATTAAGTAATAAAAATATGTATTGATAATATATTTTTCAGAATATTAACAGAATTGAATCAATTAAATTTAAAAATAAGTAAAATTTGTTATATTTTTCATAAGTATACAATTTTTAAGATATGCGTGAATGAAGGATAGCCGTAGTCATTGTTTTTATCTTTAAAAAAATTCGTTTGCTAAGAAAAATAAAAATAATTATTTATAATACTTTATATTTATGTACAAAAAGGTAGGTATAAAATTTTATTTATTTTCCCTGATCTATCAGGTACTCGAGATTCTCATTCATTAATTCTTCCAGGCACTTTTCATTCAATAATGTGCCATCATTATAGAATCCATCACCGACAAAGTTATGAATTGGTTTTATGTAGATCTGGCTGATCACTAAATACAAAAATTTTCAGTATACTATAACGAGGATGAGTGAAGAAAAACAGCTTTGATCGTCATAAATTCCAATGTTTAGAGTATTTTAAATGCGAATATGGATGACCCCAGGTCTATTGTAACAGCCACACCGATGTAAGCGTGGCCGTATAACTGAGCTATAACATCATTCACAATTTCCTTTATGAGTGATTCATTGAATTTGTAAAAACCGGGTTGCTTCCAGTGGCTGAATAGTCCTCGAATCACAGCTAATTGGTACGTTTTGTGTAGACAACACGCTTTTCAAACTTTCTACCTATTTCAATATGCTGTGTTATAATATCAACTAGAGTGCGGATATGCAGTGGATTGAGTATAAGGAATACAGGGTGATTATATGCGGTACTCTGATATGTATAACTATATATATTCTAAGTTGTACATATACAGGTATGTTCTGAACGAGTGGATAGGCCAACTGACTAATCGCTCTACAATATTTCGCTCTTCACTTTTTCACACATATATACACTTGTATGCATTACAGACCTCACAGAATAATTTATTGAGCCTCTAGATACGAAGTTTTTTTTTTGACTAGAAGGTTCATGTACTTATTTCTTCATGAACGTCAAGTACTTCTTCACTCAGATCAATTTTAGCCGCCCATTTCCTCAATGTTGACAATCCAGGTAGAGGAAAATTTTTCTTCAACAAATACTTGTATCCTTTTGAACTGATGGAATGAAATTCGATAGCGGAGGCTATATCTTCAAGCGACCACATCACTTTTGTTTGATTTGGACGCAAAAGTCTTTTGATCTGCCCAGGAGTGAAGATTGGATCAAGCAATTGAAGAATTTTATCTCTCACTTGTTCTTCAATATCTTTCTCTTGATTGCAGAGTTGGCGATTCAATTTTTTTATTTCTTCTTGCAGCTTAATATTCTCTTCGATGCAACTTTGATATCTAGGAAAAAAGAGTAAAATTAAAAAGTGGAACATCATGAAGCTTTATAAAAAACCGTTTCATGAACGTGTTGTACTAACCTTTCGAGATGTTGACATTTACTGTTTTCACAGTTCAAAGTTTGTACTCCATCAGATCTATAGAAATATAAATTTGATCAAATCAATTACATTCTTCGATATTCATTACGCAGATATATGATAACATTTTTATTGAAATTTGATAAAAAATAATGTTGATATTAATCAGAGTAAGTGAAGTTTTTTACAGTTGTAAATATGAAATTCAAGTATAGGAAATGAAGTAAATTATTAAAAAGAAGTGTTGCAGCACAGAAGCATTTGTAGTATTTGAAATAAAAAAAGTAGCGTTTTGTAAATAGTTTTAATCATTTCACCGTCAGTAAATGCACTTGAACATATTGATTAAAATATGAAAAATTTATCACATTCCATACCTGTCACTTTTGTATGATGCACGTTGTGCATAGTCTGATGTTACACATGCAGGTTTAGCTGAAATTTCATGGATCTCATCACTTTTCAAAAAATTTTTGTTCCTTGTCGAAGTGCTTGGCGTTGAACAATTGTCTTCGACTTTATTATTATTATTACTGGTAGTTGAGCTAGCATGAGATATTGACGTAGAGGCATAATTCTCTTTGTCGATTGTGACAAATTCCAGGGACACCCTTCTTTTTTTTGCTGAATCCTTCCAGGCACTGGATACATTCTGCACAACAGCTGCCCTACGTTTACTGTGTTTATTGAAAATTGGAACATAATAACAGCATGGTTACCTATATGTTCTGTTCCATTGAATACATCATTAATCTCATTTTTCTGATTAATCTAGATTTCTATTCATGTGTAACTTACCTGACCCCAGTCGATTCTGTTAAAAACTTAGTAGGCAATGCATCTCCACGTAACCTCCTTCTAGTTGATAAAGCATAATTTTCGTGCAAAAATTCCGACCTTATGTCGAAACAACTTTCCTCAAAATGAACAGAGCAGACACGAGCTATTTAATTGGAAAAATATTAGCAATATATTCAAATTCTGCATAGAGGAGAGTTGAATATAGTAATTGTTCAACAATTACCGTTTGCGATGTTGATCTTCTCACTCCCACAGCTGTCGATCCACTTTTTTCGTAATTCATATTTTTTTGGAAACACATGAAACGAAATGTGTTTGTTCTTCGTATTTCCACTCCAATTTTTACACGCTTTAATGCAACAATTCGGCATTATTGAATTTTAATTATGCAAACAATTGACGTAAACAAAGATACGACGCAGGCGTCGTATATTTTCAACATGGCTTCCATACATATATGCGGTTGGCAGAGAACCGGACGAAATTGCGTTCGCTGTAGGAGCACACCTTATTTTCATATATTCGTGACATGTAAAGATTGTTGGCTCTGAATTATTTTTCGTTACAGTCTGTCGGGTATGAGCGGGTTTGGGGGTAATACCCGTTTTACATATTATCAACCAAGTTACTGACTATGCCGGTAAAACAAATTCTTCACAACTAACAACTGTCGCATGCATAATGTTGGCAACATACCGTCATCATTGCGAAATTCATAAGTTGAGACATTCCACTGTTGAGTACGCAGAAGTTTTACAACGCAAAAATGAATATTAATCAAATATTATACGCTCATGTATCGTTTATATTCACCTGCATATATTGAATCTTTTATAGGCGATAGCAACATGTCCAAGACACCGATTTATTTTTTCAACATTTTCTATGAAGTCATCTTTAAGTTGCAAATATTTTAGGAAAAAATTTCAAATACTTCAATTTTAGATCCTTTGTTTCCGATACGTTCCGCATGCTTCGTTCTTCTCTTCGCTTCGTTCAGCTCCAGTTTGATATAGCGCGTGTTGACCTTTAGCGTTGTTTAACTTTCTCTCCTTCATTTTTTAACCAACAATTGTTTTGGTTCTAAAACAAATTGACTATTTCGCAATGCATGGCTCTTCGAAGTTATTTGAATATGAAAAAACCTTAAAAGTTTGCAGCTCTTTGGAGCGGGCATCGAATGAAATTCTTCCGTTTGCGACTCATCGGATTGGATCGAACGGAATTCTAATATTCACGGCTCTTTGGAGCGGATCGAACTAATATACGGCAGTTGATGTATAATAATTCTTATAATTGAAATATATTAGGTATACTTAACTTATATGGTAAACGCGGTGAGCGATCGTAACATGAATTTCTTGTTTTTTCATACTGACCGCTTACCAACTTGAACTGTGTCGACTGTGTCTACAAGGTAGACGTAGAGGGCGCCGCTTGATTAGGAATTTATCTCTTCAATTTTTGTATGCGAAGAGCTCATTAATATGAGTTTAGCCAACAAACCATCAATACAATATAATATAATTAATGAAATCGTTTGCAGTTCGTCTGTAGATGTTATTAGTGCAGTTAGAATTGATTGATAGTGATACAGAAACAAAGTGCTTTTACCCATGAATTTTTGAACCCATCTTACATCATTTCGATTTGTTTGAAGGAAAAAAAAAAAAAAATACGCAGCATTGGAAAAATTCTAGATGAAATCAAAAGAATGTCATGGTCAACCGTTTATTGAGTTGACGTGAAAAGCCCCTTATATATTTTCATCGTCAGTCACGGCCGTGGGATGCTACCTTCTGAATTGTCTGTTGGGCCCGCCGCAGGCGGCAGAAACGGGAACCAAGAAACCGGATGTACGCTTTTCTTGGGTGGGTTCGTAATCTGTTAGCATTTGTTATCTATGGCGGGTCATGATCCGATGCTGACGCTTGCGCGTTGTGGTGTTAATTGTGGATTTCACTAACTGCCCCAGCTATTCTTGTGTGAAATAAAATAGCAAGAAAGTAGCGTCGGTTTTCGTTCAGTCGCGTTCCGAGTTTACATCCTACAACCAAATAAAAAGTACAGTAACTGAAGTTTTTCTGCCTACGCGAGATACGGACAGGGAGAAATAACGAGCCTTTCATCGTCCTTCCCCTTCATGGTTCATCATGAGTGATTATTCAGCGGTCGCTCCGCCACAAAATTTCAGTCAAAGTTCCGCGTTTGCAGCTGCCCTGCAACGTGCCAAACAGGTAAGTACGTCAAATTATCACCGAATATTCATTTTACGCGATAACTGTTTCTACTCCCGTCCGACCTCCATTTCGGCTTCACTCGCAATTGCTCGCTTGGGAATTGGGATAGCTGCAACTACACGCACGTTTTCCCTCGCAGATGCTTTACACGTTTTACGAGTCTCTGAATCCATGTTTAGATTTCTCTAGATAACGAGGACCATTTCTTCGACCCAATTTTTTTTTAACAACTATCTAATTCTCTTCGAATATACTCGCTACTCTTCCTAATTACGCTGCAGTATTACAACTCACATGTTATTGCCAGAAAATTACTCAGTCAATATCAATCTAATTCCGCTGTATCACTTCTTCAATATCTCTGGTTAAACGGTACACGCGTAGTCGTTACTTTTTAGCAAAATCACTTGTTTCACAGTTATTCCCGAGTCAATGTTCCATTAAATGTAACTTTGCGATATGTCTGCTGAAATATTCATGTCTAGTAAAAAAGTAAACTCCATGTTTATTAAGTAGCCAATCTACTAGTATGTATGTTGTATAGTGATATATTGTGAAACGTTGATTTTAATTGGTGCTGCAGAATTCCACAGAATTGGCCATCGTTTTGTTACCCGTAGTTTCATTCTCACTTACAATCCAAACACCTTATGTTTTGATTCCAATACTATAGATTTACTCTTCTTACTCACACTGTTTATTTTGAAATATATCGATCACAACTTGAACAGCCCTCATTTCTTGCGGCTATTCAACAACAACCTGGACATCGTTATTTCAATGAATAGCGACGGTTCATCCTGCATTTATCAATTTGCTTATCTCTTTTTCCTTACGGAGCTCTTCGTTTCCAAACGCCATTCACATACTTTTCGTCATTTTGAGTTAAATAATGTAGTATAGAAATGTTGCAATTTGCAAAAGACATTACTCTGGTCAGTTTTAGAAACATAGAATGGTCATTACATTTGCTATATTTTCCGCAACCAAATTATATGAGGTTAAAGTTGGTAATGTTTTTATAACAATTCATTTTTGGGCAAACTCGGTATTTCGCTACTAAAAAATAATTTTCGTCCAATCTGCACTGAAAGCATGCTTTTTTATGCGTATAAAGTGGGCACAAAGTATCTTTTTTTCCACCCAGAAACAAGTGGGCGGCTACAAAATATCATAAGCGGGCTCGAAGTATGTTTTTACTCCCACTTCCTCTAACAATGGAGGATGATTATGCACTCAAAGGCAAACTTTCGATGCAGGCTACGGATACAAAAGTATTGTGTGCACTGCGGGTGGTAGGCGATTGATGCTGATCGTAGGATTTTTAGGTAAGCCTTGATGACTCTCCGCATATCGAGGCTCGCTTTTGGTGAGCCTCGGTAGCTTTGGGTCCTCTTGGACTCCTGAAAATCGCACTCACGTCGATTGCTAGCTTTCTGCCCTTAATACACAATGCACTATTAAAATTCAGTAAAACGTAATACATCTTTAACAATATTAACATAATCATATTTTGCAAACTCCGATACTTTAGATTTTTTGTGAATGTAATTGCAAAATCAGGCTGGCGATTGGTCATTGAAATTTTGGAAACTCTGGAGAAATCGCTGAAATGTCAGGGAAAATATATGATGGGAATTTTCAATCAAATGAATGTTGTTTTTTTAACGTTCGTCATAAGAACTCGCAACTTATTTCTTCAATATAGCACATACTGATTGAAATAATTTGACGTCAATGATGTTACAAATGCGAGACAAGTGGTTTAGTAATTTTTCAATAACATTTGTTCTAGTTTGTATCCCTCAACCAGATATGTCAGTTTGACTATGAACAAATACATGTGTAACTTATGAAAAGAGTTATTAAAGCAATATAAAGTTTCTCGGAAAATCAGGGATGTTTCATAATGTAGATCTGGAAAAGTCTTAAAACGTCGACGAAATTCAAAATGTTAATTGAATCGCCACCCACAAAATAATTAATTTTTTAAAGTTTCACTACTTTAGTATCACTCGCTTCAAACTCACAGAGTTACAAGTTTCATACTCTTGACCCACATTCACAATTAGTGGGTAAATCCAAACTTGGGTTCCCTAAAATAAAAAATCTCTCCATCCATTCCATTGTCAGCTTTTTTTTTCTTTCAATCCCAAGTAGAATTGTTAGGTAATAAATAGTTTTCTCTGTAAGTCTTAGTCGGGGTAAGTGATATTTTATCGGAATAGGTACATCTGTGCAATGATGAATCTGAACTTGAAGGATATAAGTTTTACAATAATGTTCGTAATCGGACTGCTGTTATTTCTGTTTACAGATTGCAGCTAAAATAAATCCTGCCGGTTCTCAAAGTAATACGGAACCAAAGTTAAAGCGTCCTCTTGAAGATTGTCCAGGTGAGGCAAATCAATCTCTTCACACTTCAGGTACTAGCATACATACATTGTTTTTGTTTTTAAGTTATCTTTGTCTGTTTCGTTTACTGTAATTGATTGATCCACTAATTTTCACGAGGTTGAAGTTTGGAATGTTGATAAAATATACAACAATATCCAATGACTTATAATCGATAAAATGTGCAAGGTATATTTACATACGCAATTACATATATTTATGTATTTTACAAACATAAGTCACACGATTCAATGACTCTGTTTTATCTTATTATGTGGTACTCTAATCTTGAGTAGATGGTAACACTTTCGAATGATTTGAAACTAAGGTCAGGTAGTACTGGTTTCAGAACCGCTCGACAATCGTCTTTAGGAGTGAGGTTCCAAAAATAGAATAGCTACACAATGAAAGTATCATAATGTAGAATTTTCAATGAACCGATGATCTAATTCATAGAATTTTAGAATGTCAAAAGTCAAAGTGTAGAAAGTACAGAATCGTAGTTTACTTTAAACTGTTTGCATTTTTGCTTCTCTATATTTCAGCCTTCATTTTAAAATTTTATAAATTAGTTTTCTGGGCTTTTGAAAATTCAATATTACGATCCTTCCGTAATGCGATGATTTTACTTTTTAATCCCTACTCTTCTTGAGCTGTTGAGTTTCTGTTATAGGGTCGAATATGAAAATGCACGCTAAAACTACTCACTAACTGTTGAACCACAAGTTTTTGAACATTGTTTTATGCGAATATGATCTCTTTAACTTCTTCAGAGCCAGAAGCAAAAAAAGTGGCGGCTTTAGTAGCAGATCCTATGATTGGGCTACGGGGGGGCCCACCTACTGGTACTTCTATCAGTGAAGTTGCGGCTCAGGCAGCTGTAGCTGCCCGAGTGGCTGTTCAGTCGACTTCACCTCCTGCCGTCATGGCTGGAATGGGAGGTATCTGTAATGAGGATATTAGAGTCCCAGACAAAATGGTTGGGCTAAGTAAGTATAAACGTCATCCGCCTCTTTTCCCTAGTAAGACCATGGTCAAACGACTCTTCATCATCTTCCATAAATCATCGTGTCCAGACATTTTCAACGCCAACGAATGATGCGAAAGGCATAGTTCAGACTATCAGTTCTTGGGTGATGCTTTAGCTGGTTGCAGAAGGTTAACTGTGGCGTTTGGTACAAAAACTTATCTTCGTTATTAGCGAAGGGTGCAACAAATTTTTCAACAAAGTTCTGTTCAATTTTGATGATATCTACTGAATATTTGAAATTCGAATATCCCCTGGTGTTTTTCCTTTCCTATAACTGTGCATTTGGCGTCATAAATTTGTCGAAAATTTTTTGACCTATCCAGCTTTTGATTCCCTATCTATCTGTAAATTAATGGTCATCTCCATTTATTATTTTCCAGTAATTGGCAGAGGTGGAGAACAAATAACTAGATTGCAAAGTGAAACTGGGTGCAAGATACAAATGGCGCCAGAGAGTGGCGGATTGCCAGAACGTGTTTGTACTCTCACAGGGTCCAGAGAAGCCGTCAAGTAACTTACTTTTTATTTCTTTACACCCTCAATATAACAGTTATTGCCGATTTTTTTTTTTTCATTTTTCAACCTTTACAGCTTTGAATTTTCAAATTATCACCAACAAAATTGACTGCTTTTTTTGATGTCGAAAGTTGCGATCGATTGTAAATTCAAACTAAGAAAATGAGTATTGTATTTCCATCATCTAGAAATCGCAGCAATATTTTTTATTCAAATAATTTTCGCAAATACTTTAATTGATCGTGTCACTTACGTTTCACAGTATCCAATTGAACTTGTTGTTTCAAACCAAATTTACATTATCTTGAAACTTTGGGTGAAATTTTGTTGTTAGAAAGCAACTGTCCATGACTTCAATTTTTTTTTTTTCCTTTTTTTTTTTTCTCCCCATAATGCTGTCAGTTGCACTTACTAAAATATATAGTCGGTGTGTTTGTATATACATATAAACGTATATCATTATCTGACACAGTACTTTTGAGATTTTCTTTTTCACAAATGCAAAACAGGCCTTCAGTTTCGAACTTTCATAATAGAATTGAAAAGAAATAACTTCTTTAAATTAAAAATATGGAATAAATGCGTTTTATAACTGGAACAGCCGAATTAGAAAATACAAATCCTTCTGGGAGTAGTACGAACTTGAAATTGGCAAACCCGGCACTGTATATCTCATACTTATATACACACAAATATATGTACATACAATCCCTATGCATAGAGTATAATTGAGACGTTTGTCGAAGAAATTCGGTTTGTCAAGCTTGTCTGTACAAGTGATTGAGTTTTTTTTTTCTTCTCACCTTCTAATAATAGCGTACTCTATTGTTATGACGAAGGTTAGTGTCAAGTTTAGTCTGTTCCGAGTAACAGCCAGAAAATGGACAGTTTTTCAAATTGTATTGTAATCAGGCAATCTTTTGGTAGATCATAGACGTATTTATTCTCACAAATCTTTCAATCTCAAGGTCACAAATGTTTGGCCTAAGGTAGATTCTTTAATATTTACTCTCAGTTCACAAGTGAAATAATTTTAAAGGCATTTCATAGCCCATGAAGAGTTTTTGAATATTTACAATGACGTTTGCTGTATTCAAAGCTTAATTATTGGTTACAGTTTCAGTGTTCAATATTTTCCAATTAAATGTGATATTCGCCAATACTCAAAATTATATTATATCTAATACTTACGCAATATAAATATCCCGGAATATGCGTATTTGTACACCTATTTTCTTTCATTTAACATTTGAATAATAAAGAATCGACGACGCACGTCTCACCGAAATAACATTTCAGTCGTGCTAAAGAGTTAGTCCTCTCCATTGTTAATCAAAGAAGCAGAACGGAGGGCATTGGTGACATGAATATTGGTAGCGGTAACAGCGCACTTATTGGCCATCCCGGGTTTGTTGAAATAATGATACCTGGTCCTAAAGTTGGTTTGATCATTGGCAAAGGGGGAGAAACGATTAAGCAACTACAAGAGAAGTCCGGGGCCAAGATGGTCGTTATTCAAGAAGGCCCTTCTCAAGAACAAGAAAAACCACTCAGGTGAAATTGAAATCGAAGACACAATCTCTTATGCATTCAGTTAAACTATTCAATAATTTTGCGACTTGTACCGTTCGGCGTGATACCTTTGAAACACAGTGAATGTACATTTTAAGCTTACAGTGGATTTCCACATTGTTTTGGGGTGTATTAACATGACTCAGATTTAAGTGAAAATATTTTAGAATAACGGGAGATCCGCAAAAAGTTGAATATGCCAAACAGCTAGTGTACGAGTTGATAGCTGAGAAAGAGATGCAAATGTTCCACAGAGGATCACAAAGAGGAGGTTCTGACAGAGGGGGAACAAATTATAATAATACTGACAATGGGTTCAGCCATGGCTCTCAAAGTGGCGACGGTGTTGAGGTAAGCTACTGTTTCTTGCTTGGCGGCAATAAAACCTTGAAAAAAATGATGCCATAGCAAAACTGGTACAATTGCTTCCAATTACTTGAACGATATTGGGATCTCTGACAGAGGCGTAACTTAAGAAATTGAACCTAGCGGTGAAAATATGCACTAGAGTGAGTCGGTCACGCCGTACATAAACAAATGTAGACACATGTATCTTTATAAAAATGCATTTTGTTTTTATAATGTTAAAATATAATACGAAACTTTCATTGCAAGAAATTTGTGAATTTGCACATAAACAAGTACATAGTACGTATTCAGCTGATACGATTCGACCTACTCGCTCAGATGTTGAATATCGTCACCAGATAGCGAATTCGAGTGCTAGAGTTCATAATAATGCCGATGAATTACCCTCTTCAGGTTCTTGTACCACGAGCCGCAGTGGGTGTTGTTATTGGAAAAGGTGGTGACATGATAAAAAAAATTCAAGCTGAGACAGGAGCCCGTGTACAATTCCAACAAGGTAGAGAAGATGGTCCAGGTGACCGAAAGTGTTTGCTTTCCGGTAAACATCAAGCAGTGGAACAAGCACGACAACGCATTCAAGAATTAATTGACAGTGTAATGGTAAAACCTTATTCTAGTTTGTAAGTTAGAGGGGAATCCGAGCTGAATTCTTTATTGCATCCTTAATATACAGAAAAACATGCGGAAACTTAATTCGCAAATTGTAAGTGTTTTCTAATGTTTCAAATACTTGGTACTATCGACTAAATATCGCAATGGTGTTTTGAGACTTTTCTGAACCATTTATGTAGATAGTTTAAGCCTTGGTTATTAGGATACAAGCCGATACAAAATTTTAAACTATGTTTATGTCTATTAGAGACGAGATGACGGGCGGAATCCCATGGCTGGTGGTGGCAGAGGAGCAGGGGGACCACGTGGTAACGGTTTCGGTAGTGGTCGTAATTCAAACGAATTCGGTGGCGGGTGGGACAGGCGCCAAGGTGGCCCAATGCAAGACAAAGTTGAAACAACATTCACTGTTCCATCGACCAAGTGTGGAATCATCATTGGCAAAGGTAAAAAGCCATCTTCATTATGGGATGATTGTTTCTGCCTAAAAAAATTCAACTGGAACTATTCCGAATGTGTTTTTTTTTTTTTTTTTTTCAGGTGGAGAAACTATCAAACAAATCAATCAACAAACTGGAGCTCACTGCGAACTTGATCGGCGGAATCAGAGTAACGAAAATGAAAAGATATTCATAATACGCGGAAATCCGGAACAGGTCGAACATGCGAAAAGAATATTCAGTGAGAAACTTGGATTGGTACGTAGATTTTTTTCTTCATAACAAATCAACTGAAATTCAGTTTCCTATTTGTCAACCGTTGATTCTCCAATATAATCCCTATCGAGTTTTGAGTAAGCTCTATCTTTAGATGGTGTCTTAAGGTATGGGACAAGAAATCGCCATAATATGATAATTCTATAGTATTTTATAAAATGCGTTATACAACTGGAGTGCCGTATACGTTTTATCAATGATGTGTAATTTTTATTCTATTGTGTTGATGTCATGGCTCTACATTCTTGTGATAACGAATTTTAACAGCTGTTCACTCCTGATTTTATAAATCAAATGTGCTATGTCCCCTCTGCAATAACCTTCGATGAACGTAACTCTCTTCATGATAAAAAAAATTGCAGAGTCCAGGAGGAGCCCCCTTTACAGCAGGGCAAGGGGCTATTGGATACAATCCAAACTGGAATTCTGGATCAGGATATCAATCTTGGCCAAACCAAGCTCAGTCCAGTGATACAGGTAATTTACACAAATAATTTGAAATGATTTATCACTGCGCAGTGAGTTCATAGAGCGTTTCATTATTTCAGCTGGCCCTGGTGCAACTCCTGGCGGAGTACATGTTAACCCGCAAACAGGACAACCAGATTACAGTGCACAATGGGCGGAATATTACAGATCACTTGGTATGCACAGAGAAGCTGACATGATCGAGCAACAGGCGAAACAAGGAAAACCTGATCAGGCTCAACCACAGCCAGGTGATTATTTTCGACTTCTAGAGCTCGACTCATCGTCGACGTTGCTGTCAATTAGGCTCCACGATTACGTTAATTCTTGCAGGAAATACTCCGAGTCAAGCCAATCCAACCCCAGCTGGAACTGCCGGAGCTGTTCCACAGCAGCAACAGCAACAACCACAAACTGCAGCACAGAATGGAGGTCAAGCGGATTACAGTGCCCAGTGGGCAGAGTATTATAGAAGTATCGGGAAGATTAAGGAAGCTGAAGCAATAGAGGCACAAATGAAAGCTGGCAAGGTAAAATCGTAATCAATTATCGAGGGTGGCCACTCGTCTGGAAAACTTGGAAAATCGGCAAATGTCGGAGGATTTTGATTGGTATGGAAAGGTTAAGGAAATGTTAGGAAACCTTAGCAAATACTTGCAGGTTTTCTAGGAATCTCCACGAAAGATGGTGTTCAATGAAATTTTTCTATTTTTCAATTGTTCCTAATGATTCAAAATTGCTAGTTGTTTATAAATTTTTCGTTATATGTGCTTGATTATCAGTATTTATTTATGTAGATGGTAGTGATGGTATTGATAACAATATGAATATGCTTGCTTGAGGATGGATGGGCAGGCTGAATCAAAAGTTAGGAAAAAGGAAGACAAAGTTTGTAAAACCTTCAACGGTGTTATTTGTGCCAATGATGGACGCTTATGAAAGAACCTCCGTATCATATAACTGAAATTAATCTAAGCAAATTTATAGTACCTGAGCTAAGATATCGACAATCTGCAGTGGTTTTATAATTGGAATGTTCAAAATAATTAAACCATGATATCATTCATCCGATTCTCACGGTTAGTCTTTTGAAGGTTCTAATTGTATAACCTCTTGTCTGTTGGTTGATATGTCAGCTTCTGTTATTCGAATTTGGTCAAATTCATTTCAATTACATAGTATTGACGTCTTTTCATTCGTGTTCATTGTCAGTAGCACAAGTACTATTGCCGGAGACTTTGTTTTTGTATAATTTTTCTCTTTCATAATTTTCTATTCAGACAGTGGGACCGATTCATCCTTGAGATTGAAGCATACTAATCTTTACGACCTTCTGTTTTCTAATAATGAACAATTCAATTCCAACGTTTTCTGTAAGATACAAGTATCGAGATAGTTGATATGCTAAAGCAAAAATGTCGAGAGAAAAAAAGTATGAGAATTTTCAAACCAAATTGAATGGCCACCCTGAATAATTACCTGCAATAAGGAGTCGAAAAATTTTATCGTGTAATACTGTTTACGTATGGTATACGAAATATTCCGGAACAAATTGTGCCAAACAACTTGACCCAAGCTTAGACAGGTACCATGTCAAGGTACTTAACTCTGGATGTGTGTTTCAGCTGGGTTTGCAGGGAAGTCAATTAGCGCAACCCCAAATGCAACAAGCTTTACAGGGGCAATCCGCCGGTCCGCCGACTGGAACACCAACCTCTTTTCCCCAAAGTTACGGAAGCTATCCAGGAATGGGTCCCGGGTCTGCTCCAGCCGGTTATTACGCTGGTAGCACGGGTTCCGCCAGCCAACCGCAATCAGGCCAGCAGGCTCCTCCCTTCCCAGCTGGATATCAGAATTATCCATACTCCCAGCCGAGCTCCGATAATTAATAAGCAACGGATGAAAAATGAAAACAATGAACAATACGTAAGTAGAAATGGCTACTCACCTACATTGACGTTGATATTTGTGTTAATATGTACATATATCCATTATGTGTATATGTAACATAGAAAATGATGCATGTCTCTTTTGGTCTCCTTGATTTTCTCCATATTTATCCTAATAGGTATTATACGTATAATAGGAGTAGGTTTTTTTTTTTTTATCAAAGTCCGCATTTTTATTATGTTCACCACAATGACGTATGAATTGACTAACTCGTTGCATATATCGTTCTTTTCACATATCGCATAAGCATATAAATGTATATTATATACGTGAAATCGAATACATGCTTGTTTAAAATATTGTTGATTATGTGCTCGTATACTGAATAATTTTCTGTCGCATAGTTTTGTTTCAATATGTTGTTTGTTTGTATAATTCATATTGCAGATGTGTGGTTCATCGTATGTTTATTTCGAAAATGTTCAAAAAAAAGGTGTGTATCATTTGCAACTGCTTAATTGAAAGAAAACATTTTAGGGGTTTTATTATCAGTATGAAATTGAAATTTGCATTTCTTTCATTTAATAATGGTTCATTCATGTATACAATTTTACATACATTGTTTACCCAGAAAGTATCTGCAATTATTTTTCCTACTAAGTTAAACCATTGTTGTGGACTTTTAAAACATACTATTATTATCATTATTATTGTTGTTGTTATTATTATTATTATTAATACTATTGTTAATACTATTACTATTAATAATATTATTATTGATAAAATTGAAAACATGATGATTTGTGGTTGAAAGATATTATCAGTGGTAATATTACATATTTATACATGTATTGCAAATATTCTTTTATTGAGATGATTTATCGCACTTTTTTTGATCACTCGTTTGTTTACTATTATATTATATTACCCTGTTCTCCCACGGTTTGTTTTTATTTTTATTGTTGCAGTTGTCACTTCACGTCGCATCACTCTTAATTTCGTGGTTATAAATGTAAGGCGTTGCTAACTGTTTGTATGTACTTCGTTTATTCATTACAGCGCCAACATGTGTACATCGCTTGCAGGAACTGATGAAATTTGTGTTCATCGTACAACTGCAAAGTGCAAAAAGTCGGATCTACGGTATGCCGATAGAACCAAGAATACATCTGTCTCCAGTTCAATGTCAGGGAAGGTATTAAAGTGATGATGGCTACTCCCAGGGAGTAGATGAACATAATCACCAGTCATATTTGCCAATATGTGACTTCCAATGGTTTAATTTTGTTATTTTCTTTTTTTTTTACCTTAAAAAATAACTTGCAACTACTTTCTGGACATCATTTATGTAAGCTCTTACCATACATTAATAGCAACATCATATACATTATGAATCATTATGAAATTGGCATAATTTGGCGCGTTCATTTAGTTCGTACCCGTTTGTTTTTCCTCATTTATTATATTTAAGTAGATGATAATAATGATTAAAAGCAGATATAAAAAGTAAGAAAAACTCAACCAAATGCAGTTTTACTTATTTGAAGCCGCATTAAATAGACAGGAATAAAAACAAGCAAAACAACGTGCAAACTTCTCGTTATTACTCTAATAATGTTTATGATAGTATACAGAGTCAATCTGAAGTTGTACATCATGTATTTTCCAAAAATACATTAGATATAGTGAATAGTATATAAGAAATATAAATTAAAAGAAAAGAATAATAGGGCATGATGGACTATATTATGATCAAATTACACGTAATTACTCTTTTTTCCTCGCAAATCCAGCCAACTTCAACAGTAAAGCTTGTCCCAATTAAAAATTTTCGCACTATATGATATATGAATACCTGCACTTTGCGCAAAAGAATTGAAATTGAAATTTGTTTACGGACTAGGGATAATCTCGTCTATTTGTCTACTGTATTAAAAACAAAGTAAAAAAAAAACTAGCAAGATAGTTTGGCTTAAACTTTTTACTGTTATGCGCAAAAATATGTAATTTTAAAATTTTTCTTCGTTCATTTTGTCTGTATTTGCGACGCTTACACTTTTGTACACGCATAAAGTTCTGTGGTAATTTCTGAGAGTCTGATACTCGGATAATTACTGCATAATATAGTCAGGTCAGCATCTATTATAGAATAGTCAACTTTCCAATAACAAATAAAAAATCAATTATCTATAGTATACGCAGTTTTAACTTTTTTCTTTTTTTTTCTCTTTATTAATCAACGTTTTCGGACGTGTTCTTTTCTGAGCATTTGTTCTCTGGTAAAGCGAGCATAGGTGCCAAAGAGAAAACTCTTGTTCGAAGTACCGATCTCTTAGTCAGGTTTGAAATTTTATGTGCGGGCTCGCTTTACCATTAAAAATGAATCAGAAGGTAGGAAACGAGAAAAAACAGTTAAAAAATTTTTAGCAATCTGTATTGCTGCAATGATGAGAACACAAATAAAATAACATCCTGACTGTGTGATAGAAATAAATCTGAGCAAATACGAATAACACAATCTAAGATATCAATAATCTGAGGAAAGGTTTTGTAATTACAACGGTCAAAATCGTTGAACTCTGGTTCTAATGTTTTGGGCTCATTTTGCTCGCTCACCAGTTTTTCATTATACATTATTTGAAAGATATTCAAGAAATTTTACATTATTGCAAAGTCATAATGTGCAAGTGTATTTGTTTACGAGCATCTGTTGTATCGTACTTGCGCAACTGTATTCCTATCGAGTTTGGAGATGACTATTAGTTTAAAAAAACAATTTCGAAGTTCTCCGGAGATCTCTGGTGACCGAAATATATCCAAAAACATGAAAATTAGATTGAAATAAACGAGAGTTCAATTAGTTACGTTCTTATTGTACAACCTTTTCTCCATTCTGTGACATCTTGGTACAAATTCGTTTCAATTACATAGGGATGTCGTTTCATTCATTTCCACTATCATTACAGCAAATAATATTGCTGGGGATATTATAAATAGTCTTTTCTTTTTTTCTAAGTTGTAATTCCGGCCGATTAACCCTTAATTGCGGCATTATAGTGAGCAGCTACGCGCCTCTTCGTCATCCGCATTTCAAAATAATCGACGAAAACTCAGGTGTACAAACTCCTAATACCATCGAGTAAATGCGTAAACTCTTCCTTACTTACGCTCATAATACACTAATTCATCATACAATTTTTTGGGAATGGCATGCCTAACAGCTTGCATCACGAAGAATTCCCGTTATCGCTCACCGCTACTCATGGTAATTATTATCACACATTAATCATACCGCTGGCTGCAAGTATTACGGACATGCGGGGTTTCCTATCGCACCAATAGCTCCATTATTGCTGAGGGTCGTTCAAAAAAAGTCCGTGTTTAAATTTTCCCACCGCCAATTGTTAAAATAATCCATTCCATCGCCTGACTTCCGCTTTTGACCAGATTTCACAATTGTTCTACTCTGTAAAGACTTGAAAGTTTGTTTCTAATATTAGTATTCCATCAATATGATGCATTTGTGAACCGCAATCGATCTATTTAACCAATCTAAGTTGTTGCTTGCAAATTTAATTATGCTTCACCTTGTAATATTCTTTCGAGTGCAAGATTGAGCGAAATTAGAATGTAACAATTGATTTCATCTTGCAAACATGAAGTCATTCAAATTTCGGTATTGGAGATTGTCTGAAATGGATTAAAGAGTATTAATACATGGCGAACAACTTCAGGAAGACTCAATATATTCAAGAACGAAGGGTCTGTATACATGAAAAGCAAATGATACAATTACGTATGATAAAATGTGCACACTTTTGAAATTAATTGTGTAGCAGTGATTTTCATCGATTGTATCATGTATTGTAATGATTTGTTCATTTCAGATATAGATTTCAGATAGCTTTCCACTGGGACATGGTTAACGCTGCCCATACCTTCTTCACTCGCGTAATCAATAATTACGCTGACTGATATAAAATTGGTTATGTTGAAAGATTACACCTTAACTCATGCGATCCAGTAGCACTGACTATGTCTTATTTGTATCGTGCATATATATATTGCATTACAATATATATATATATTACAAATATTGTCCGAAATGCTTCTTCGTTTCATATATTGTTATTCTAGGATACGCGATTTACGTTCTAATTATAGGTAATAAGGCAAACTGAAATTCATTATCGAACGAAGTCAGTAGGGTAAATTTATAATTTCAACGTGCTCTCCTTCTGTGTTTCATTTTCTATGATATGTATTTATTTCCCCATATAATACATAACTGTAAAACGAATTGAAATCACCAGGGGATGATGCAGCAGATGAAAGAACAAAAAATGGAAGAACCAGAGCTCAACTAAACTCTATAATATATACATAAACATTTCGAATGCCTGTACTGTGTAACTCTTATTGTTAGTTATATAATTGCACTATGAAAAAAGCGTTGTTACGAAACTAAATTAATCCGACAGAAATGCTCGTTCCTGGATTATTTTGACTAAAAGTAACAAATGACAACCTTCGTTTCGTTGATTATATATATATATATACATATATAAATACAAAAACATTGACATTATAAACCTCATGTTGACATGTTTTGATCATTCACCATTTAGGGATGTAAAATGTTTGACAATTTACTTGTATTGCCGATAATAGTTTAATCGATACTTATATCTATGTATATGCAAATGAATTACATTATCTTGTTTAGTGCACACTATGGTATCATTATAATCAGTAAATACAACTGTGACTTATTTTTTTGCTTTAAATCGTCAACGATACCAGTACCATTTTTAGGTTCCAAACTGCTGATAAAGAGTGACACCGTTGGAAGAAACAAATCACTATTATGTTTTACTTGGCATGATGATGATGATGCGTTGATAGGAACCAGGAGCCGCGCACTACTGGATTTTCTAGCTATGATCGTGAACCTGTTTTTGACATAATTACTGTTGACTGTTGGTTGTCTTATATGATGTATTCAAATCTATTCTTGACAAGGTATTCATTACATTTTTTTTTTCATTATACTCAATGAAATCGGTTGAACATGTATATTCATATGTTGGTTTGCGATAATCGTTATTCGACTGTAACCCTTGTAACTTCAGCCTCCTTACAGGTATTGAATATTCTTCAATATTGATATCCTTTTGCTGTTCACATGTCCGCAAAACAGAGTTGGATCCTTCGTCAGAAAATCTTCTTTTTTATTACTTAATTTGTCAGAGGAGATGTTAACTTGGAAATGTTAAACCTTTTTCTACAATTGTCCATATGAAACGGTTTTATGAACTATCAGAGGTATTCTTCGATGTGAATATTTGATATTATGCATCATAATATTGTTGTGGTCTTATACCTGAACCCAATATTCCCATGATGAACAATATTTTTATTCACCCATAGAATGCCACACTGTTACATGGATCAAAGTCATTCGACAGGCAAATTATTTTTCTTGGTTCGCCAATTATCTAACATGTTGATTATCTGAAAATTGTCATTTCATGTATATCGGTGTTAATCAATATCATATCTTCCATTCTGATTATCGGGTGTTTATAATAAATACAATCGGCTACACCCCAATTTCAATAATGTGATAAAGTTGAGTTAAATCAAGGTATCTGGTTCCTAATCGTCATTCGCCAAAAACAACGTTTCAAACTAAACGATTTCTCTTGCTGGATCAGTTTTTCTCCCAGTATAACGACCAACGGAAAAATTATTACACTCAGTTATGGTGTATGAAATGAATTCTCGAAGTTTAAGGTACAGTTGTAAGGCCACAATATTTCCATTCTGTATGTTAATAATTTATATGTCCATGTTCACCTCCTTTATTGAGCTACGATCCATGTGAATATGTAGATTAATATGTTAGGTTTACTATCTCTTCTACATTCACTAACGTTTCTATCACCACCTGATTCAATATTGTCCCATGTAATATTAATTTGTAACTTGATGATCCATTTCATAGAGGTGAATTAACTGGCCTTTATAAAATTTGTAATTCCATGATCGATTTTTTTTGTTCATTTTGTATCATTAATGGATCAGCTTTATGTGTATCAAGCATGCATCTGCATTTTTAGCTATTAACAATATGGGTACAAAAATTTTAACAAATCAATTAAAAATACTAATTTTCCCCGGTGATAAGTGCTTAGTAATCAGTACATTATATTTTAGTGATTCTCTGAATTTGAATAATCTCACCATGAATATTATAGATTCATTCTAATCATTGTTTAAATGAAAAACTTGTTGTTTGGTGTTGACATTTTCTTTCAATGTAATATTTTATTTCTGAATCTATATCTCGCTCGATTATAAGTAAAATGAAATTTTTACATATTCGTAATCGTGAATCATAGCTGTCCATGATGGGAGAAGGCTGGCATCAACGCTCTATGTGCGTCACCTTCATTGAGAGATCAAACGAGGGTAAGTAACCAGAAATAGTGTATTCAACTCATAAATTATCGTTGACCATTGGACTGAATGCTAAAAAGTTTACAGTTAAAAATATTATTTCATGTCGATATAAACTTTTCAGTGTGTTTCGTCACTTCCATTTCTGTATTTGTGTTCATGAATACCTGCATGCGTTTCCTTTTTTTTCGTAGATTTTAAGATTGGATTCGCCCAGATGTTGTGTATTTGTGCTCGAAGTGAGTATTGAGCATGATCTCGAGTTTCATTATCACTGGTTTCATGTTTTCCATGATTAGGAACTGTCTAGGGTGCCTTCATTAAACCTGCCGACTGCCACAGCTGTGACAATCAGCAAAATTAAATTCATGTTTCTAAACTGTGTGATCCGAAATTATCCATATTTTATTATCAACTTTGTTTTATGTTTCTGCATTATCTGGTTTTAGTCCCTAGCGACATATTCTACAGTTACAGCCATTTCCGAAAATCGAGGAGTTACCCTGTTCTCATACAAGCATGTTGAATTAAGAATTAAATAACTTTACTGAGAATCTTGTTTTTCTTTTGTCTTTCAATAAATAAATTACTTGCTCAATCACATATTTGCGTTTGTTAATTGTAGTTTGGAAATGCAAACTTACACGTGACGATACTCCCATAATTTCTTAACTTCTATCAATCGTTTTAAGGCATAACATCTAATTTTTAGACATTTACTATACATATGTATATGTATAATTTATCGATTTTGTTTGTCAATAATATTGGATTAGTGGCAAAAAATGAAAGTAACGATAAATTACAGTGATTCGTATTTTATTCGTACACGTCAAGAGAATTATGTTAGTTATAATATTGTAGCTTTACAGACATTAGATGGTACCCATTTGTTTCGATGAACAGCAGACATCACTCATTGGATGCCAATTGACATTATTTAAACATTTTAATGAAGAAAAATAAACTATGGATTCAGGGATATTGGCGAAAGTAAAAGTATGTACTTTGAATTGAAAATCTAAATATAGCGGTTGTGCGATGCGTGCATGGATGCGAATGATTGCGTTTAATTTTTGAAAACTCAACATATTTCGGATGAAATTCAAAATTATGCAGTCTTATTATTGTGCATTCGATTGTAAATAAATAAAAATCGACCTCTCTCCCTCTCTCTTTGCATCAAGGGACGCATGAAAAGATTAGGCCGCGTTATATATTAACTTTATAATACAAATATATCATTTGCCAGCAAACAATTAAAATTTTTGACTACTATGTTGTTATACAAGAATTAATACACCGTATATATATTATTTTATATATATATATATATATTATAACAAGTATTTTTTGCAATTTGGTAATAATTTTCGCTAGAATTCAATTCGGTGGACCGTAAACGGTGTTCAATTGCTGAGTACAACGTATAAACGTTGCTCTTCGGGGAAGTTCTTGCAGACGAGCTGCTCCGGTGTAAGTGCATGCCGATCGTAGTCCTCCCAAAATGTCCAACACAGTTTTTTCTACGTCTCCTCTGTACGGAATTTCGACGGTCTTGCCCTCCGATGATCTGCGTTGAAAGAAAACTGATTACCGACTTAAATTCTTGGCAAAAATTACCGTCAGAAACTTTCAGAAATTTGTACCGATTTACTCTGTATGCGAATTTTCCGCAGTTTCTTCGTTTTTCTAAAATATCGTGACAAATTCTAATAATGTGTAAAAATTTTGTTGGAACATTTCAATTTTCATGCAGGAAAACACCTGTGGCAGATATATATATGTAAAAGCCTTGATATTTCTTGAAAATTTCTGAAAAGTATTTGTACTTCTAGTTTTATTGAAAATATCGTTTTACAGATATCATCAGACTTTTTTTTTACCAGCATTTGAGACAAATTGAATTTTGAACTGTTGCTAAAAAAATTAAATTTCTTTTGGAAATCCATTCCAGTTTTACATAACGCGGTTCAGCTAAAAAATACTCAGGAACTCCAGAACTTTATTTTTTTCTGAAATTGATGCAATACGAATTTCTGAAAATATATGAATTTTTCACCTCGGACTCGATTTGGTTCAGAAACAGTCAGAAAGACAAAAATCAGAGTTTCCCAGATTTTCAATCGAAAAAGAAGTTTGGAAAAAATCTGAATTATATCCAGAAATTTATTCAACTTTTACCTTAAAGTTGACTTAGTCAGAAATAGTTAGACATTTAAAGATTAATGGAAAATGAAGTTCATAAAGGAAGTGAGTTATTTTCGGAAACTTTCTGGAATTTTTTGAAATACCTCCGAGGTTGCTAGGATGGATTATTTTGTGGACCGTTGTTATCGCGATTTTTAAATCTCACAAGAGCGTAAGTCTCGTATCGACCGGCGCATAGTGGCCCCAAATCCTTAGAAAATGGCCAACAGTTGAAAAAAAAGTTTCCTTGCGCATATACATAATAGTGAAAAGTTAACCGGTTTTGATTCTGCAAAATGGATACTTCTCCAAACAGTAAGTACAATTTGAATATTTTAAGGACGTCACAGAAGGCAGTTAAAAAAAAGGCGTCACAAAAAATATGCTGTCAGTTCACGAAGCGTTATTACTTGTAATAGAAAGTAAACTGTCTAAAAGTCAGTATTATGTAATACGTTCTGTAAGCTTAAAAAATAATTATAAATTTTACTCGTCTTATAAATTAGAATTAATTTCTGAAGTAAAGTGTTACTTCGAAAATTCAGAAATTTTTGTGACTGACAGTGGAGCCACAATTACACTTCAAGCATTGCTAAAGAATACAATTGGAAGAATATTAATCGTGTAATCGGACGTTATTAAAAGTCTTCTTGAAAACACAGTTGATAATTTAGAATTAATGTGCAAATGGGGATGCGATGGCACTTCTAACCAAAGCACTTACAAATAAAAATTTAGCTATGATTACAGCGGTAAATCGGATGCAAACATTTTTTTTGTTTCACTTGCGCCCTTGCAACTTTTTAATAAAGCAAATTCGCACGGTGTTATTTTGAGAAATCTACGTCCTTCGTCGCCAAGATTTTGTCGCCATATTAAAATTCAGTTTTGCACGATATCGCCGAAGCAACTGGAATAGAAGTTGATTGTATCAAAGCGCAAGAGAAAAATCTTATGCCCTTCCACTGTAATAGACGGAAAAGAAGTTGACATCAATTTTAAACTATTGTCGACAATGTCAGACTACGTTCAAAGAATTTAAGGATATCCGACAAGGTTTTGCAAAAACCGATCAATGAAGATCACTTCGTGTTCGGAATATCGCCGGTATATACGGTTTTTCAAATGCTGCATGCAGGTAAGTCATAAATTGGAAATAAAAAAGTATCAATCATTTTCATTTCAGGTAGATATAAAGCAATGGCACGGAGTCTACGAAATCGTAACGGAAAAATTCATAAAATTTGTGCCATTTCTTTATTTCAGCGTAAAATGACAATGTTTTGAACTGTCTTGACACTCCACTTCTTCTTGTTTTTTTTTCAATTTCACAATTAAAAAAAAAAAAAAAAAAAAATTCCTACAATTTTTTTTTGTTTTCATTTGTTACCTTTGTTCGGTTATACTTTAGGACTTCTTGGAAAAAAAAATGATTACAAATATCTCGAAACATCATAAAACTAGGGAGCCCCAAAGTTTCGGACCCCCGAGTAACTGCTGCAGAGTCGACTGTACGGGAATCGAATCAACAGCATCAAAAACCCCAAGAAACATATTACTATATATTTTGGTGAATAATCTGCTTGTACCAGTTTTGGTACGAAAACTGGAAAAAGCCTACCAGTTAACCCACTGAGAGAAATTTTTAGTTTCGGTTACCGCTCAGTCTTCGACTATTTTCATTTCTTACTACAATTAAAAAATATAGTTCTAGGTACAAAATGAAAATTAATTTTGTAGCTGTTACCAGAAAGTCTAGTATCCGTTACTATTCTTTCTCATCGTGATCACTTGTTAGTATATTTTTTTGTAACTTGTGCGAAAATTTACGTTAAAACCTTATTTAACTAAAAAAGTACAGTAAACCGAACAAACTGATTTTGCGACGCAATTACCAAAAACGGATCGACGATAGCGCAAAATGGTTATGCGTACCTCGTTTTTCGTAATTCCAACAATATTGAAACATTTTTTTTAACTATACCAGTTTTACTGAATTTTTCTAGTTACTATAACAAATGAAATTTTTCTCAGTGCCGGTTAAATAAAATAATGACAATTTTGTCAGAGGATTGTCCGGAAATATGGGATATTATATATTCCTGCGCAATTTCTGAGGCTCTTTTTCCCTTACAACGTAAATGACGTCATTATTACCTGTACTCCGCCACTCCACCAGCGTGTTTTTGCATCGCGGTAGAGGAAGCCATGCCGTAGAAGAGCTTGAAACGTTTCCCTTCCTTCTCGATCGTCTCCCCACCGCATTGATCATGTCCTGCGAACATTCCACCGGCCATTACAAAATCGGCACCGGCGCCAAAGGCTTTGGCCAAATCTCCCGGGCAAGTGCATCCGCCGTCCTAAAACCGTGTCGTAATGTTATGGTCGCATTTTTGAGGCTTTGGCTGTGTATCGAGGATGAGTGGGCTGAGCCGTCTGAATGGACAGTTAGTTTAGAAAACGAGACAAGACTGCAATATTTGCGCGAATGATAGTGATACTTTGTACTTGAAACGAATCTAAGAAAATGCGAAGAATAATATCAAGATTATGAGAACGGGTTTTATAATTACAATGGTTAAAACGATTATTAAACTCTAGTATTTTTGATTCGATTCTAATGTTTTTGGGCTTATTTTAATCGCCTAACAGATTCCAACATATTGTCTGCAGAAACATTCAAGAAATCTTACATTATGGTGCAGATGGAATGTACAAACGTTGACGAATATTTGTTGTACTCTACACGCAGATTAAAAAAAAAAAATAAATAAAACTTTTGAATTTACCAAATATGGTGATTGAATATGGCGAAAAAAATTTTTTATTGATCCAAATAAATATCGTTTCAATCAATGACCCAGATTACTGCTCTGATCACTTTGTTTTGTTGAGTAATGAAATAATGCCTTTTATTTGAATAAAAAAAACATTTTGTTTGCGGTATTTCGTAAATGTAACAAATCCTTTTTTGCGTGTACTTCTAAAAATCTATTTTCATCTACTCTGGAGATAAATGATTTTGAAAAATTATTTGAGGCGGTCTCTACAGATCTATATGCGGACCAAAATATGCTGAAAGCGTTAGAATCGGTTGAAAATAACAGAATTTAATCATTTTGAACGTTGCACCTAAACACTTTTCTTCACATTGGTGATTTCTTATCTTGTGACCCGATCTTTCATTCGTGTTCACTATCATTGGAAGAAACAACATTGCTGTAATGGAGTTCTTTGAACGCTTTTTGTTTCTTCTCTTAACTTATTTCATTCAATCGGTGTGGCTCATTGATTTCCCAAGGAAACGGACACTCGGACTCACAGAAATGATATGCCCGTTCAAACCATGGGCTGCATCTGCACACTCGATAACTGCACTTAATTGGGGATAACCAACTCCGGTTTTCATACGTGTTGTACACACTGAGCCTGGCCCAATTCCCACTTTGATCACGTCAGCCCCCGAGAGTATTAACTCTTCCACCATTTCTCCAGTTACAACATTGCCAGCCTGTTGAAACATGTTGCATTAAGAGTGCTACCAGGTTTAAAAGATTCCAACAACTGCGGAAAAATCTTATGATTTCTTACACGTTGGGCCTCAAAAATTCAGAAAAACCCTTACTTAATTTATGGATAGCACCTAACTCCATTTTTCACTAATCGTCATTTTTCATTCTTCCAAATGTTCAAACATCGGAAAACTCGAGTAATATTCTCCTAAGCGACAACTCATGCAATAGGACTGTTGAACAATTACTTGATTCTGGGTCAAAGATAAGAATTCTTTATAAACAAATAACGAGGAATGCGCAATGTTTGTTATTACGCGAAATGGAGTGCAAATTATTCAAGTTAACAACCAAGAGCTTATTTTTTTTTCAAACGTGTCAAGTATTATTGTACGCTTCTGCGAATGAAATTTTCTTTATGTATTGAGTCTTGTCACTATGTGACTTGCATATATTAACTTAAAAAATACGCATTCTGACATGATTCTAATTTGTGAACGCATATTTTTTGGAATATCCGTAACCAGAATTTCTACATACTTAGGAGTAATAATATGCAGAAAAACAATGGTCGAAACAATTTTCTCGCTCGGTAGCAACATTACGATTGATCGTTTATAACACAGCTTGATTTCCGATGGTGACAGTACAAGTAGCTAACAAATAACCGTTTCACAATGTGTTGTAAGCATCATCCTGTACAACTATTTGCGATTATTTGCTTGTTCTCTTTGTGGGAAGGGTTCTTTGAAATCAATCGGAGCGCGTACGATAAATCATTTTAAGCAGTACATGCAGTTTTTGCAACTGTAGCTAGTGACGAAGTAGTGTGGAATACTGAATGTTATTGAGATTGTTATCACGTTAGTACCGACAGTAAGAGCTATGAGAAAAGAGATTGTGATGAGTAAATGAAGCAAATTATTGTTAAATATTGTTACATTCCATGCAATCTCGAGTATAAATTTACCGACTTACAATTATTGTGTGATTTGGATAGGCGAATCGGACTTTCCTCACAAACTCAACAAAGTGCTGAGAATACCCATTAGCAACATCTAAGCAAATGAAAGAAATTTCTGGGACGGAATTTACGATACTTGAGAGCCGCTCAAAGTCTTCTTGCCCTGTTCCTGAACTAACAGCGATGTTATTAATACAACCTGGATTACGAGCTGCAAAATCTTTCCATTCCTCGGCTGTGTAGTATTTGTGAACAGTTGTAAATATTCCGTGCTGGAAAACGAAATCGAGTAAATTTTTAGAATTATTATTAATAAAAATTGTTTACATTTCACCTTCAAGTATATAGCTAAGTTTTCAGAAATACGACACGTGAACGAGATTGATTGATCAAGGCCGGAAAAAAGTAACAGAATGACAAATACCATTTCATTACGAGTGTTGCGATAGCGAAATAATTTTGTATGCAATTTTACTTCCAGTTTCAACTGGCGATTGTTAGTTAAATAGTCTGCTATAAGTAGGCTAAACTATCGCAGGTGTTTTTACACTTTGATCAATGTTCAGTGTTAATATTTAGTGTTTATCTATTACAAGGTTGCCAATAATTGTACAAAACACTCCATAAAACAATCGGCAAATTATTCTTACGAATGATACAATTTTCCGAGCATCGAATACGTTCGGCAAGCCAAGTTTTTGAACAGTTTTCTGTATATTTCTACTCATCGTGTTTAGCAACGAAGTATTTAATTCAATTTTTCGCATCTTTCAAACCTGTGACAGCGCTTTGGCCATCTCAAAAGTCCCAATGGTATCCATATTAGATGCCATCACGGGAATGCCCTTATACGTGCGTTTAGAATTTCGAAATTTCATCTCTCTGTAAAGATCAACCTGTATTGAAAATGAGTAATAAGAAATTAGTGAATGGATCTCATATTTTGCAAGTAGAATAGACATTTTTCAATGTAAAACATGGTTGATGCACTTGTTAATTTGTCTAATCAATACTGCTTAACACCGGTTCAGGTTGCCATTATTCAATTTTTTATTGTTGTTCAATACTGATAAGCATTGTTGAAGTTGATACAATATGTTCACTGCGCATTTTCATGACACAATTCATGCTGTAGAATCGAGTTAACTACCCTTGACTCTATTTCGTACATTCCGTACCGTATCAGACATTGTTCTTGACATTATTTTTTTCGCAGGCATGAAGGAAACAGAGGCAATACGAAAACTGACGAAATTAGCAAGTTGGATATTTTTTCTAGTGGAAATGGAATAGAACTTATTGCCAGATTACTTATTTAAAAGATTTCTTAACTTTTTGTGAATAGTAATTTGCGTGGGTTGCGATATTCTATCAGTCGTGCAAAAATGTTAACGCTGCGGAATTTTTTCAAGGTAATTGTCGTATAGTTGTATGTATCAAAATTAGCTCATATTTCAACGGTAACTGTATTCTAGGTAAAATTATACTAGCGAAAAAAGACTTACGTCCGATCTGCTTTTGAGTGTGCTTCTTTTTGGACGCAACAATACATCTTTAAAGTCCAGTTTTATGTCGTTTATTATGTTCGGCATATTGTATAGGAGTATAATTTTTTTAAATTCTAACAGTGCTATCAATTCCGAAGCAGACGACGTACTTCGGTCTCCCCGAACTCTGTCAAGCTGCTTTGCGGACTGAAGCAGCAGCCGAGTAGCGAATGACTATTCGAGCACTTTCTTGTCATACAAAAATTTTCATTGGTTTGCTCGACAGCGGGTGCTAACCATGGACTTATACAGATAGACTGAGCGCTCTTGTGAGCCGCATGAAGCAAACATTTGAAGGACAGAAATATGCCAGGAGTACTCCTTGCTCTCTCTCGCCGATTGAAAAGAGAGAGCGGTACTCCTGCTATATCTCTGTCCTTTCTATGTAATTGTCAGTGCCTCTTATGGGAGCGCTCAGTCTATCTTCATAAATCTATGGTGCTAACCACGGAGTAGTGTCCTAATCACTACTGCTAACCATGTGCCTAAGGGTGCTATTTCATGAGTAGTAAAAAGCAGTAGTGGTTTAGTAACTTACTAGTTTTTACTAGCATCAGTCTGGTAATTTTACGCAGCAGCAGCGCTGCTCATGAAACGGGTCGTGGCTTCTTGTGATCTTGTGGCTTGTCGCTCGAGAAACTGAACTGCGAGCAGCAGAAACTTACGCCGGAAGTGATAGGGGAAAACTGCTACTGCTGCCGCTTTTTACTGCTCATGAAATAGCACCCTAACGCTGAGACTAAAATTAAACGTACCCAAAGGCCAGGTCTGCGTTCCGGTATTCGCTGGTAGCACAGCAGATAATTTCCGAATGCACTCTCCGTATTTCCACCTGCCGATAAGTGCACGTTGCGTAGAAATTTAACCAGTTGTATCCGATACGGTAGAAAAGAATTCTATATTTCTGAACTAGACTAACACCAACATTTTTTTTTGACAATAGCATAACTATGATTTTTTATTTTGATGCTAATTTTGTGCCTAAACCTCGATTTTGGTACTCCAAACCTTTCAGAAATATGTATGGTCAACTATTAGGTTCGCGAAACATTGGATCGACCAAGAAAGTTTATGGCGAATGAATTCAGATATTGTAATAAAACGAAAATCAAAATTTGGTGCTATTTTTGTACTCCGACTCTAATTTTTGTGCTTCAACTCTTTCCGAAATATGCGTGGTAGGCTTATGGAAACCAGGACCGACCGCTCAAGTGCTTTGAGAATAGACAAGTACGAATTTGAACCAACCATCCCTCTAGTAAAAAAAGCACCCTCAAGATTAGAGTACAAAATAAACACACTTCATACCACTGCAAATGTCATAAAAGACATCCTTTGTCGATACAAGTTTGTTACATTATGTTCGAGCAACATAATTGGACCAACCCTTAATGAAAAAATCCACCCCTTAGATATGAAAGTGAATACGGTTAAAAGACTTGCATATCAATTATTGATGCGCCACCCCTCAGAGCGAGAATCCGATGGGGATGTTTTGAATCTCAAGTGAAGTTGCCCTAGTTTTCGAGCAATCGAATCCAAATAATTTTGTACTCCCAAAATATTGAGTCATTCATTTTCATTTTTAACCCGTCAGAGCTGAAACTTTGTAGAACCATCCCACACGAAACAGTATCTCTAATGGAAGTACGATGGATATCTATGATGGATATGCGATACCTCTATTAGACATCCATTTGAATCGAAATGAAATACAATAGAGCTCTATCAGAGAGCTTTTTCTCCCAAACGTCTTTTTTCAATTTTAGGGTAGAAATATTCAATAAAGAATGAAACGCTGATAAAATAGACATGTTCATGGCATACATTATATTCAATTTATTAAGAACCTAAGTCTCAAACCGTGTACCAAATTAAATTTCCCGCGGAGAATTTGTCCCAAGTTTGTTTCAATCCTCCGACCATTCAAAACCTCTGCCGTCGCTCCAATGGTTTCACTCGGTGCCCGGAAAAAGGGTACCTGTCCACTACCAATTTGGTGTAGAGATTAGTGACCCAGATGGATAGTGCAGTGACGGATATTATTATGACTATGAACTAACCATCTATTTAAATTTTTGTGTATCGCCGGATAGACGCCGTACACCCTCCATGACGGCCCAAATTCATTTGAGGCAATTCATTTCAGCTAAATTCAGAAACCAGTTTTTGATATCAATAAGTCACTTATATATAACTTATGTATTTGTAAGCCTGAGAAGCATAAACAATATTTTCATCGCCACCAAAAAGGGATACACAAAGGCTGATACAGAAAATCAATTTTTCATGCTTTATTTTACGTCAAATTTTTGCGGTTTATTTAAGGTCAGTGGATTTTTATCGGCAAAGTGAGATTTTTTCACAATGAAATAGTATTTGCACATATTAGTTTAAAATTGAAAAACATACGATTGTTCAGAAATTTATTGCTACATGGCCCGGAGAATTACTGATATTTGTCTACTTTATTATATACCTGAGGCAGACTCCGTGTTCACTATTAGGAATTTTGAGGGCGAGAGAATCTATTCCCGACAAAGTTGATACTATTTTATCCATAATATCAGCACGTTTTCGGAAATCCCTGATAATAATATTCCCTAAAGAATACAATTGTGTGATAATTTCAATGCCTGAAATTTTTCTGTGGGATAGTTAAAGTGGACTATATTATCATCGAGATATTTTTTGTAACAAGAATCCCCATACTGAATGGTAATTTGCAGACACCTCGTGAATTTTTAGCATATTTTTTAGTCGGAATTACAGGAAACGAAAAATTACATCAGTATGGTATATGTATAGGGGGATCGATTCCAGCATTATGAAACATTGTTATAATTTTGACCAAATATCCAAGAGGTTAACCTTAGGGGGTTTATTGACCAAAGAATGTTTTGTCTCCGAATCAATTTCTGTGACCGTTTCTGGTCTGATTCGATCCACAAGGACGCAGAAAACGCTCTACAAAAAGCGTAGGACGAGCAGCAGAGAAATGACGAAGGAAATTCTTCGTTTTTCGGCTGTAACTTTTGATGCGTTGATCGCAGCGTATTGGGACTGCGCCCAATCGATTTTTATCGCACAATTACGTCGGAGTGGGGCATCAAATAATTTATCCTAGCCTTTTTCAAAATCGTCAAATTTTCGCCAAAAATGAAAAGGGTTTAGCCTTACTTTTTTGCCTATTTTTCGACCGAAAAACTTTTGGTCTCAGATTCGATTTGTGTGACCCTTTTCTGACCAATTGGACCCCCAGGAACTCAGAAAACAGAGCGAAAGGAGCGTGGGATCAACGGGAGAGAATCAGCGGACAAAATTCTTCGTTTTTCTGCTGTAACATCTGATGCGTTTATCGCAGCGTGTTGAGACTGCGCCCAATCGGTTTCTCTCGCAAAATTACTTCGGAATAGTGCATGAAAGAATTTATTCCAGTACTTTTCAAAATTGCGAAAATTTTCGCAAAAAATGCAAAGGGGTTAGCCTTACTTTTTTGTCTATTTTTTGATCGAAAAACTTTTGGTCTCAGATTCGATTTGTGTGACCCTTTTCTGACCAATTGGACCCCCAGGAACTCAGAAAACAGAGCTAAAAGAGCGTGGGATCAACGGGAGAGAATCGGCGGACAAAATTCTTCGTTTTTCTGCTGTAACATCTGATGCGTTTATCGCAGCGTGTTGGGACTGCGCCCAATCGGTTTCTCTCGCAAAATTACTTCGGAATAGTGCCTAAAAGAATTGATTCCAGCACTTTTCAAAATCGCGAAAATTTTCGCCAAAAATACAAAGGGGTTAACCTTCCTTTTTTTTTTTACCAAAAAATTTTTCGTCTCAGGATTGATTCGTATGACTCTTTCCCGACCAATTGGACCCCGAGGAACTCAGAAAACGCAGCGAAAAGAGCGTGAGATCGACAGGGGAGAAATGGCGAGCGAAAAAGCACCTGCTGAAAAATGTCGAAAATTCAGGTTTTCGTTTTTTGGCTGTAACTTTCGATGCGTTGATCGCAGCGTATTGGGACTGCGCCCAATCGATTTCTCTCGCAAAATTACGTCGGAATAGTGCCTGAAAGAATTGATTCCAGCACTTTTTAAAATCGCGAAAATTTTCGCCAAAAATACAAAGGGGTTAACCTTCCTTTTTTTTTAACCAAAAAATTTCTCGTCTCAGAATTGATTCGTACGACTCTTTCCCGACCAATTGGACCCCAAGGAACTCAGAAAACGCAGCGAAAAGAGCGTGAGATCGACAGGAGAGAAATGGCGAGCGAAAAAGCACCTGCTGAAAAATGTCGAAAATTCAGGTTTTCGTTTTTTGGCTGTAACTTTCGATGCGTTGATCGCAGCGTATTGGGACTGCGCCCAATCGATTTCTCTCGCAAAATTACGTCGGAATAGTGCCTAAAAGAATTGATTCCAGCACTTTTCAAAATCGCGAAAATTTTCGCCAAAAATACAAAGGGGTTAACCTTCCTTTTTTTTTAACCAAAAAATTTCTCGTCTCAGAATTGATTCGTACGACTCTTTCCCGACCAATTGGACCCCAAGGAACTCAGAAAACGCAGCGAAAAGAGCGTGAGATCGACAGGAGAGAAATGGCGAGCGAAAAAGCACCTGCTGAAAAATGTCGAAAATTCAGGTTTTCGTTTTTTGGCTGTAACTTTCGATGCGTTGATCGCAGCGTATTGGGACTGCGCCCAATCGATTTCTCTCGCAAAATTACGTCGGAATAGTGCCTAAAAGAATTGATTCCAGCACTTTTCAAAATCGCGAAAATTTTCGCCAAAAATACAAAGGGGTTAACCTTCCTTTTTTTTTTTACCAAAAAATTTTTCATCTCAGGATTGATTCGTATGACTCTTTCCCGACCAATTGGACCCCGAGGAACTCAGAAAACGCAGCGAAAAGAGCGTGAGATCGACAGGGGAGAAATGGCGAGCGAAAAAGCACCTGCTGAAAAATGTCGAAAATTCAGGTTTTCGTTTTTTAGCTGTAACTTTCGATGCGTTGATCGCAGCGTATTGGGACTGCGCCCAATCGATTTCTCTCGCAAAATTACGTCGGAATAGTGCCTAAAAGAATTGATTCCAGCACTTTTCAAAATCGCGAAAATTTTCGCCAAAAATACAAAGGGGTTAACCTTCCTTTTTTTTTCACCAAAAATTTTTCGTCTCAGAATTGATTCGTATGACTCTTTCCCGACCAATTGGACCCCAAGGATCTCAGAAAACACCGCGAAAAGAACGTGAGATCGACAGGAGAGAAATGGCGAGCGAAAAAGCACCTGCTGAAAAATGTCGAAAATTCAGGTTTTCGTTTTTTGGCTGTAACTTTCGATGCGTTGATCGCAGCGTATTGGGACTGCGCCCAATCGATTTCTCTCGCGAAATTACGTCGGAATAGTGCCTGAAAGAATTGATTCCAGCACTTTTAAAAATCGCGAAAATTTTCGCCAAAAATACAAAGGGGTTAACCTTCCTTTTTTTTTTACCAAAAAATTTCTCGTCTCAGAATTGATTCGTATGACTCTTTCCCGACCAATTGGACCCCAAGGAACTCAGAAAACGCAGCGAAAAGAGCGTGAGATCGACAGGAGAGAAATGGCGAGCGAAAAAGCACCTGCTGAAAAATGTCGAAAATTCAGGTTTTCGTTTTTTGGCTGTAACTTTCGATGCGTTGATCGCAGCGTATTGGGACTGCGCCCAATCGATTTCTCTCGCAAAATTACGTCGGAATAGTGCCTGAAAGAATTGATTCCAGCACTTTTCAAAATCGCGAAAATTTTCGCGAAAAATACAAAGGGGTTAACCTTCCTTTTTTTTTCACCAAAAATTTTTCGTCTCAGAATTGATTCGTATGACTCTTTCCCGACCAATTGGACCCCAAGGATCTCAGAAAACACCGCGAAAAGAACGTGAGATCGACAGGAGAGAAATGGCGAGCGAAAAAGCACCTGCTGAAAAATGTCGAAAATTCAGGTTTTCGTTTTTTGGCTGTAACTTTCGATGCGTTGATCGCAGCGTATTGGGACTGCGCCCAATCGATTTCTCTTGCGAAATTACGTCGGAATAGTGCCTGAAAGAATTGATTCCAGCACTTTTTAAAATCGCGAAAGTTTTCGCCAAAAATACAAAGGGGTTAACCTTCCTTTTTTTTTTACCAGAAAATTTTTCGTCTCAGGATTGATTCGTATGACTCTTTCCTGACCAATTGGACCCCAAGGAACTCAGAAAACGCAGCGAAAAGAACGTGAGATCGACAGGAGAGAAATGGCGAGCGAAAAAGCACCTGCTGAAAAATGTCGAAAATTCAGGTTTTCGTTTTTAGGCTGTAACTTTCGATGCGTTGATCGCAGCGTATTGGGACTGCGCCCAATCGATTTCTCTCGCAAAATTACGTCGGAATAGTGCCTGAAAGAATTGATTCCAGCACTTTTCAAAATCGCGAAAATTTTCGCCAAAAATACAAAGGGGTTAACCTTCCTTTTTTTTTACCAAAAAATTTCTCGTCTCAGAATTGATTCGTATGACTCTTTCCCGACCAATTGGACCCCAAGGAACTCAGAAAACGCAGCGAAAAGAGCGTGAGATCGACAGGAGAGAAATGGCGAGCGAAAAAGCACCTGCTGAAAAATGTCGAAAATTCAGGTTTTCGTTTTTAGGCTGTAACTTTCGATGCGTTGATCGCAGCGTATTGGGACTGCGCCCAATCGATTTCTCTCGCAAAATTACATCGGAATAGTGCCTGAAAGAATTGATTCCAGCACTTTTCAAAATCGCGAAAATTTTCGCCAAAAATACAAAGGGGTTAACCTTCCTTTTTTTTTACCAAAAAATTTCTCGTCTCAGAATTGATTCGTATGACTCTTTCCCGACCAATTGGACCCCAAGGAACTCAGAAAACGCAGCGAAAAGAGCGTGAGATCGACAGGAGAGAAATGGCGAGCGAAAAAGCACCCGCTGAAAAATGTCGAAAATTCAGGTTTTCGTTTTTTGGCTGTAACTTTCGATGCGTTGATCGCAGCGTATTGGGACTGCGCCCAATCGATTTCTCTCGCAAAATTACGTCGGAATAGTGCCTGAAAGAATTGATTCCAGCACTTTTTAAAATCGCAAAAGTTTTCGCCAAAAATACAAAGGGGTTAACCTTCCTTTTTTTTTAACCAGAAAATTTTTCGTCTCAGGATTGATTCGTATGACTCTTTCCCGACCAATTGGACCCCAAGGAACTCAGAAAACGCAGCGAAAAGAACGTGAGATCGACAGGAGAGAAATGGCGAGCGAAAAAGCACCTGCTGAAAAATGTCGAAAATTCTGGTGTTCGTTTTTTGGCTGTAACTTTCGATGCGTTGATCGCAGCGTATTGGGACTGCGCCCAATCGATTTCTCTCGCAAAATTACGTCGGAATAGTGCCTGAAAGAATTGATTCCAGCACTTTTCAAAATCGCGAAAATTTTCGCAAAAAATACAAAGGGGTTAACCTTCCTTTTTTTTTTACCAAAAAATTTCTCGTCTCAGAATTGATTCGTATGACTCTTTCCCGACCAATTGGACCCCAAGGAACTCAGAAAACGCAGCGAAAAGAGCGTGAGATCGACAGGAGAGAAATGGCGAGCGAAAAAGCACCCGCTGAAAAATGTCGAAAATTCAGGTTTTCGTTTTTTGGCTGTAACTTTCGATGCGTTGATCGCAGCGTATTGGGACTGCGCCCAATCGATTTCTCTCGCAAAATTACGTCGGAATAGTGCCTGAAAGAATTGATTCCAGCACTTTTTAAAATCGCGAAAGTTTTCGCCAAAAATACAAAGGGGTTAACCTTCCTTTTTTTTTTACCAGAAAATTTTTCGTCTCAGGATTGATTCGTATGACTCTTTCCTGACCAATTGGACCCCAAGGAACTCAGAAAACGCAGCGAAAAGAACGTGAGATCGACAGGAGAGAAATGGCGAGCGAAAAAGCACCTGCTGAAAAATGTCGAAAATTCTGGTTTTCGTTTTTTGGCTGTAACTTTCGATGCGTTGATCGCAGCGTATTGGGACTGCGCCCAATCGATTTCTCTCGCAAAATTACGTCGGAATAGTGCCTGAAAGAATTGATTCCAGCACTTTTCAAAATCGCGAAAATTTTCGCCAAAAATACAAAGGGGTTAACCTTCCTTTTTTTTTTACCAAAAAATTTTTCGTCTCAGAATTGATTCGTATGACTCTTTCCCGACCAATTGGACCCCAAGGAACTCAGAAAACGCAGCGAAAAGAGCGTGAGATCGACAGGAGAGAAATGGCGAGCGAAAAAGCACCCGCTGAAAAATGTCGAAAATTCAGGTTTTCGTTTTTTGGCTGTAACTTTCGATGCGTTGATCGCAGCGTATTGGGACTGCGCCCAATCGATTTCTCTCGCAAAATTACGTCGGAATAGTGCCTGAAAGAATTGATTCCAGCACTTTTTAAAATCGCGAAAGTTTTCGCCAAAAATACAAAGGGGTTAACCTTCCTTTTTTTTTAACCAGAAAATTTTTCGTCTCAGGATTGATTCGTATGACTCTTTCCTGACCAATTGGACCCCAAGGAACTCAGAAAACGCAGCGAAAAGAACGTGAGATCGACAGGAGAGAAATGGCGAGCGAAAAAGCACCTGCTGAAAAATGTCGAAAATTCTGGTTTTCGTTTTTTGGCTGTAACTTTCGATGCGTTGATCGCAGCGTATTGGGACTGCGCCCAATCGATTTCTCTCGCAAAATTACGTCGGAATAGTGCCTGAAAGAATTGATTCCAGCACTTTTCAAAATCGCGAAAATTTTCGCCAAAAATACAAAGGGGTTAACCTTCCTTTTTTTTTTACCAAAAAATTTTTCGTCTCAGAATTGATTCGTATGACTCTTTCCCGACCAATTGGACCCCAAGGAACTCAGAAAACGCAGCGAAAAGAGCGTGAGATCGACAGGAGAGAAATGGCGAGCGAAAAAGCACCTGCTGAAAAATGTCGAAAATTCAGGTTTTCGTTTTTAGGCTGTAACTTTCGATGCGTTGATCGCAGCGTATTGGGACTGCGCCCAATCGATTTCTCTCGCAAAATTACGTCGGAATAGTGCCTGAAAGAATTGATTCCAGCACTTTTCAAAATCGCGAAAATTTTCGCCAAAAATACAAAGGGGTTAACCTTCCTTTTTTTTTTACCAAAAAATTTCTCGTCTCAGAATTGATTCGTATGACTCTTTCCCGACCAATTGGACCCCAAGGAACTCAGAAAACGCAGCGAAAAGAGCGTGAGATCGACAGGAGAGAAATGGCGAGCGAAAAAGCACCCGCTGAAAAATGTCGAAAATTCAGGTTTTCGTTTTTTGGCTGTAACTTTCGATGCGTTGATCGCAGCGTATTGGGACTGCGCCCAATCGATTTCTCTCGCAAAATTACGTCGGAATAGTGCCTGAAAGAATTGATTCCAGCACTTTTTAAAATCGCGAAAGTTTTCGCCAAAAATACAAAGGGGTTAACCTTCCTTTTTTTTTTACCAGAAAATTTTTCGTCTCAGGATTGATTCGTATGACTCTTTCCCGACCAATTGGACCCCAAGGAACTCAGAAAACGCAGCGAAAAGAACGTGAGATCGACAGGAGAGAAATGGCGAGCGAAAAAGCACCTGCTGAAAAATGTCGAAAATTCTGGTTTTCGTTTTTTGGCTGTAACTTTCGATGCGTTGATCGCAGCGTATTGGGACTGCGCCCAATCGATTTCTCTCGCAAAATTACGTCGGAATAGTGCCTGAAAGAATTGATTCCAGCACTTTTCAAAATCGCGAAAATTTTCGCCAAAAATACAAAGGGGTTAACCTTCCTTTTTTTTTTACCAAAAAATTTTTCGTCTCAGAATTGATTCGTATGACTCTTTCCCGACCAATTGGACCCCAAGGAACTCAGAAAACGCAGCGAAAAGAGCGTGAGATCGACAGGAGAGAAATGGCGAGCGAAAAAGCACCTGCTGAAAAATGTCGAAAATTCAGGTTTTCGTTTTTAGGCTGTAACTTTCGATGCGTTGATCGCAGCGTATTGGGACTGTGCCCAATCGATTTCTCTCGCAAAATTACGTCGGAATAGTGCCTGAAAGAATTGATTCCAGCACTTTTCAAAATCGCGAAAATTTTCGCCAAAAATACAAAGGGGTTAACCTTCCTTTTTTTTTACCAAAAAATTTCTCGTCTCAGAATTGATTCGTATGACTCTTTCCCGACCAATTGGACCCCAAGGAACTCAGAAAACGCAGCGAAAAGAGCGTGAGATCGACAGGAGAGAAATGGCGAGCGAAAAAGCACCCGCTGAAAAATGTCGAAAATTCAGGTTTTCGTTTTTTGGCTGTAACTTTCGATGCGTTGATCGCAGCGTATTGGGACTGCGCCCAATCGATTTCTCTCGCAAAATTACGTCGGAATAGTGCCTGAAAGAATTGATTCCAGCACTTTTTAAAATCGCGAAAGTTTTCGCCAAAAATACAAAGGGGTTAACCTTCCTTTTTTTTTTACCAAAAAATTTTTCGTCTCAGGTTTGATTCGTATGACTCTTTCCCGACCAATAGGACCCCAAGGAACTCAGAAAACGCAGCGAAAAGAGCGTGAGATCGACAGGAGAGAAATGGCGAGCGAAAAAGCACCCGCTGAAAAATGTCGAAAATTCAGGTTTTCGTTTTTTGGCTGTAACTTTCGATGCGTTGATCGCAGCGTATTGGGACTGCGCCCAATCGATTTCTCTCGCAAAATTACGTCGGAATAGTGCCTGAAAGAATTGATTCCAGCACTTTTTAAAATCGCGAAAGTTTTCGCCAAAAATACAAAGGGGTTAACCTTCCTTTTTTTTTTACCAGAAAATTTTTCGTCTCAGGATTGATTCGTATGACTCTTTCCCGACCAATTGGACCCCAAGGAACTCAGAAAACGCAGCGAAAAGAACGTGAGATCGACAGGAGAGAAATGGCGAGCGAAAAAGCACCTGCTGAAAAATGTCGAAAATTCTGGTTTTCGTTTTTTGGCTGTAACTTTCGATGCGTTGATCGCAGCGTATTGGGACTGCGCCCAATCGATTTCTCTCGCAAAATTACGTCGGAATAGTGCCTGAAAGAATTGATTCCAGCACTTTTTAAAATCGCGAAAGTTTTCGCCAAAAATACAAAGGGGTTAACCTTCCTTTTTTTTTTACCAGAAAATTTTACGTCTCAGGATTGATTCGTATGACTCTTTCCTGACCAATTGGACCCCAAGGAACTCAGAAAACGCAGCGAAAAGAACGTGAGATCGACAGGAGAGAAATGGCGAGCGAAAAAGCACCTGCTGAAAAATGTCGAAAATTCTGGTTTTCGTTTTTCGGCTGTAACTTTCGATGCGTTGATCGCAGCGTATTGGGACTGCGCCCAATCGATTTCTCTCGCAAAATTACGTCGGAATAGTGCCTGAAAGAATTGATTCCAGCACTTTTCAAAATCGCGAAAATTTTCGCCAAAAATACAAAGGGGTTAACCTTCCTTTTTTTTTTACCAAAAAATTTTTCGTCTCAGAATTGATTCGTATGACTCTTTCCCGACCAATTGGACCCCAAGGAACTCAGAAAACGCAGCGAAAAGAGCGTGAGATCGACAGGAGAGAAATGGCGAGCGAAAAAGCACCTGCTGAAAAACGTCGAAAATTCAGGTTTTCGTTTTTAGGCTGTAACTTTCGATGCGTTGATCGCAGCGTATTGGGACTGCGCCCAATCGATTTCTCTCGCAAAATTACGTCGGAATAGTGCCTGAAAGAATTGATTCCAGCACTTTTCAAAATCGCGAAAATTTCCGCCAAAAATACAAAGGGGTTAACCTTCCTTTTTTTTTTACCAAAAAATTTCTCGTCTCAGAATTGATTCGTATGACTCTTTCCCGACCAATTGGACCCCAAGGAACTCAGAAAACGCAGCGAAAAGAGCGTGAGATCGACAGGAGAGAAATGGCGAGCGAAAAAGCACCTGCTGAAAAATGTCGAAAATTCAGGTTTTCGTTTTTTGGCTGTAACTTTCGATGCGTTGATCGCAGCGTATTGGGACTGCGCCCAATCGATTTCTCTCGCAAAATTACGTCGGAATAGTGCCTGAAAGAATTGATTCCAGCACTTTTTAAAATCGCGAAAGTTTTCGCCAAAAATACAAAGGGGTTAACCTTCCTTTTTTTTTTACCAGAAAATTTTTCGTCTCAGGATTGATTCGTATGACTCTTTCCCGACCAATAGGACCCCAAGGAACTCAGAAAACGCAGCGAAAAGAACGTGAGATCGACAGGAGAGAAATGGCGAGCGAAAAAGCACCTGCTGAAAAATGTCGAAAATTCTGGTTTTCGTTTTTTGGCTGTAACTTTCGATGCGTTGATCGCAGCGTATTGGGACTGCGCCCAATCGATTTCTCTCGCAAAATTACGTCGGAATAGTGCCTGAAAGAATTGATTCCAGCACTTTTCAAAATCGCGAAAATTTTCGCCAAAAATACAAAGGGGTTAACCTTCCTTTTTTTTTTACCAAAAAATTTTTCGTCTCAGGTTTGATTCGTATGACTCTTTCCCGACCAATTGGACCCCAAGGAACTCAGAAAACGCAGCGAAAAGTGCATGAGATCGACAGGAGAGAGATGGCGAGCGAAAAAGCACCTGCTGAAAAATGTCGAAAATTCAGGTTTTCGTTTTTTGGCTGTAACTTTCGATGCGTTGATCGCAGCGTATTGGGACTGCGCCCAATCGATTTCTCTTGCGAAATTACGTCGGAATAGTGCCTGAAAGAATTGATTCCAGCACTTTTCAAAATCGCGAAAATTTTCGCCAAAAATACAAAGGGGTTAACCTTCCTTTTTTTTTTACCAAAAAATTTCTCGTCTCAGAATTGATTCGTATGACTCTTTCCCGACCAATTGGACCCCAAGGAACTCAGAAAACGCAGCGAAAAGAGCGTGAGATCGACAGGAGAGAAATGGCGAGCGAAAAAGCACCTGCTGAAAAATGTCGAAAATTCAGGTTTTCGTTTTTTGGCTGTAACTTTCGATGCGTTGATCGCAGCGTATTGGGACTGCGCCCAATCGATTTCTCTCGCAAAATTACGTCGGAATAGTGCCTGAAAGAATTGATTCCAGCACTTTTCAAAATCGCGAAAATTTTCGCCAAAAATACAAAGGGGTTAACCTTCCTTTTTTTTTTACCAAAAAATTTTTCGTCTCAGAATTGATTCGTATGACTCTTTCCCGACCAATTGGACCCCAAGGAACTCAGAAAACGCAGCGAAAAGAGCGTGAGATCGACAGGAGAGAAATGGCGAGCGAAAAAGCACCTGCTGAAAAACGTCGAAAATTCAGGTTTTCGTTTTTAGGCTGTAACTTTCGATGCGTTGATCGCAGCGTATTGGGACTGCGCCCAATCGATTTCTCTCGCAAAATTACGTCGGAATAGTGCCTGAAAGAATTGATTCCAGCACTTTTTAAAATCGCGAAAGTTTTCGCCAAAAATACAAAGGGGTTAACCTTCCTTTTTTTTTTACCAGAAAATTTTTCGTCTCAGGATTGATTCGTATGACTCTTTCCCGACCAATTGGACCCCAAGGAACTCAGAAAACGCAGCGAAAAGAGCGTGAGATCGACAGGAGAGAAATGGCGAGCGAAAAAGCACCCGCTGAAAAATGTCGAAAATTCAGGTTTTCGTTTTTTGGCTGTAACTTTCGATGCGTTGATCGCAGCGTATTGGGACTGCGCCCAATCGATTTCTCTCGCAAAATTACGTCGGAATAGTGCCTGAAAGAATTGATTCCAGCACTTTTTAAAATCGCGAAAGTTTTCGCCAAAAATACAAAGGGGTTAACCTTCCTTTTTTTTTTACCAGAAAATTTTTCGTCTCAGGATTGATTCGTATGACTCTTTCCCGACCAATTGGACCCCAAGGAACTCAGAAAACGCAGCGAAAAGAACGTGAGATCGACAGGAGAGAAATGGCGAGCGAAAAAGCACCTGCTGAAAAATGTCGAAAATTCTGGTTTTCGTTTTTCGGCTGTAACTTTCGATGCGTTGATCGCAGCGTATTGGGACTGCGCCCAATCGATTTCTCTCGCAAAATTACGTCGGAATAGTGCCTGAAAGAATTGATTCCAGCACTTTTCAAAATCGCGAAAATTTTCGCCAAAAATACAAAGGGGTTAACCTTCCTTTTTTTTTTACCAAAAAATTTTTCGTCTCAGAATTGATTCGTATGACTCTTTCCCGACCAATTGGACCCCAAGGAACTCAGAAAACGCAGCGAAAAGAGCGTGAGATCGACAGGAGAGAAATGGCGAGCGAAAAAGCACCTGCTGAAAAACGTCGAAAATTCAGGTTTTCGTTTTTAGGCTGTAACTTTCGATGCGTTGATCGCAGCGTATTGGGACTGCGCCCAATCGATTTCTCTCGCAAAATTACGTCGGAATAGTGCCTGAAAGAATTGATTCCAGCACTTTTCAAAATCGCGAAAATTTCCGCCAAAAATACAAAGGGGTTAACCTTCCTTTTTTTTTTACCAAAAAATTTCTCGTCTCAGAATTGATTCGTATGACTCTTTCCCGACCAATTGGACCCCAAGGAACTCAGAAAACGCAGCGAAAAGAGCGTGAGATCGACAGGAGAGAAATGGCGAGCGAAAAAGCACCTGCTGAAAAATGTCGAAAATTCAGGTTTTCGTTTTTTGGCTGTAACTTTCGATGCGTTGATCGCAGCGTATTGGGACTGCGCCCAATCGATTTCTCTCGCAAAATTACGTCGGAATAGTGCCTGAAAGAATTGATTCCAGCACTTTTTAAAATCGCGAAAGTTTTCGCCAAAAATACAAAGGGGTTAACCTTCCTTTTTTTTTTACCAGAAAATTTTTCGTCTCAGGATTGATTCGTATGACTCTTTCCCGACCAATAGGACCCCAAGGAACTCAGAAAACGCAGCGAAAAGAACGTGAGATCGACAGGAGAGAAATGGCGAGCGAAAAAGCACCTGCTGAAAAATGTCGAAAATTCTGGTTTTCGTTTTTTGGCTGTAACTTTCGATGCGTTGATCGCAGCGTATTGGGACTGCGCCCAATCGATTTCTCTCGCAAAATTACGTCGGAATAGTGCCTGAAAGAATTGATTCCAGCACTTTTCAAAATCGCGAAAATTTTCGCCAAAAATACAAAGGGGTTAACCTTCCTTTTTTTTTTACCAAAAAATTTTTCGTCTCAGGTTTGATTCGTATGACTCTTTCCCGACCAATTGGACCCCAAGGAACTCAGAAAACGCAGCGAAAAGTGCATGAGATCGACAGGAGAGAGATGGCGAGCGAAAAAGCACCTGCTGAAAAATGTCGAAAATTCAGGTTTTCGTTTTTTGGCTGTAACTTTCGATGCGTTGATCGCAGCGTATTGGGACTGCGCCCAATCGATTTCTCTTGCGAAATTACGTCGGAATAGTGCCTGAAAGAATTGATTCCAGCACTTTTCAAAATCGCGAAAATTTTCGCCAAAAATACAAAGGGGTTAACCTTCCTTTTTTTTTTACCAAAAAATTTCTCGTCTCAGAATTGATTCGTATGACTCTTTCCCGACCAATTGGACCCCAAGGAACTCAGAAAACGCAGCGAAAAGAGCGTGAGATCGACAGGAGAGAAATGGCGAGCGAAAAAGCACCTGCTGAAAAATGTCGAAAATTCAGGTTTTCGTTTTTTGGCTGTAACTTTCGATGCGTTGATCGCAGCGTATTGGGACTGCGCCCAATCGATTTCTCTCGCAAAATTACGTCGGAATAGTGCCTGAAAGAATTGATTCCAGCACTTTTTAAAATCGCGAAAGTTTTCGCCAAAAATACAAAGGGGTTAACCTTCCTTTTTTTTTTACCAGAAAATTTTTCGTCTCAGGATTGATTCGTATGACTCTTTCCCGACCAATTGGACCCCAAGGAACTCAGAAAACGCAGCGAAAAGAGCGTGAGATCGACAGGAGAGAAATGGCGAGCGAAAAAGCACCCGCTGAAAAATGTCGAAAATTCAGGTTTTCGTTTTTTGGCTGTAACTTTCGATGCGTTGATCGCAGCGTATTGGGACTGCGCCCAATCGATTTCTCTCGCAAAATTACGTCGGAATAGTGCCTGAAAGAATTGATTCCAGCACTTTTTAAAATCGCGAAAGTTTTCGCCAAAAATACAAAGGGGTTAACCTTCCTTTTTTTTTTACCAGAAAATTTTTCGTCTCAGGATTGATTCGTATGACTCTTTCCCGACCAATTGGACCCCAAGGAACTCAGAAAACGCAGCGAAAAGAACGTGAGATCGACAGGAGAGAAATGGCGAGCGAAAAAGCACCTGCTGAAAAATGTCGAAAATTCTGGTTTTCGTTTTTCGGCTGTAACTTTCGATGCGTTGATCGCAGCGTATTGGGACTGCGCCCAATCGATTTCTCTCGCAAAATTACGTCGGAATAGTGCCTGAAAGAATTGATTCCAGCACTTTTCAAAATCGCGAAAATTTTCGCCAAAAATACAAAGGGGTTAACCTTCCTTTTTTTTTTACCAAAAAATTTTTCGTCTCAGAATTGATTCGTATGACTCTTTCCCGACCAATTGGACCCCAAGGAACTCAGAAAACGCAGCGAAAAGAGCGTGAGATCGACAGGAGAGAAATGGCGAGCGAAAAAGCACCTGCTGAAAAACGTCGAAAATTCAGGTTTTCGTTTTTAGGCTGTAACTTTCGATGCGTTGATCGCAGCGTATTGGGACTGCGCCCAATCGATTTCTCTCGCAAAATTACGTCGGAATAGTGCCTGAAAGAATTGATTCCAGCACTTTTCAAAATCGCGAAAATTTTCGCCAAAAATACAAAGGGGTTAACCTTCCTTTTTTTTTTACCAAAAAATTTCTCGTCTCAGAATTGATTCGTATGACTCTTTCCCGACCAATTGGACCCCAAGGAACTCAGAAAACGCAGCGAAAAGAGCGTGAGATCGACAGGAGAGAAATGGCGAGCGAAAAAGCACCTGCTGAAAAATGTCGAAAATTCAGGTTTTCGTTTTTTGGCTGTAACTTTCGATGCGTTGATCGCAGCGTATTGGGACTGCGCCCAATCGATTTCTCTCGCAAAATTACGTCGGAATAGTGCCTGAAAGAATTGATTCCAGCACTTTTTAAAATCGCGAAAGTTTTCGCCAAAAATACAAAGGGGTTAACCTTCCTTTTTTTTTTACCAGAAAATTTTTCGTCTCAGGATTGATTCGTATGACTCTTTCCCGACCAATAGGACCCCAAGGAACTCAGAAAACGCAGCGAAAAGAACGTGAGATCGACAGGAGAGAAATGGCGAGCGAAAAAGCACCTGCTGAAAAATGTCGAAAATTCTGGTTTTCGTTTTTTGGCTGTAACTTTCGATGCGTTGATCGCAGCGTATTGGGACTGCGCCCAATCGATTTCTCTCGCAAAATTACGTCGGAATAGTGCCTGAAAGAATTGATTCCAGCACTTTTCAAAATCGCGAAAATTTTCGCCAAAAATACAAAGGGGTTAACCTTCCTTTTTTTTTTACCAAAAAATTTTTCGTCTCAGGTTTGATTCGTATGACTCTTTCCCGACCAATTGGACCCCAAGGAACTCAGAAAACGCAGCGAAAAGTGCATGAGATCGACAGGAGAGAGATGGCGAGCGAAAAAGCACCTGCTGAAAAATGTCGAAAATTCAGGTTTTCGTTTTTTGGCTGTAACTTTCGATGCGTTGATCGCAGCGTATTGGGACTGCGCCCAATCGATTTCTCTTGCGAAATTACGTCGGAATAGTGCCTGAAAGAATTGATTCCAGCACTTTTCAAAATCGCGAAAATTTTCGCCAAAAATACAAAGGGGTTAACCTTCCTTTTTTTTTTACCAAAAAATTTCTCGTCTCAGAATTGATTCGTATGACTCTTTTCCGACCAATTGGACCCCAAGGAACTCAGAAAACGCAGCGAAAAGAGCGTGAGATCGACAGGAGAGAAATGGCGAGCGAAAAAGCACCTGCTGAAAAATGTCGAAAATTCAGGTTTTCGTTTTTTGGCTGTAACTTTCGATGCGTTGATCGCAGCGTATTGGGACTGCGCCCAATCGATTTCTCTCGCAAAATTACGTCGGAATAGTGCCTGAAAGAATTGATTCCAGCACTTTTTAAAATTGCGAAAGTTTTCGCCAAAAATACAAAGGGGTTAACCTTCCTTTTTTTTTTACCAGAAAATTTTTCGTCTCAGGATTGATTCGTATGACTCTTTCCCGACCAATAGGACCCCAAGGAACTCAGAAAACGCAGCGAAAAGAACGTGAGATCGACAGGAGAGAAATGGCGAGCGAAAAAGCACCTGCTGAAAAATGTCGAAAATTCTGGTTTTCGTTTTTTGGCTGTAACTTTCGATGCGTTGATCGCAGCGTATTGGGACTGCGCCCAATCGATTTCTCTCGCAAAATTACGTCGGAATAGTGCCTGAAAGAATTGATTCCAGCACTTTTCAAAATCGCGAAAATTTTCGCCAAAAATACAAAGGGGTTAACCTTCCTTTTTTTTTTACCAAAAAATTTTTCGTCTCAGGTTTGATTCGTATGACTCTTTCCCGACCAATTGGACCCCAAGGAACTCAGAAAACGCAGCGAAAAGTGCATGAGATCGACAGGAGAGAGATGGCGAGCGAAAAAGCACCTGCTGAAAAATGTCGAAAATTCAGGTTTTCGTTTTTTGGCTGTAACTTTCGATGCGTTGATCGCAGCGTATTGGGACTGCGCCCAATCGATTTCTCTTGCGAAATTACGTCGGAATAGTGCCTGAAAGAATTGATTCCAGCACTTTTCAAAATCGCGAAAATTTTCGCCAAAAATACAAAGGGGTTAACCTTCCTTTTTTTTTTACCAAAAAATTTCTCGTCTCAGAATTGATTCGTATGACTCTTTCCCGACCAATTGGACCCCAAGGAACTCAGAAAACGCAGCGAAAAGAGCGTGAGATCGACAGGAGAGAAATGGCGAGCGAAAAAGCACCTGCTGAAAAATGTCGAAAATTCAGGTTTTCGTTTTTTGGCTGTAACTTTCGATGCGTTGATCGCAGCGTATTGGGACTGCGCCCAATCGATTTCTCTCGCAAAATTACGTCGGAATAGTGCCTGAAAGAATTGATTCCAGCACTTTTTAAAATCGCGAAAGTTTTCGCCAAAAATACAAAGGGGTTAACCTTCCTTTTTTTTTTACCAGAAAATTTTTCGTCTCAGGATTGATTCGTATGACTCTTTCCCGACCAATAGGACCCCAAGGAACTCAGAAAACGCAGCGAAAAGAACGTGAGATCGACAGGAGAGAAATGGCGAGCGAAAAAGCACCTGCTGAAAAATGTCGAAAATTCTGGTTTTCGTTTTTTGGCTGTAACTTTCGATGCGTTGATCGCAGCGTATTGGGACTGCGCCCAATCGATTTCTCTCGCAAAATTACGTCGGAATAGTGCCTGAAAGAATTGATTCCAGCACTTTTCAAAATCGCGAAAATTTTCGCCAAAAATACAAAGGGGTTAACCTTCCTTTTTTTTTTACCAAAAAATTTTTCGTCTCAGGTTTGATTCGTATGACTCTTTCCCGACCAATTGGACCCCAAGGAACTCAGAAAACGCAGCGAAAAGTGCATGAGATCGACAGGAGAGAGATGGCGAGCGAAAAAGCACCTGCTGAAAAATGTCGAAAATTCAGGTTTTCGTTTTTTGGCTGTAACTTTCGATGCGTTGATCGCAGCGTATTGGGACTGCGCCCAATCGATTTCTCTTGCGAAATTACGTCGGAATAGTGCCTGAAAGAATTGATTCCAGCACTTTTCAAAATCGCGAAAATTTTCGCCAAAAATACAAAGGGGTTAACCTTCCTTTTTTTTTTACCAAAAAATTTTTCGTCTCAGAATTGATTCGTATGACTCTTTCCCGACCAATTGGACCCCAAGGAACTCAGAAAACGCAGCGAAAAGAGCGTGAGATCGACAGGAGAGAAATGGCGAGCGAAAAAGCACCTGCTGAAAAATGTCGAAAATTCAGGTTTTCGTTTTTTGGCTGTAACTTTCGATGCGTTGATCGCAGCGTATTGGGACTGCGCCCAATCGATTTCTCTCGCTAAATTACTTCGGAATAGCGCATGAAAGAATTTAATCCAGTAGTAATTCACAATGAAATAGATGTCTTTTTTCCAATTCCTCAAAGTCTTATCAGTGGAAACAATCTCTACAATTGGATTTGAAGAGAAAAAGTGTTCGGGCTTGAAAACTGCAACTATTACTTCCTAACAACGAAACCGTCTACTGCACGACAATATAAGTACGTTTCATGAAAGCGTTCTGGCAATTACAGTTAGAGTCAACCTCGCAATTATAATCAGATCCATTTCTTCAATTTTATTTTTTATTGCTATAATACAATTTGATTGTTGTGTAAAATCTGTGGAAATATGCTAGAAGTACCTAAGCCCATTACTAGGGCCTAAAAACATGGAAGCATAGCACAGTAGAACAGAACAACAACCTTATCATGAATATTAGATAATGTATTATCATTACATCTGTTAATGCATATAACTTAGTTATAAAAATATGGTCGTGTAATAGGTTCAAAAATATCTTATATTACTTATGAAATAGTTAATACTAATAAAACTCAGTACTTTTTACAAGTTACAAGGAATAACAAATATCATAGTATTAATTACTAGATGATCGTAACTTATATATATATATATGTATAAAACTATAGACTATAGTATACTTATTTCATTATTTCAACACAGAACAATGGTGCGTCAAATAGAGCAGCTTATATTCATTTTAAACACGTTTTGTTCGTGTATAATAGTATTTTTTACGTAAATACATTTCGTACGTATTGATCAACTTTAAATATCCTTGTTCAAAGGACGCTAGAATTTATAACAATGTCAAAAATATTTGTTTAACGGAAATTGATTAGACATAAATCAAACATCGATTTAATTTGTCATGGTTCACAAGCCCAACAATTATTATTTGCATCTCTGTTAACATTCTCTGTCACATCCGTTCTTGTTTTTTTCTTGCTTTTTTTTTCTTATTATCGTATCTAATAAAACACCGGTATTACAAGAACATGAACAGTAATCGGTAATGTTCAATGGGAATTGGATATCATCATTTAAATGTATATTCGTAATCGACTAATACAACAATAGCATCACCATGAGAGCGTTATTGACCCTCTTCATTAAGAGCCAGTAATTCGCCATATACCACGTGCGAATGATTTTTGCATAAATTGCAACATCATGCCAGTAAATTATATTATGTGTATTCTATTTTGCGAGATTGTGAATTGGAATTATACAAAGTGTGTAGAGTCGAATAAAATCGAATTAATATTGAAATTGATATTTCAAATGACCAGCCCCAACGCACCATTTTGTAACCTAATATTGCATTTCGAACAGTTGAAAGACTATACTTGATGCAATAGCAAATTACAGAATATCGATACAAAAATGATGAATATATTGAATTGATAAACAAAGACGATTATCTTATGCGGACCATCTTAGAAAATTAACAATAGTAATAAGATCAATGGCTAACTTACAAAATACAATATGTAAAAACAGTTTGTACAAAATCGAGCGAAAAGATGATCGTAAAGATCATGAGATAGAGTAGCTTTATAAGATAAAAGAGTATTTACAATTTTTTGACAGTGTAAACTTGCTTCGAGTAATTTTAGCAGATTCGTATTCATCATAATTTACCGTTTTATATAATATCTTTCCGCAAATAATTTTGCGGGCTCTGTCGAATCCGTATTTAAATATGTCTATTCTCTCCCAACGATCTATGAAAATAATTTTTAAGCATATTGTTGTTCTGATCACCAATATATAATATAGTACTTAATAAACTCGGCTGGCTTTGGTAGTCAAAAATCAGAGAATTCAATTACTGTCATCAGAAAATATAACCTTAGGTAAAAATGTATTATTACTAAATAATTATTTAGAACAAATATTCAACATTGAGAGTGATCGTGCGAAAAGTTTATCTAAAAAAAAAGAGGAAAAAAAATGACACAGCAAAAGACATGGAATGTTTGTATGGAATAGTTTGTTAGAAGGCAGTAATCATTTCTCTGGTATTCGGCTATCCGTAATAACCTCACTTTGCATGTATCTTACACAATAATTGATTTTTATACTTAATAATTATTAATCATAAAGGCCATTTGGAAACTCTGCATCTCGTCAAATGCATAATTTAGTGATTTTATCTATACGTCTCTTACCTACAGTAATTTATTAAAGGCACAATTCTCATTCTACAAATATTTCACTAATTACAGGGCAACTGTAGTCAATTAATGATGAATCAGCCAAGGTGCTAATCATACAGATCTATACAGAGCATCTATACAGAGCAGATTAGTGTGCACAAAGTATAAACTTTTGCATATACCTTACATAATAAGAAGCCCCGCATTATTTAGTTATATTTATAACTGTGCCCTCATGTTGTATACATATTAAATAAAATATGTATATATTTATATATATATATGTATACACATAAACAAAATATGTATATATACACACACACATATATATATATATATATATATATATATATGTATGTATGTATGTATACACATAAACATATGCATATACTTGATTATAGAAATCGATTAATAGTATGAATGGTCTTTTGTTATTTATATTTACAATACTATTGTAATAGCAAGGTTTTGTTCCTTAATTATTGTCTGTCGCGGGTCTTCACTCTGGCAAGTTGAAGGCACCATTAGTATTGAGCTGAACTTTGAAATACAATAATATGATTGTTATAAAAAATATAATACCTATAAATCTTCACGTTCGTGTCATTCGTTTACATATTTAGTGTATAGAGAGAGGCACGACAGAAGTCAGTACGTAGTTACTATATTTTTGCATTTAGTATTTTTTAACTTTCTTTTCTTTTAAGTCTCTACTCTGCTTATGTAGTCATGTATCCGGTTGTTTTTTTTTTATTACATTATACCAGCATCGAATTCTCCACAGGCATACTTAATACCTGTAAAATTACCCTATCAAGTAGTTCGCTGCTAGACTTATAATTAACGCTAATCACAGTGCTATACATCTTATTTTTATCCTCAGGTAAAATAAAAACAGATGTAGTAAAACAATCCTATAATATGGAATTCACTGAAGTCACTGTAATTGTTCCACATAATTTATTCACTTGGGATTAATTGTCCCTCAAAGTCAGGGTTGAATTTCGCCACATCCTTCATCATATGTAGATAGCTTCAGAGCCTTTGTTTTGGTGCTGCGCTCCACCTGTTGCGTAAGCGTTCGGCGAAGCCATACACTCGGACCAATCGCTATTGGAGTGCGGGGAGCTGGATGACCAGTGTCCAGGGCTTTCGGGCGACGGGGTGGGAAAGCTTTCCGGAGCCTGCATCAGGTGCTGCGGCGTGACGTCGGGTCCGGAGTGATGGGAAGGCGGCGTCAAGTATTGATAGTATTGCTGTGTTTGTTGCTGCTGCTGTTGCTGTTGCTGAGCGGTTTGTTGTTGCTGTTGCTGCTGCTGTTGCTGCTGTTGTTGTTGTTGCTGTTGCTGTTGTTGTTGCTGCTGCTGCTGTTGGATTTGCTGCTGCGTCTGTTGCAGCTGCTGCTGTCCGCTGGAGTAGGGGAGATTCTCAAAGTCGAAACCGATGGGCGGCATGCCGCCGTGCTTTTGGTGGGTGGCTTGCCTCATCGCGGCAATGTGGGTTGGCGAGGTAGGAAGCGAGGGCCTGCTCTTCGCTGGGGAGGGAGAGCCCATGTAGCTCGCCTGAGGGGAGAGGGTCATGTTTGACTGCACCGAGTGCGGCGGCGACTGGTTGCTATACGGGGGTGACAAGGTGCTCACCATGCCCTGACCCGGCCGCTGATGCGGAGCTAGCAGCTGGTCGTGAAAATTTGGGGGCAGTCCGTAGTTCGCCGCGAAAGTGTCGAGACCGAGCTGCTGTAAGCCCTGCATCGACTGTCCCTTGATGCAGTCCTCGTAGGACGGCGGCTGCTTCCCCGTCTGCGTGTGCCCGACCAGAGGCAGCGCGTTACTGTAGAGACTGGCGCTGTCATAAGGGCTCGGCAAGTTTCCTTCGGCTCCCTCCGCTCCCTGAGGGATTTCCTGGTTTGGGGGCTGAGCGCCACGCTTCGCCGTCGGTTTTTTTATCGACGGTTTTCGCCTCACCGCTACAGCTCCCTCGGATTCTGGACTGTTTGGGTTTCCCCCTGCTCCAGGCTTCGTTCTTTTCTTTGATTTCGACTGCTTAGGCGCCGAACCGATCACTGTCGGGTGCGTGATAAGTTGTGGATGATTCGGAGAGCCTAAAGTGAGGACAGAAAAAGATTGTTACATACAAAGAAATTTGACGGGTTCAATTTAAAATGGCTAAAAAATGTAATCTTGCCTCTGTACGTACCCATAAGGGGTCCGTTTGGTATGACAGACACCATCTGCGGTGATCTTGGTACGTGTTCATCGAGTAGCCTGACGATGTCGTGATGAAGTCTCTCGCTAGCAACGTCGCGAGGAAGTCTATCCATGTGATCAGTAATTTCCCTATTGGCGAACGTGTCGAGGAGCGCTTTACATGCTTCGAAACTGCCTTCCCTCGCCGCAAGGAACAAAGGTGTCTCGTCCTTGTCGTCCTGGGCGTCCCGGTTGGCACCGTGGACCAGAAGAATGTTCACAGCGTCGACGTTGTTTACGGCAGCGGCCCAGTGCAGAGCGGTTTTACCGCTGTTGTCGGCCGCGTTTATGTCCGCATCGGCGTTTATGAGATCCTCGACCATACCCTCAGTGGCGATACGAGCTGCCAATATCAGAGGAGTCGTTCCGTCGTGCATACGAGCGTTCAAATTCGTTGCCCGATTTCGTAAGAGAATCTGAAACACGCCCATCGCGTCTGCGGCCACCGCAGAGTGGAGAGGCGTCCTCCCAGTGTTGTCCTGCGAATTGGCGTCCGCTCCAGCGTCCAAGAGACGTTTCGCAGCGTCGGCTCGCGCGTATCTCGCTGCCAGGTGAAGTGACGTTTCACCGCTTTTGTCGGTGGTCGCGTTCAGGTCGGCGCCTTGAGCCACTAGGTCGGCTATCACAGCCGCGGTGCCGTCGCTGTCATCCTCTTCCTCACCGGTGTCTAAGCCGCCTCCGCGCACCGCCGCGACCATCAGTGGTGTCATTCCGCACGGTCCTCTAGCGTCGACGTCCTGACCGTGCTCTAAACTCGGTGGGGTTAAAACCCCGGCGTCGGGCCTCGACCGGATCTCAGCGGCGTCCAAATGCTGCTGAGTCCACAGCCTCGGTTCGGTTTCCTCGTAGTCCGTTATTACCGTGTGGTCACTCGCGTAGCCAGGCTCGATTGCCCGCATCCGTTTCGACGGCGGGAGATCTGACTCGTCGTCTGACCACTGGTGAACGCGACCGTTGGCTATGTCGAGATCCATGCAAGTGACAGAAGGCTGTTTGTTCAGATTGCGCATCTCCTGGCCGTCGGGGCCGCGTCTTCTGGAACGGCGTCGCTGGCCGCTGCCGCTAGTGGTCCGTAAAAATCCTTCGGGAAACCACGTGACACCAACAGCGCGTTTCCGCTGAGCGGTGACCAGCACCCCAACCAATAGACCAGCGAGAAGTACCAGGACCACCCCGATGAAGACATATTTGAAGTTGGTCGGTGTGTCGGTGTCATTTGGATCCTGCCCGACGACACCGCGCACTTGTTCGATGGGGAAATTATTCGACAAAGAGTGCTTGGAGGCAGTCGCCGCCAGGTATTCGGCAGCCTCGTTGGCCGTAGGGAAACAAACCGCTCCCGATATCACGGTGCATTTACGATTGTCAATTTCTAAGTAGGCGGTGACTCCGCTTTGGTTATCCGTGTAAACAGTCGCTGGTCTCCCGAACACGTTCGTCTGGAGCTGCTCTCGCTTCCAAGGATATATCATGTCGTTTCCCAGCTCGTCCTGCTTAACTCGAAGCGTTGTTCTCAACTGATGGCCCATGTCGCGCAGGAACGCGATGATGTTCGATCGGAACGTTTGCATGTCCATCAAAACTACCACCGATATTGCACCTTCGGCCAGCTCCGGTGGCTCGCCTTCACAGTCGAGTCCATCCCAGTTACATTCTTCGTTATTACAACCATAGTCACAGTAGCCATTTGCGTAATGCTTACGACAGTAAGCGTCATAGATAGGACTGCAAATGAGAAAAGAATTTTTTGTTTATATTTGCGAGATCAAATTCACGAAATGGTGAATTATTCTACAAAGCTGCAGCTTGAACTATACCAATATTTGTACTTTAACTAGAATTTTGATTAACTGTAGTGTATAGGTGTACTCACTTGCAAGGTTCCAGCTTCTTCTCGCAATCTCTGCCATCGAACAAACACTGAGCATTGTTGCATACCTCATTACAGACCCCGTTCATAAATACGTCCCAGCAGTTTATCGGCGCTGTGCAGTTCCGCCATGGATTGATACCAAGGGAACAATCTTTCCCATCGTAGTTACAGGCGTGGGTGTTGCAGTCTTCGTCGCAACGGTGATTGCCGGACTTTTCGTCGCATCGATTCTCTATGCATTTCTTCCGTTCACGTTCAATGTCAATATCGTATGGTGACATAGTGTTGAGAATACTGTTGGGATTTTGCCTCCCAAATAGGCCACCTCTGTAATTCGGATCATATATCTCGCAATTCTTGCCAGTCCATTTTGGAGGACAGTAACAGTCGTAATCACCCATCAAATTTTTGCAAATGGCTTCCCTCTGCTGACACGGATTACTAGCACATTCGTCCCTGGTATCAATTTCACAATGGGTTCCAGTAGTCCCAGCGGGACAGTGACATCTGTAGCCGATATCGCTCTCTGCTATTCTGCATTTACCACCGTGCAAACAGGGCTCAGAATCGCAATAAGACCCGGAGAACTCACAATTCTTACCAAAATACCCAGTCGCGCATAGACAGCTATGACCTGCCTGTCTGGCGGTACATACGCCGCCATTCTGGCATGGTGAACTGTCGCAAAAGTTCACCTTGACCTCGCAATGGCGACCCATGTAGCCCGGCTTGCAGTTGCAGTGATAGTTGTTGACCAACTGCACGCAGTCTTGGGTGCCGGGATTTGCGCAGGGATTCGACAAACACTCATTGATGTCACCTTCGCATCTCGGTCCGACGAATCCGGGTGGGCATCGGCACTCGAATCCACCAACCTTGTCGGTGCAGGTACCATTGTTGTGACACGCACCGACGACACAATCGTCGACGTTTATCTCACAAAGAATTCCGAGAGTCCCGGGCGGACATGAGCAGGTGAAGTTGTTTATCAAATCGTGGCAGGTTCCACCATTCTGACACGGATTTGGATTACAGTCGTCAACGTTCAGCTCGCAGTTCTGTCCTTGAAAGCCAACCTTGCATCGGCACTGATACGAGCCGACCAAGTCATTGCAGGTCGCACCGTTTTGGCACGGCAGCGATTCGCACTCGTCGATTTCCTCCTGGCAGTAGGAACCCGTGTAGCCGTCGGTGCAGTGGCATCGATGGCTGTTTCCGATGTCCTCACAGGTCCCGTTGTTACATAGATTTTTCTCAGGCACACCTTTCCTCACCGCGGCATCCTTGCACGATACCATTTCAACGTCGCATACTTTGCCGGTCCAGCCAGGCGAGCAATTGCAGTGATATTTATTCTTGTGCTGGACACAGGTCGCTTGGTTTTCGCACGGTGTGTCCGCGCACCAGTCGACGAACTTGTCGCAACGATCGCCGGTATAACCGTAAGGACAGTGGCAGGTGTAGTACTGTACATGATCGTGACACGTTGCTCCATTCAGACAGGGCAAACTGTCACACTCGTTGATTCTGTATTGGCAATTCGTTCCTGTGTATCCGGGCTGACAGACGCAGGTGTAATTGTTTATACCGTCATTGCAGCTTCCTGCGTTCATGCAACTGCTTTCCGTGCAGTCCTCGTCGTTGGTCTGACAATTTATTCCGGAAAATCCGAGCTTGCATTGGCAGGTGTACGAGTTCACATACTCTTTGCATATCGCATCGTTTTGACAAGGCGCGGAGACGCATTCGTCTATGTCTATTTCGCAATGCTTCCCATTGAATCCATCCACGCAAAGACAGGTGTAATCTCCGATCCCATCTAAACAGGTGCCTCCGTTTTGGCACGGGTCTGTAACAAAATAAACAAGTCGTGTAGTCGCAATATTGCACTTGATCGAAAGATAACAATATTGTACATTATATCGTATATACGACACTTACAAGATGCGCAATCGTCCGTGTTTATGATGCAGTCCTTGCCCTCGTAACCCTTGGCACAAACGCAATGATACGATCCGTTTGTGTTCCTGCAAGTGGCGCCGTTCCTGCAAGGAGATGTTATCACGCACTCGTCCACATCCTCGTCGCAAAGTCGTCCGGTGTAACCTATGGTGCAGGTGCACGCAAAGTCCAGGAAATTTGACGAAGGAGAGCATTTCGCCCCGTGAAGACATCTGGAATAAATAATATGGTACTTCAAATCTCATCCTTGCAAGGCTGCTGGTATGGATCAAATTCGGTTTTTATGAATATACCTGTTTGGAGAACACGGATCGAGTTTGTCTTCGCAGTTCCTTCCGGTATGCGGCAGTTCGCAAACGCACTTGTAGTCGTTCACCAAATCGATGCAGGACCCGCCGTTCTGGCATGGATTATTGGCGCAGTCGTCAATATTCGTTTCGCAATTGGTGCCTGCGTATCCTGGCAGACATTGACAACTGTACCCGTTGAGATGATCATTGCATGTTCCCCCATGCTGGCATGGATTTGACCCGCACTCGTCGATGTCGGCTTCGCATCTCTTACCACCGTAGCCGGGCAGGCAATGGCAAATGAACTGATTTACGCCGTCTTCACACGTGCCACCATGAATACAAGGGTTGCTCGCACACTCGTCGACATCGCTCAAACACCTGGCGTCGTAGTAGCCGCGCGGACATTCGCATCTGAAACCGTTTATCAAATCTATGCATGTCCCGCCGTTCGAACAAGGATTGCTCGCGCATTCGTTGATGTCAGTTTCACAGTGCTGTCCAGTAAAACCGGGAATGCATTCGCAGGTGTACCTGAAAGGAAGTCGGATGATTAATATTTTTGCGCATTTCACGGAAGCTTTAACTAGATATGGTGCAAGCATGAATACCGATTGATCCCGTCCTTGCACCGGGCTTCGTTTCTGCACGGATTGCTGTAGCACTCGTTGACATTTACTTCGCAGTTGACACCGGATGTCCCAGGTCTGCACATGCACTGGTACCCATCGATGCGGTCTTCGCATCGGCCTTCGAACTGGCAAGGATTACTTTCACACTCGTCAATCTGAATCTGGCAAAGGCGTCCGGTAAATCCTGAGAAGCACTTGCAGGTGAACGAGTTTTCACCGTCTATGCAGATTCCGCTGTGGCAAGGATTCGACTGGCAATCGTTGATGTTGGTCTCGCAGGAGGCTCCGGTGAATCCTGGCGGACATTCGCAGGTGTACTTTGCTATTGAATCGTGACAACTGCCCCCGTTCCGGCAGGGCAAAGATGCACAGTCGTCGATGTTTATCTGACAACGAGCCCCGGCGAAACCGTTCGCGCAGTTGCACTTGAACGAATTTATCAAGTCATTGCAGACTCCGTTATTCAGGCAAGGATTTGCTGCACACTCGTCGATGTCGATTTCGCATTGAGTTCCGGTGAATCCTGAAAACAGAAAATAAAATGAGGGTTATTGCTAACGCTGAATTTGTTTGATTAGGCTCGAACATAAACCCAGCCAGTAAAAATTGTGACAGTATGATAGGTACACGAGTGAGTTTCCACCGAAAGTTTACTAATTAAATTTCAAGTGGGCTTGACTTGTTCCATTTGATTAATCAATATAAATTAGATAATTTCATTTCAGTTAATCAGCAATAATCGTAATTAATGCTTATATCAGAAATATAGGTTGATTGCAAAGATGCGAGACGCGATGGGCCGAGCCGGTTCAAATATATCCGCACGTGATTAATCTCATATCGCGTTTAATTGAGCTCCGCTGTAAGTAGGTAAGTCACGGTTACTAAAGTGTTTCGATTTTATTTTCAAAGGTTATAATATACAGTGAAATGGAGTAACCATAATTACAGCACCTTTTAGCTTATAGCACAAGCTAATCGCTTCTAGGGACACACCTGCAAGAGTATGGCGGGGTTGGTAGTAATTACAATAATTATTATATTTTCATGGAACTCGACAGAACCAATCATCCATAAAGTAGAAAAAGAGAAAATTCCTGTATTAAATGCAAAAGCTCTGCAGTGCTTCAATATTTTGTTGTTACCGATTGAAACTCGGCGATTGCCGCCATTCAACGCGTTTGTTTTACTTCGACTAAAGGATAACGTGACCAAGATGAAAACCACCCCGCAGCGTTGCTGACGCTGGGTTCGATTATTCATTTATGGTAGATGGATATTCATACGGGGAAATATGTGTAGTCCTTGCATTATACAGAGTATAATAGTCTCTAATGACGAAACGCACGTTGAACTCCATCGGATCACCCCGGGGGTCCAAATTAAATTAGATTAGAACACTATTCTGTCGTCTTTAGTCGCGCCGGCGTGATCTAACAATAAGCACTGCAGGTACCGTCTCATGGATCGATCGGCGTCTGTTTGCTTACCCTGGGAGGTCGTCGCCAACCCGAGCATAATGCGTTATCGTAAATCTCGGATCCACGCAACGGATCCTTAGAATCCCGAGGACATTTCGCGAGAGATGGCTAATGCACTACTGAGTTTTACCTTCATGACAGTACCGAATACGATCATCAAGTCAGAATTGTAATTTGCTACTGAATATCCAGCGATGATTACATTTATTGTGGGCAGGTTATATTTAATTAGGAACGCGAGGTATTCTTTGGCATTCGTCAGTATCTTGTCATGCACACGTGGTGTGCGTCTAATTACATTCACGTAGTAAGTGTTGTACTTTTATATACAAGCCACTAGTACCTATGATTTATAGAGGCGCAAGTTGCGTCGTTATATTGACATTGATTGAACGAGTAACTCGAGTCGCGAATCAACCGAGTCGAAATGATCTTCCTTATGCAGTCTTCTCGGCTATGTTTAAGTTGCATCTCAACGTGTTTCACCCTCCCGTGTGTAATTTCAGACATGAATTTTAGCCAGAGTTAAGTCGAAGGACAATACCATACTTTCTAAATTTCTATATCACGGCTGTGAAGAAGCTGGCGCAAAATCAAAATAGCTACGGTTTGCTGCACGCTTCGAATTCGGAATAGATTGTATGTTAAGGTAATTTCCAGCAATGTCCGTTCATCGATCGACATTTAACGTCGGATCAAATTATGGCAATGACATGTGTAGGCCAAGATTTTAGGATCGATGAATATTTAAATACTAAGAATTCAGTTTGCGAAATTTACCCAATGGCTATAGCCAGCGGCATATGGTATACGATTAAGCGAGGCTAGATGTGTGGTAGAATTTCTTAATACAGTCGGTGAAATAATAATTTCAAGATTTATCTCTTTCCTCGAGCTAAGCTCTCGACGGCATTTAAATGTTGTTGCTAAAAAGTTTCCGTACAAAGCAAAGTCTGACAGGAGCGAAGAAATGGCATGCAGGTATAGGACAGGAGAGTGGTGGAGAGTGTAAATAATATCGGTCGACTCTGCAGTCGGTTTGCTTTCATGGAAGAAAAGAAGAAGAATAAGGAAAGGAAGAAGTAAGTCGCTCTCGCTCGGCAGGATATCTACTTGGGATCTACTTTGCAAGCGAGCACCGTCGGTTTTATCGAGCGTTTCGCAACCGCTCGATCCTCGGAGACATGGGGAACTGGCTGTTCGAATCGCGAATAGGGGGATTTGTAACGAAGGCAGACCTGGGCGTGGTACTCGGTTACAAGGAGTGTGCCGTCGGTTACGAGGACACCGAGTGCCACTCTACTTTTCTGACTCCTACTTCTCCCTGTCCCCTTCTCTCTCCGCCGACATCTTGGCATCGAAACGTCTCCTGGTATAGGGAATTTATTGCAAACCTTCTACAATTTTACTGCTGGCGAAACTACACAATATAAGCCTTCGATGTTCGTTGAATATGTGCACTGATGTACACCTACGTTGTGCACTAATAATTGAATAAAAAAGCTTGTTCCTGATACGTTTATTTATTCATCGTAAATCTCGTCAAGCGCTCTTTAAACTTCACGAAATTTTAACTCACTTTCAAATGGCGACCCAATGGTGGTATTGAACGCTGGGAAGGTATTTTATTTTCTATGGAAGAACAGAGTATAACGAATCTGGTGCTCTGAACTCCAAGTTTTCATTGGATCAGCTATATTTCATCAAAATCATGAACCGGTAAAGGGTTGGCTATTTTAGATTTACATTCGAAAACATTCGGAACAGATGTGATAAATCGTTTCGTTTCTACGCATAATAAAAGCAATGCATCGTACACTGTTCGTATGTTAACACATTTCAGGGATCTCCCCCGCGCCACCAATTTCCGAAATAGTCAGAAAATATGACTGAGCGACAGCAGGGATACTCAACTCTCATCCTACGGTGTCCTCAGTGCCATTTTAGCGACGTCTGTAAGACAGCCGGTATGTATTCTGCAGTGTCGGTATGACCAAGTGAAATATCGATAAAAAAGTTTTTTCCCATATCTTCCGAGCTGGAAAAAGGTTGATAACCTATCGGTACCGACTAAATATCGGCCGTCGTAAAATTTCTAAAATTATCGATTATAAAACACTTCGCCCATTTCACTTTTCGAAGTTGCGGGAATTATTGTCAAAGGGTACCAATTCTGGTCACGATGTAAGCAGTTTGAGGAAAAAATGTAGCGTTTCGAGAACTTGGAGGTGATGTATAGGAACATCAAAGCGCGTATACAAAACGAGACGGGAGGAACATTAGAAAGTTCAAAAATGGAAACAAAAACGAAGAAAAACGGAAAACAAAAATAAAAACGGGGCAAAGCGTGAGTTGACACGTCGGAATAATGGTTATCTGGAACTCGAGACGTATAACATAGCGGCACGCTTCATTCACTTCAAATGTGATAGTATCGCGAGAACACGAGGACAATCGAGAATGACCTGTGGACAGTCTAGAAAGAGAGGATCGAGACACGCCTAGATGATTGCCTCGATAATGGACGACATAATTGGGAAGCCATTATGCATGTACGCCCATTGTGGTTCCTTACATTCAGCGATTGCCGCGAGTGGCAGTGACGCGAAACGGAACCAAGCGGTCACAGAAATTTTATTACCCAGTACATAAATTCAAGAGTATTACCCCGGTTTCGCGGGATTAGGAGAGGCGAATTATTGCGATTCGGTTGAACACAGAGAGGCTGAAGCGAATGATGATGGCGCTATTAGGAACCGCGTTCTAATGAGCCATGGCACCAACGGAGAGCAGTTTCAATTTATGGTGAAGCGTATGCACTCCCACGATGCAGCCTATGCAACCCTCTCGTGTTGGGATAATTGTAATCTACGACTCCCCCAAGCGCTGAACTGAACTTGCCCGCCTTTTTGCCGGCAATGGATAGATCCGCATCGGGGTATTTATTACGTGATACCAACACGCACGTGCAGTAGCTGATAGACCATGCGAAATGCTACACTCTCCTGCGAGGCGGTGTAACGAGAGAATACGTATACCGTACAGAAAAAGAGATACGCCTTGCTAAATTCACCGTGGAACTTGAGCAAAGTCCGGCTGAATTAGTCGGAGGCTAAAGGATGGGATAGGACGGGTCGTGTATTTTCTTGTTGGGTCCATGCCGCTTGATGTTCGCATTATACAGAATCTGCGTTCGACATTCGTCGTTAACGAACTCTAACTGACGGGCATCGCGCGTTTACCGACAACAGTCGGCAGTACGGTTTTCGGCTTTTTGCACTATACGGCAATACAGACGGCGGGTGTGATCGTAAATTTGCGGTTCCGTATATTTGCGCACAACCGCATTGCCGTCGCGGATACAGACGTGTACAACAGCACCTTTCACCGGCTTCTCCGATAAGCGTATCAAGTCCTTCCACGGACATACTGACTTATGGGAACCGATATAATCTTTGTAGAAAGTCACGCTGAAGTGGACGCCGCGTACGTTTTGGCCACGCGCCCAATTCGAATTTATCAAGTATGTTTGTTCATACCATTTGCATGTGAAAATTCGCACAGTGAAGTTATTTTCACATTATTCATAGTCAGTGGAATATATTTTTTCCACTGTAACTTGAATGACGAACGGAAACTAGAAAGAGATCAATATCCATTCTAGGAACCAGCACACAATCATTTCGAAGCAAACAGCAGTGCACTGTTGATAATGTACTCGTCGTCAGATTTCGCATTCAGTGTATGAATTAAAAGATATGGTGTTCACTATCTTCCGTGATTAGCCACTATCAGCACTGACAGTATTATATTGTGCCGACTAAGGAAGATGATGATTCGGGTGGCGGCCGAGCTGATGCGGTTGCTCGCGGATGCCTTTGACCAACGTACGTGATACTCGCTATATTTCCGTGCGGGTAAATCGAGCGTTGAAGCTGTTGATTGAATCTTGTAGCGGTATCCGTGCTGCACTCCGCCGCAGCCCGTGTCCGTTCATCCGCTCATCGCTAAGTGAGTTGTAGGGGAGAATGTTCCTACCAGATTGGAACCTGATCTGCTGCCCCATGCACGAATGAACATACGCATCCCTCCATCCAGGCAATATAAAATACCTAAAGATTGAGCAGAAAACGTTCTGCAACAGATGTTACTAGTTCGTTAAATCGGTAGATTCAGTGCAGCGAAAGATTACAATTGGATTGATCACAACGCATCAGGAACGCAGGTTCATGAAGCAGCTGTCATTAAGTCAAGATGGGTATAAATGTCGAGTCGACATTCAACGCAAGGTTGAAATGGATAGTTATACCGTAACTGTACAGGAGCTGGCAGAAAATAGATTGCAGCTTCGGATCATTAATTGAGTTATGTTATTGATGATAAATACCGCGACACGCAGCGATTGATCCTCATAGCTTTATTACACTGAGTCGGGCAATTGCGGTCATTAATTGATGAAAAAGCAGTTCAAGCATCAGGAGTTATGATCACTTGTAATTGAATCGATTATCGACGATGCGATCACCTCAAACTTGACAATCGTAAGTTAGCATTTCACCGAGAAAGTGCAATTATCTATTTTTACACTTGAATAAAAAAAAGAAATTAGATACTGCACATATCGAAAGAAAATAATACGGAGTGACGGAAGGACATCCAAAACTTTTTCACCTGGATAATTTTCCTGAACGACGATGATAAACTAGGATTGTAGCGCATATGAAAATTGCTGGAAACAGAAAGGAGCATAGGTGAATGGTATATAATACAAGAGAGGAATGAAAGTAGACCGCAGTTCGCGAATACAGCCATCAGGCGAGTAGCTTCTGCTACTTCGATAGCGCCGTTGCTATAAGAAGGAGAGATAGCATATCAGCTGCGGACGGTAGCAGCTGAGAGCTGCACGAAGGAGCGGTATAGAAGGCGACCTGGGTGTGGCGAGATCCCGCGAAGCCTGGAGTCGCGTAATCGTCGCGTGTCGAGAGATATTTATATATATATATATATGCAGGTATAGAGACGATGTAGATAGCCACATGCCAAGGCGATATGTTGGGGCCATGATCACGGCGAGTTAATTAATGTGTTTCAATAAAATATTCATCACTTAGCATCTTGGATTCCTAACTGAAAATCGAACTCTCCCAGTACCCATATTATACATGTACCAATGCCGCCACACTACCGACAGCTCTCAGCAGTGAAATAGCGATGCAGAACGATAAATCGTTCTGAACGCGTGGGAGATCACGGTGGCCTTACCTGGTATTATAATATCCTAGGTGCCACGCCCTAAACAATTACGTACTCAGAAGTCGCGGTGATAAATCTCCCGGGATGTATGAGGTGTAGCAAGTAAAGGTGAAGCTGCCGAGGCGATAAGAGAAATCGGGTCGAAAACAGCGAGAAAAAAAGATGCACCTTGGTGTACAACGACGTAGGACTTCAATGCCCAACTCTGGTTGATTTCAGCCTGGAATATAATCTCGTCTAATTATCATTATTAATCCTATCCTCAAAGGTGTAAGGTCACGACCCTCCGCCACCTTGGAGAAACAGGGCCGAGCATACCAGCCGCGGTCCGATACTCGGGATGCTGCGAATGCATAGCGCTGCACGGACGTAAGTGGACCATACCTTCTCCTTCCGCACCTCGCGCGACTGAAGAAGAACTCCACACCAAAGGCATTGAAGGTGTGGTCGCTGAACAGCCGAGAGAAAGAGAGAAAGAGAGAAACACCGGCCTCTGCACTCGGCGGCAGTCGAAGCGGTAACCTCCATTCGCTCCGGGCGTGCCGTGCCTTACTTCGCCCTCGCTTGGGCCACCGTCTGATCCTTCCTAGTGTAACGGTCCACAGGCTACTCGCAGGCACTACCTGCCACATCTTATCCTATTCGACGCCTTGCCGGAGACTCTGATGGACCGATTGATTGCGCGGCGGTGACGGCAAGGGTTATCCCGGAGTTTCTACGTGACCAAGGCAAATTCGGTTCCGCGCACTCCCAAGATCCGCACTAGGAAGCTCCGTGGAACGTCGTTAGACTGATGGAACTGTGCCCAGTAAGACTCTTCCTCGTCCATACGGTATTACCGTACAATTGCCTGGGTAAATAAACCAGTTGGCGACCTCTCTGGTTTCAGGAGTCCTGGGTATTATCTCGAGAAGTTAACGTGAAGTGTTGGGGAGAGACACTTCCTAAACGTATCTAGATATAGATATAAGATACAGATGAAATGTCGAGATGTATTGTATCTTAGACAAGACGGATGCATTATTTGTGGTCACTGTACCATTAGCCTTTTTTATAAAATTTTGTATTTCTTGCATTGATTTTTAATATATTTAACTACCCAATTCATGAGTAAAATACGATATTGAACAAGTTTTGGTACTTCTTTTAATACTCGCCACACTTCATTCTTTTAAAATTTTCGTTTTCTTAGGTCAAATCACCTCTATACCACTTGTGGACATAACCTGTGATTACACGTAATAAATACGGTCCCAACTGTATTAAACGACGGCCAGAACTAGTAATACGGTGACCAAAATAATACATCTACCCTACTTGTATCTATATGATACTTCCCAACGCTAGAAGTAAAGACCCATTAATTCCTATGAAAACCGGATCTGACGACGAATTTCGATGCCTCAGTCTCATTAGATTGAGAAACCACTCGAAAGAGTTCGATTTGCGGACACAGCATTTACTTTCGAGCGTGGATAGACGCAGGTGAAGAGGGTCGACGTCGGAGGCCATGTTTCGGAATCAAGGTAACTTAATTACCTCCTTCAGATCCTGCTTCGAGATGCGCGAAAGGGACACCCGCTTACCCACGTGTCGGCGTGTCCGAAGTGACCCTGCAGCCGAGACTTGTGGACTGGATCTATGCGGTACCGCTACCCATGCCTACCGGAGCTTGCAGTGCACATACCTAGCCTACATACGTGGTGCGGGGCACGACGGTCAACTCCAGAAGGAGCCGACCACAGCCATCCCGGGGAGTTGATAGTCAACGAAGAGCATCCGATGCCCGCTGCGCCTTCAGCGCTTGGGTCAAACAGCTTTTCCATGCGTCTTTCTGATTGGATGACGGTTCCTGCTTTGCGCGCCTCCGTCCACAGAATCGAATCAACTACTTACCGCCGAAGGGCTAGATCAAGAGACGCGGACCGCTATTTAATTAATCAATTTCTATCCATTACCGGCGCACTCTCGGACGATGATGTCTAACACTCTCAAACAATGAAATTCCCGAAGATCAGAATATCAGTTTATACCGTTGTTCCTACACTTTCATACCAGCTGACATACCTAAGCCGAGTTTAAACAATATCGTAGATCGTACGAGATAGGTTTCAATGGACAAGTTTTTTAAATGGATGGAATATTGACTAGTGGCATTAGAGTTGAAGTAATTGGATAGTCATAGGTTGGTTACACTTGTTAGTCAGACATAAATGACCGGTAACGAGCGGCCTCGGTTGTGCAAAGCCGATATCTAGCCATTAACGCTGTTGACCGACACGGACAATAATTGTTTTCCATTTTTGGAGATACATAATTATAACGTGTGTTTTTCCTAGTCGTTGTAGCGTGGTGCATCACTCACGCCAGTTCGAAAACGAGATGAAACTATATTGTAAATTATCATCTTCCTTTATAATAATATTCGTCGATCAATCGTACATAACCTTCCAGAGTGCTATAAAATTTCTGAGATGTGTTAAAGTCGATTTTATATCCGGTACAGACGTCAACAATCAAGACGATATCCTGGCATGGAATTGGGTTAGATTAGAGGAAAAGTGACTTTCGACTATTTGTAACATCTAAATGCTGCGATCCAAATTAATTTGTGACCTCGAGAATGTATAAATGAAATATCGTTATATCGTGAGTTTGAATCACACTGCAAGTCTTCATCCTTTTGCCCATCTCAATCAGATCTGTCAATTCATAAATTACATTCGCTGAATCTCGATCGACGATCTAGAGATTCCAATTAATTTCTACGGCTTGATTCGAAGAAAAATGATGCTTTATCTAAAAGTCCTCTCCATTTGAATTACAGAGAATACCCGATGTGTTGTGTGAAAATCGGTACTTGGCACCAACGGATAGGCAGTCGAACTTACATTGAAGATCTGTCTTACTGTTTTCGAAAAGAACAGTCTTGACAGCTGAAGCGGATTTAGTCGGCAGTACAGACCTAAAACAAAACGGTAGGCTCGATTGCCTATCTGCTGCGACGTTGAGTTTTAGAGAATACTCCTGACGTAAGTGCAGTTAGATAAATCGTCTTTAATGGGAAGGGTTAAAAAGCGGGAGTGGCTACGTCAATGCAAACAGCAAAGTAAACGGGAGGCTGAACGCGGTTCAGGAAATCACGTAGCTATGCATACGGCGTATCATGTGCGACCTGACCTCAGAGAATATACGACGGCCAAGCTTCTCGGTTAGCTTACCAAATCCAATCAAGTGTGGATTGGAATGCGGCGTTCAGCGAGAGAGACCCGCCGTCTCCAAGGGATTGAGTTTCCAAGAGTGAGAAAGAGAGAAAAACTGTCGGAAAGTCTAATTTCACTTCTCATAATCTGCCCGTTTCTGGCTTTATGCCATTGCAACTGCCATTGGACGATAAGGTCTCGCATCGCCGTGTAATCTGTGGAAATCACCGTCCGGAACAGAAGAAAAGAACGGAGATTTCGGCTCTATACCCGAAAGATATTCCAATATTTATAATCGGAATGCCATAAACAGACCTGGACGAAGTATAGAATGAGAAATTGGTGAATCTCGGTGAAGTTCTTTCAACGATTTCTAACGAGACTAAGGCTCCTGTGGCGCTCGAATTAAATGGCTGTCTAAGTGTGGTGCAGGCGGTGCAGGAAGCGTACGATCGAGTTGAAGAATTAATCGCGAGGAAATGTGGCGTAGCCACTCAAAGAAGTAATCTTCGACGTCGCTCCAGCCATGGTATATTATTCACGCGTAAATTAATCGGCATGGTTCATCGCCAGTTTTGTAACGCGTGCAGAAACTCGAGTACTACGGCGCAATCACATCAGCGTTGTCGAACTGAACAAACCGATATTTCCCAGACGGTGTAACGAGGATTGAAACTTTGTTTCGAACGTTTGTGATATCATTCTACTTCTTATGAAATACGTTGAACAAAATTTGACTTAGCTATCGAGAGGATTTCTAAGGTAAACTTATACGGTCGGCAAGTGCATCTGGTTGCCATTTGATATGTACCTATCTGTATAAGTGGGTATCCATGTATGCCATAAATCGTATTACAGTCGAGCAATAAAGTTGACCTCAACGAAGAGGACGCCCCGGGTTGCGAGTTCCGTTATCTTCGCGATGACGATCGAGTCGAGATTAATATAAGGTGTGTCGAGAAGTTAAAAAATTCGATGAAGCAAACACAGCTTCGCTGGGTATTAACGAAAGTTTGATCGACGTAAGTTTCGAGCTGAGAAAGGTTATGCGGTGGTATACCTATATTTATTTACCGAACTAGTCACGATCGGAATAAGCGAAAGTTTTTATAGAATTGATGGCGGCAGGGCGCGCAATGTTATACCCAATATAAAACGAGGGAAGAGGATTGGTACTGCTCACAATTGGCTCCGTTTAGACAAGACCAATCGATCGATCACATGGCTGATGTCACGATCGTGAGGTCATTAATCTCGATAATTGAATCGATATCATTGGTATCGTTTGTATCAGGTTGGCTTGTATAGCAATTATCTGCAAAAGTAATAAATCATAAAAAAAACTCAAAGAGGAAAGCAGACAGATGGGATCCAAATATCGAGGAAGGCTAAACGGCTGGACTATCCTGATCGACCACGACGATTTTACAACGGTGGACTGCCTCTGCTGCATTCGGAACACCTGATACAACGAGGACCCCACTGGGACTCGGTAATAAAAGAACTATCAATCCTCTGATTGATGGTCGGTGCAATCTCAAGGAAGGTATAAGACAATTCCGTCTGATGTGATACATCGAAAACCACGAACTCTGCTGCTTAAATCGGTGTGCAGGGATCGAAGAACTGCTCGGACAAAGGATAACCGAGATGAACGTCGTTGTTCCGTGAAAGACGCAGAGTCGATGAACAGGAAGTGACCAATAAAAACTGATAGTTAAACAATAATTAGTAACGCCATGGGCTCGGTGGTGGGTCTTTCTGTTTTTCTTTCTCGGCACTGCAGTGCGGACAAGGCTCTAAAGGGAAAAAAACAATTAGGGTAATGATCCTCCAGGTCCGTGAGATCAATTGTCACGAATAATTGTATGCTTTTGATGAGTTCGTCCTCACTTCAGACTTACGCGAACGGAACTGTATAAAACTGAATCACTTCACAGTCAAAAAAACTGATCTCATCTACAAGCTGCAGTACGAATTACGGCATCGATAATAAGTAAGTGAAAAATTTTTCAAGATAGACTGTTTCACTGATTGTGGGACAAGAGATGCTAAATGATGAACCATATCGTTTCTAGCTTGTACTGGTATAGAATAACGAAGTTGCGAGTGCGTGTTGTTCCGTATTAACTTTACAGAAAGAAGCACAAAGCTAGTTGGAAAGGCGCACCTCACTTCAATCTTGGGCTTTCAATCGGCCGATGTTCCTAGCGGCTGGCTCAGAAAGGCAATTGTCTATGCTTGAAGCGGCCTCCAGTCCTCGTAATAATAGGGTCTTACAGCCCGCTTCTCTCCCTCACGCACCGCCGATTGTACCTACACTTTTGAACTTCTTCGTGCCCGAGTCTAGTCGCCTGCAGCGATGCGCTTCATTGTGCTTATCTTCATTGCGTCAATCTCAATCTCTCGTCCGTCATGCCTACTCGCTAACGGAACCTTCCGGAACAATTCTTTTTTTTTAACTACTAGTTTAACTATGTGTCGACCGTTCGCCTCATTGGGGTGTAAAACCGTGTGCATGATGTTACTCGGATTTGCAAGCTCGAGTGTTCATTTTGTAATCATTGATTATCGCCCCCCCCCCCCTCTCCCCTGAATATTTATCTTGAGAATTCGAAGGGAAGTGCCAAATCTCTTGACCAGATGTCATTGATTCATGATATTCACGGTATTGTTATGATAATACCCGCATGTGCGGTACACGCCTGTATGGAAATCGCAACCTGGTCCAGCTGTCTGGTGATCCAAGCATCCCGGGGACGGTCCGTAACACGCAACGTCCGCGCGAAAAGGGAACCAAAAGAACTTAGTACGTAAAAACAACAACGCTGACAAGACCCTCGGCAGTAGATATGGGGTAATATTTATGATTCGCACGAATGGAGCCTGCATACTAATAACGGGAATGGTGATTCGATAAAAAATGGAATAGGAGAGAATATGAAACAAAATTGCGAAGGTAAACAAAAAAAAAGAAGAAAACAACCAAAATAACGAACAAAAAAAAAAAGAAAAAATTATTCGGTTATAAATCGATCCACAAAGGAGCAATGTAAGCAAGTGTCGGCTGCATTGATAGTAAGTCGAACCATACGAGCGTAAAAAATGTTATCCAATCCCATAACAGTTATGGGTATATACGTGTGCATATAAATGCCTGACATAGGTGGACATTTCTTGCAGAAAATGGTTTCACAATGTGAGGGTCCAGTGGCAAGTTGCGTGAGCCAATAAGGCAACCGGTGAGTTAGGGTTTGATCGGTAAAAACTGATTTCACGTTACCGAGCGCGAATTTGCCATTTCTGGTCTCAAAGGCAATTACCTTGGCATACAGACTCGGCACCCGGTGTACGGATGTGGCTCTTGACTCAATGCATATAAGACACGAGTGTGAACTCTGAATACAGAGCTCCGGAAACGAAGAAGAGGAAAAGAACACAGTTTATATAAGGGCATAATGGGAGAGGCGGTCTTTAATTGGATTCCAACCGATAATTGTCACGGTTTACGATCTCACTTGTCATTTGATTCCCAAACGACACATTTTCACCACGCCTTGCATGGTAACGAAGTAGAACTAGCGTGTAATCGATGATTGTACCGTGAAAATTCCAGGAACCCGAACACTCAAGTGCCCATGCGTGAAGTTTTTCGCTCGTTTGGATAAGCTTGTCAACTCTGATTGCGGCTTGGCACAAACTGTCAATTTGCTCAAATTTGACTGTCTTAAAATATCAACGCAACATAACCTCTAAACGCTTGCGAAATTTGGTAGCTAGTGTCTGGGCGCAACTGAGTTGATCAATCTGACAAGCGGATGAAAAACTTGGCACAAATTAGTTGAACGCAAAAATGAAAACCCATGATCTGGGACATCTCCTGAACTGTTGACACATATTTTGTTTGAGAAATCAGATTGAAAATTTACAAGAATCCTCTTTCATCCTCTAGCCCGTGAAATGTTGTGCCTTTGATCATAAATGTAAACTCGCATCACGGTATAATTCTCATTCCGTAAGTTCCTCGCCTCAGGGTTGTGGAGTAAGAAGATAAAAATGAAAAAGGTAAAGCCTCTTAAAAAGTAATCGATATTCTACTGTATACAAGCTCGGTTTATTTAAAAGGACCACCGGGCAGGCACACTGCAGTATACGTATATGTATAAACATTATACACTCGATTCCCGATGCCATACAGTCTCATTAGCCGAGCTTAGAATCAAGATAATTAACGGCATAGAATAAATAGTTGCTAGCTATACACCAGGCTCTCGGCTCCTAGATCGCCTCGCAGGTCGAGCATCTGCTACGTGGGCAGCTATTCATATTCCTCGAGCGTTTTTTTACCTCGATTAATCCGATCCATACCTCAATCTTTGCTCACTACGCCTTCCGGCTTACGCGCCCTCCTCGTCTTTACCACATTATATCACGTGTCTAATTCGGCGAGGGGGATTTACTTCGTATTCTCTTACCGCAGGAAGTGCGAAACGCTTCGCGTTGTTGAAAGAAATCCAAACTGACACTTTTTTTTTTTTTTTTTTTTGTGCAGCAAACGCCCAATAACCCACGATAATTTCATGCTGCTTGAACTCACTTGTCCGCAATCACGTGACGGGTGTTTTATTATACTTGGGATTAAACGCGGTTACGTCATCCGATTAATCATAGGAGTTTATTACACAAGCGTTGCGGCCACGGTATACTTGAATTTTTCTCGCGTTGAATCGCGTCGCGGAAAATAAAAAAATTACCGAATTTATAAAAAATTTGTAATTCCTGTATAAGCCGTAAACCTTACACCTTGCATGACCGTGTTAACTAAGTTTTTTTTGTGTTCAGTTCTCCCTCTTCCCATATCTTTCTGATGTTCACTCATTCCTCTGAACGTGATTCGATAGTTTGCGTCCGTTTATTTAATCTTCGTTTTTGAACGATACATGCATGCTACTCACCACTCGCCGAACGGCCTTAGAACCCGAAATTAAAAGGAAAGCGAGAACTTACCTGAAACATAGAAAAACATACATTTGGTCAGTTGGTGAAGAGAAGAGATCCGAGGAAGATGGTACAAAATGAAAAAAATTTCCAACTAAAAGGTAGTTACGAAGCGTCGAGGAAAGAAGAAAAAGAAATAACTGCGCGATTATATCATGTATCTACTGTAATTAGCCTTGTGGAGCAGATTATATTGTGAGCGCATGATGAGGTGGGAAAGACTGCGCCCGGTAAATTTAAGACTGACCAGAACTTGCATGTAATGGAACATTCGAAAATGTGCAATTAGTCTGATCGGCGTTCGTTTGTTTATATTTTGGCCGAGAAGAGCGAGTCTCGTTGCGTGCGCGTTAAATCGTCCGTTGAACATGCCGCGAAGCTCATTGGAATTTTTATACCCCGAGCGAGTTTCTCCGATCTGTAAATGAAAACTGAGAAGAGAGTTGATTTATGTGCTGTTAACAAACGTATATTTAGATATAGCTAGATAAGTGTTTTGTTATTATTATCAAATTTCAGTTGGACCAAACATGATTTGATAACAATTAACAAATTTCTATCGACCATTATTTGATTCAGCTAAAGTTTAATAATAATAACAAAACGTTTATTTCGTCATATCCAAACATATGTTTTTTAATAGTAAATAAACTATTTTCTCAACGAATAAAACTGCAAGCCGAACAAATTTAATGAGAAGTCAATAGTTCCGGGCCGCCTTTGATGCACCTCAATTTCATGATAGCGTCTCCCTCTTGTTTGATCGAATATCTCTTCGAATTGCGGCCATATTTCTTGTGCCAAATGTACCAATGGACAGACGGCGATCGGTCGCCAATTTCTCTTCAACTTACTCCCCTTCGGGCGGCTACCGATACGAGCGTAAGTTTTGACAGTGCGACAAAGAAAGTGTCCGCGCACATTCTTCGGAAGCTGTAGAGCGAATTGTGCGGCTAGTTGTCGTGCAGACAATTGCTAAAAGAGAGGCGTTTATTCGTGTATTACGTGTTCAACCGAGGTGAATAGCGAGAACCTAGACAGTCCGCGGTATTATGCTCTGGAGTGAAAGCAGCCTGAGTCAAAGAGGCTGCCGATACTTTTTAACCCGCGTTGGGTAGGTATAAGATAGTCGTGATGTCCCGGGGCTACCGGTGCAGCAACGCCCGTGCGCCGTAAGATGGTCACCAGGGACTGATCTCCCAGCGGTTGAAAAATCGGTAAGAAAACTTGTACAGTCGAGGGGTTTTTTGTTAGAGGATAGTCGGTTAGCCGTTGTAAGCGTAGAAATCATCTGTACGTGACGTAATAAAAATCGAATGAACTAAATTGACTAATTCGAACTAGTTCCGATTGACGGTAACGGTTTACAGCTACGCTACGTCCATTTAGAAAGCTCTCGATGCACGGTGTCGAGAGCCTGGCGATAATATGTTGCGAAAGCCGCTGATCTTACATGATCATTCCTCAGCCGAATCACGCATACAAATTAACACCGACCATTCATTCAGCGAGCTTTGCCTCCGTTAACGGGGATTCAGAAAGGCGTAGCAAGTGTTTTCCATCAGAGACTGATCGATCCGCGTGTTGTGATTGCATGTAGTAGATATCTCAAAAATCTTCCCGAAACATTCGTCGTTCAAGTCAAGGCTCACTTTTGCCAGACAGCATAAACAGGAAGGAAAAAAGTTGCGGACCAACGGGACCGTGAATGACGGTTATTTACACCAGCTTTATACCATGTTCCAAGCCATCGTGAAAGTGCACGTAGATTGTCGATTTACCACGCTAAGTTTGATGATAGGTGATTCAATTCAGGACATTTAGTTTTTCGTTACCCAAGCATGAGTAAAAAATCTATAAGCCTTCTCCTCAATACCTTGTAAAAGTTTCTGTTCTCTCAGTCAGGTGATTGTGCTGCAGCCACGATCAGTAATACTAGTAGCCAATTTCGAATCATTGCAATTACGAATGAATAGAGGAAATCATAGCTTATAGTCTCAAGATTGGAGAACGGTTAAACAAGTCAAAGTTCCATTGGTTCCTTAGATGAAATTTCCACGACTGGCCTGCATCGTTCTACGAAATGTTTCGATGACCGAAATTCGACGGTCAATGAGTCGATCGGAGACGATCCGAGTTACGCGTGGGGTGGCAGTTGAGCTGGCGCCATGGCAATTAGCAGGCGGCATTTAAGAGGCAAGGGACTTAACCCTGATGCTTAGGTATGGTTTACGGTCCCCTAACCTGGGCGACCCTGGAGGTATCGTTCGGCTGCTTCGTCGCGGTGAGGATCTGTTCGCACCGAGTCGCGACACGAAGGGAACAAGTCGGAGATGTAGGGCCGTCGACTTCGGGCACTCCGGTCTCTCGATGGTCCTTCTTTTAATGAGCTACGGCGCCTCTCGGCCACTGCGGCACCGTCGATACCATCGGGTTCGGGTCCTCTCAGGCACCTACACCCATTGTTACGGGTATTCGGTATCGCTCCGCAGGGGCAAACAGTGCGCAGTACCTTTTATAATTAAGCATCGTCGTCTCGTTTTCGAGGAGCTACGCTTCGCGGATAAGCGGATAAGGCCAGAAAAGGCAAAGAGACAGAGAGAAAGAGAGAGGGAGGAGAGAGACGTGAGAGGAGTGGCGCGTCTCGCGTGGTGGCGTTGCTAATAACCCTGAGCAGGATTACAGAGATTCAGCTTATTTAATTACTGCTATTACGTCTCTGCCATACCCACCCTGTGGTCCTCAGGGCCGAGACATGAGCGCGAAATAATATGCGAATCTCGGGCAACGCTACATCAGATTTCGCAATTCGTAATTGGTGATTGCCACCTTTAAATACCCCCTGAAAAATTACCGCTCCGAAAAGGTCTGACCAATTAGAATGTAGACGTTTACTCCAATCATGCAAATGCTTATTATACCCGATATTTGCAATGAGTCGTCTGGGATTCAAAGAAATTGACTGACTGATACTTGTATCAAGTTGGCCGATTAATCATCGGGAAGTGATGATAATTGACGTTTGAAATGAACGCATCACGGTTATTCAGCAAAATGATGAAATGTGGGATCCTTTTGACTGCTAATAAGATGATCGAAAAGAGATATAATACTTGAAGATAGCAGCGACATTACTGGCCAGCTACCAAATCGTTCGATCTTCCAGTGTAAACATTCGAAACGATATTCACGGTTGTTAGGCGAAGAGGATCGTTCTAACGAGTGTCGGTAGCAGTAAAACAGTTAGCCAATTAGTTGAAAGTTTGCGCTCTGCCCGAATTAGTCTTTCGCTCGTCAAAGAAATTTGTTTCGACTCTCACGAACAGGGTTGGAGGAACCCGGGGAGAGTGTTCGAAGCTTGTTACAGCATGCAAGATGCCCAAACTGGTGGCGGTCAAGGGGGAGAAATCAACTACAGCGATAAATAAAGTAGAATACGAGCGGTACGCGGGCTGCCGCACATCCTTTGGCAATTAAATCCGAACAAGAAATTGCGGCGAGGGGCACAAAGAGAGGGGAAATTGCTAACTACTAAGCGCGCCTTTGCTCGAGCCAAATGTATATACAGCTGCAGGGTTCGTTAAGCGAAAATCAACACGGACAACCGAACGTACGCTCAAACTTTATAGTGATTATTTCTCGAGTCCCGTTTGAAGATCACCGACTGCAGGCAGTGCACGAAACACGGATAACGAGTGGCCGACACCTCGGCAATTATAATTATTGCACTTAAGCTTCACCGATGAATCGAGTTCAGCATTCAAGAACATCGGAAGTGATTCCCACAGCAATTGGACAGTGCATTGTGAGAAAAGGGTTTCGATAGCGTGTGTTCCGAGATTCGCACAGGTGCGATTTTACGAGTGATTGTCCACGGTTGTCAGTCCGTTGTATAATCGTGAGCTTGTACGGAGATTGAGGGAGAGATGAATCGAGCCGGCCACGACAGCTCTCTCGGTAGTACATTTCTAAAAAGGACCACTAGCTGTTCTGCAACAGCAGCGTAGTGCAGCCGTACAGTTGGAGCATTGTATTCTCTGTCGGGATTGTGAAACACAACATGGACAGTGTTGCCAACGTCCGATATCCATCTCCACGTATCAGGGGCGCAGTCGCTTCTCGCAACTGTGACGCAACGTCTCGAGTTTTCTGAATTTCGCGGGTGGTCGAGGTCTCGTGACCTGGGATTGACGACGATTCAATCCGACATTTTATACAAGACAAGATCTTTGTTCAACTATCGGTATCCCGATATCTGTGCAAGAAACGGTCTTGAACTATTAAATTTACGCCGTAAGATTGTTTTATTGCTTTTCACATAAAATACTACCCCAGGGTATAATAAGGTTGTGCAAGGATTGACGCAGTGCCGTCATCATCTCCATGGGAGCTGATCTCCGTCGAGTATCGCTTGTACCGCCTCAGCTCTCAGAATTGTTACAAGTACAAGTCAGTTTTAGTGATCTAAGGGCTCTTCGATACCCTGAATAATATTATCGGTGGCTCGATTGCTAATGGAATTATAAAGCCAGGTGAATTTACGGTCGGCCATGTAGATCGTAAATCGATACGTCGGCGAAGGCGTAAGGAATTTATATATTCCAGAATGGTTACAAGATCCACGCGGGGTGCAGGGGAGTAAATCGTCGTTACCTTTACACATTTATTGTGGGTCGAAAGCTTTTTAGGCTAAAAAAAAAAACCATGAACAAAGTGTTGATTGCCTCCCGGTTATATAATCGACACTTTTTTACCTGGGCGTTGGTCAGATTTACGATCGGAAAAGCCGTAGATTCAAATCAGGGAACGCGGCGTACAGATTAATGGGGTATGAACGAGAGTTAAGTGGCAGAATTTATCCTCGCAATTATTCGTAGGTACCGAATGTGAAGAAGAAGATTCTTCGCGAACATTAGGAAATGAAAAATCCCTTCTAGCAATTTTCAGAATGGCCTAGCCGCTTTATCGACGCGGAGACCCTTACGTTGAATCCATTTTCCGGCAAGAGCTGATCAGGAAAGCGGTAGCATAAAACGAATTCTCGACATTTTCAGGATATCGTAATAGCGCATAAAGGGTACCTCGTTTCTCGCGCAAGAGTATAGGTATAATAAACTATCGAAGGCACGGTTGTTCTCTGGAGAAAAATTCTCGCGAAGTCTAACCCTATTAGGAAGCAGAACCATCCGGGATTAGTTCTTCCTCGATGAATTCGCAGAAGTGTTCACCGCGCGTCAACTGCTTTGAGCTTCCGAAGAGCGGAGAGAAGACGACCAGCCGCGTCTCCATCACTCGCCGCTGCGCCACCGTAACAACAAACAAAAGACACAGGGCACCAAGGAATTAGCACAAGTCACCGGTTAACCGGCTTGCAGCACAGACGCGTCTCATCGCCTTCTGCGACCCCCTCTTCGACGACGATCCTCGAGCAGAGCCATCCGTGAGATAATGCGTTCAAGGGGATTGCGCGAATCCCGATCCCCTCGCCTCCTCGACACGGGTGCATCGGCTCATGTTTATGTAGCAGCTGTTCGCCGCGTGGTGAGTCACGTGTAAGTGCGTCTTCGAATGCGGCCCCCCGGGTCGGGGTGGAACCTGGAGAACGGGGAGCGGAAAGCTTTTGGAAACTGGTTCCACTGGTCGGACTCCTTCTTGCGACCCTGACTCTAATCGCGACAACCTTCCCGCTGCGCTGCTCGACCGACGGATCCTCGTCGTCTAATGAGTTCCCCTTGTCGCCCTGATGCTGCAGGAGTTCACCAAACTCGTTATTGGAGTGAAAAGAAAGACTCCGCACGGCGATATGAGATGGAAAGGATCGACACTGAGGATGAGAAGATGTCCGCAAACACTTTCGGACCCCCTGAAAAGTTCCAAGTTCCGCTCTTTCATGAAACGTTCATTCAGGATTTTTTGATTACAACAAGATGGCCAAAGGGATACATAGAGTCAGCAGACATGGCAGGTGCTCGACGCTCAGCAAACGCTCTTGTTTGCGATAGCTTTAACCGATGTGGCGTGAGCATTAAGTGTGGCCGAGCGATTTCTCCGTCTCTCCGTCATACCTCGGTCAGCGGTTTGTGAAGTCCGGAACAGCAAGCGAACGTCGTAAAGTTCGGTACGAACGTTCGTGCGGTTATATGGTTTTCCCTCCGACGAAATTGGTCGCTCTGAAACTGTGGAGTAGATAAAAGTAGAAAAAAATAAATAAAAATATACCGAGTCGCCATTATTCGCGATGCGCTGCACGCTTTCGCCAAAAGACCCTGAAGAATGCTGCGGCGTTTGATAACGACGACAAAAAAAAAGCACCAAGACATGCTGCGGCCAGTCAGGCGTCAAATATGATGCGATTATATTCAATCCGCCGCAGACTCGACGCTGTGCAATTATCGAGAAAATTCTCTGGTTGCAACCATTCTGTACCTTTACTCGCAAAATTTCGTACTATAGATGAAAATATTGGTGTAATTGGAACCATGTGACGAATTTAGGATGCCGCGATCGAGTCTGCCGTGTCTGAAAAAGGCGCGGTACGAGAATAATGGGCTGCTGGTGAACGTCGAGTCGGCGCTTTGGAATAGCCGTAGTCCTGTTTTCCATTCAAGGCTAAAAAGGATTTGCTGGCGTACCAACCACCGTAGATTGCATTACCATGCTCGAGCCATTATCCGCGAACAAGCCGAGAGCCTTTTTTCCCTAAATAATAAACCCTCGTGCTTTTATATTCAATGCAGATTTTGCCTTACCATATCGGATCGCAGTCAACCTTATTCTACTCCCGATCAGACTGCGGGGGCTATATGAATATATATTTTCCCGAGACCAAACGACCACCTCACATAATTGGCCAGATTTACACTGCAAATGATCCGTCGAAACTGGATTACCGTCGCCTATGGCTGTACGACCTCTGTGTCTTGTGTTTTGGCAACAAAGATTCAGTTTCGGTCTGACTCTGGGTTGAAATTTTCCTAAATAACAATAAATTACTGCAGGTATCAGGAGCTCTAGTTTAGCGAAGCAATTGAAATTGGAACGTAGGGGATGAAACGGATCGTTTAATCGCGAGTTCATAGTTTCAGACTGTTTCGTATGGCGCGCAGAAATAGGCTTGTAGTTCTATCTATACATTAGTAACTTTATAGCACTTCATGTTATATTATGCGTTACATATATCACAAATATGAGAGAAAAGATATACCAGGACATTTATATGAAACTCACCATTCAATGCCAAAAGATGGGTAAACGAAGCTACATTTTGGGTATATAGCATTACAAAACGTAACTTCGGTTGCCTATGTGCTGACGTTGGGTGTTGAGTTTCACAGGAAACTCTTGGTATAAATCCGCCAAGAAAACAAAGGGAATTCGAATTTGGATCTAGTCGTAACTTTCGATGGAATTATTCAATAGTATATTAAATAACATAAAGCAAACTGGGTCTTTTCGGGCTGAGCTTGAGTTATAATTCGTATGTGAGCACGCATACGAGCCGATGACGAATGTTGCAAATACACCAAGTGAAAAAACCTTTGCTTCCTTGTTGCACACGATTCTTTGTATAACAAGAGTATGTTACGCCTTTTTTCACGAAGCACGGAATTCAGGTTAGGGTCGCGTAATGTCGGATTTGTTGGCGATAACGCATGCGCGCAGTTGTGAAATGACCGCTTTTAACTCCTAGAACTTAAAAAATAGTCTTTTCAGTACTCCGCGCATGTGCATTCGCAGACTCGCTTTACCATCATAGAAATAACTATTTTGTGTACGAAGAATACATATGAAAAACCGTGTAAAACATGCTTGCGTAATATAAACTTAATTTCAACACATTTCATAATTAGTCAGACAATATTCAGCTTTGAATATTTTCTCGACTATAAAAAGTCGATAAATTGTATTCTCATGGCGCGAAGCGAGGATGTAATTCGAGAGGGGAAGCCCGAGGCCGGCGCAGCCCGCGTCGAGACGACATCGTGTCGGTATTTGCATTTTAAATATATCAGGGCGCTACGACGGTGGATTAGAGCGGCCTAACGAAGTACATACAACGGTGGGTCACAGGGCAGCAGCTAGTACTTGCAGAGTAACTACCGAACATATTCTCACCGGGGTTGTTTTTTCCCCATTTTTTTTACGCTCGAGCGCGCTGAAAACACCGTGGCGACATTCCGAAGCTGGGAGTGAGTGAGACTATACCGAGAGGCCCTTCACTCAAAGAAGCAATAAATTGGATAGAACGTTGGAAATCAAATTGCAAATGAAAGAAACATGAATGGCCTGTAAACACGCGGAGTCAATCGAGACAGCTGAAATCATCGAAATACTTAAAATCACGTGATAGAGATAAAAAAATCATTTTTCAGGTCTCGCGATAGATGCCGAATTGTTTCAATCCACTAACATTCTATTTATTTTGATATCATAAGGTGCTTAAGTTGATCTCCAGTTTGATCTCCAAGTGATTTCCATTGATCTCCGGTGATTTACAGTGTTTTGTTGTGCAGATGCTACCGAATCCAAAAATCGCCGGAATTTGCGTGTATATGGAGAGGTATCAGGAATTGGATATCATTGGAAATGGATAGAAATCACTTGGTACACGGAACTTGAAAAAAATCCAGGGCATGATAAAAATCACACGATGTCCATGTTAATGAATTGAAATCATTTATTTCATTTCCAAGCGAATGACATCCCGGACTAGACTAGACTGGACTAAATTAGGAGGATTAACGAGAACATGGCGTCGACGCAAGCTGTATGCGTGGGTCGCAGAGAACAATCGCGAGAGAAAAGAAGCCGATTTGAACGTTCAAGAGGTATTCCGATGGTTATTGTCACTGCTGGTATATTTGCCGGTTTAATTAGAGTTTGGTTGCTGCCTGCCCACGTCGAGGGAGTCAAACCGTGAGCTTTGCTCGCGCGCGAACCGTCGCTTCGTCTAGATGCGGACTCCCCGGAGATGATGCTCTCAGATAGCGCCGGTTACTTATGTGACGGTCAGCCGCGAACACCGCCAGCAACACGTTGCGACTCGGGTCTCCGTGAGGTTAACACCTGGAGAACTGAAACCCTTGAAGCTGAATCTGAACTCGAGTTGGTGAAGCGGCCGCTGGGGAATCGCGATTCGAGGGTGTCGTACAATGTGTAAAGTTACCATTATAAAATCGATCTCACGATCATCTCACGCCAAATTCGGACTTTGGAGCCAAGTAGAAAGAGGCAGAGAAACAAGACTGCACGGAATAAGCAGCCGTCGTGGCCTCGCTTGATACGTGAAGCGACAAAGATATCGGAGCAACGCTGTCACAGACTTTGAGTTTCCATTGCTGCATTTGTATAGGTACGCACTGATCGGCGACGCTGCAGCTGCGCCAGCAGAGTTGGTTACCACCATGAGGCATTGTGCGGCGAATCGCGGAGTGCTCAAAGAGTTAGCGAAATTTGAGAATGAGAAATGAGACTGAGAGAGGTGGCGAGGAGAATAAGAACGGAGGAATCCGTGGCAGCAATTCTCATGTAACATTGTCTGCCTAGTTAATTGCACTGAGATTACGAACAACTATTGCGGGCCGCTTTATTGTACGATCTATCAATCAATTTATCATGATTATTAATGATGAGAGAAATTAATCACGATAAAGTGTAGTGACACATGGTTATGATAGCAGTGATATCGCGCTGTTGTGAATTCCGACCGGGAGGTTCTGCTATGAAGTTGATTTTACCACCTTGAACTTTGACTTCGTCGAACTGAATCGCGGCTTGTCAAACGATTTGGCGCAATTGCTTTTTGAGTACGTCAGACAACCGTGACAGTCCGATAAAATATTGTTATGAAATTCCAATTTCAGGCTCGAGATCGAAATCGAGATGAGAGAGATCCGCCTGATCGACGCTGCGGAGAACATTAATCACAATAATTACTTTGCAGTGAGATTGGAGTGGAGAACGGTGGGGGATGAAGTGGATTGTGAGGGTTATACTCGACGATGGATTAATAGTACATGATACCATATCAATTTACAAGACCTCGTGAATCGTTCCTCCTTATTCTCAAAATTTTTATAGTCCTATCAGTAGCGAGATGGGAAGGAAGACGTACTGTGTGCCTTATAAATTTAGGAGTGGCACGCGCGTAATTCGAACCGAAGTTAACTTTTTAATTAACGATAAGACGTGATTGAACTACCGATGGAACTTCTGCCTTGAACCGGAGATTTAGATATATGCAGACGACTGTACAAACGTAATTAATATCAATGTTGCGGGAGCAAAAACTGCGGGAATCAATAACGTGCAATTCAGATCCTCGTGATGTTAGAAAACTACAATGCCACACATACATAAACGTACGTACAGACAACTGGTGATGCAAGTGGATGTAAAGTCCCTTCCGCAATCCCGTTATCCCTTTTATAATAATAATGGCGGTAAGGAAGCCGAAGACAGAGAGACAATCCCAGATCCTTGTGGCAGATACGAATGGGTGAAGCCCGGTAGAACATTGATGAATAGACAAGAGAGTAAACAAACGTGTAGATACCGGATGGCGGTGTGCTACCGGCCACGACTCAGGAGATGAAGACGATAAGTTATAGGAGGACGAAGACTTGTGACGTTGCAGGGTGATCGTGGCGGATGGAGGTACATACGTCCCTATCTCATAACAACGAAGGTGAGCACTCAGCCGCAGTGGCCACTGGTCAACCAGAGGCAAAAAGAAAAAAAGTACTCGCAAGGAGAAATAAGTACAGAGAAATTCCATCCGAGGAGAAGATGTCTACTTCAACATCGGGCTCCGTGGGTGGATTCAACATTCAAGGCTTATGATTGGGCACATTTGATCTGATAAGCCTGACCGAAATAAAACCTCTGTGCACACATTTGAACCCATTTAATTGATGGCGATACTTAGCGCAAACACCAATCAGTATAACGAAGTGAGTTAAGTTAATATATGGTTGCTCAAGTTCGAATAGTTGTCATTATTTACTGAAACATTTAATACTCTAACAAGGTAATCGGAAAGTTTATTATAGATACTCATGGATTACCGTGATGACAATCAAATCACTTTACTTTGCTGACGAATGTTCCTATCGCGGAATGAACCGTAAAATGATTTTTTTAAATCCTGGAACTTGCTCGCAAAACATTAGGCGTCTTTTAAGTATATAGACAACGGTGCAGCATGGCGGAGTGCTACAACTGGAACAGGAGACCAGGGAGAAGAGGCACTATTATTACCAGTTCAATAGCAGAGTGCTAATGCATTGTAAATGAGTTGGTGTGGTGAAAAGATCATTTTGCGAATGTGGCGCTCATATAAACTTTGACTCCTTGGAACGAAAACTATTCTCTTAAGCGGTCACATTTGGACAATACCGCCTTTTTCTGCCTGACATTGGCGTAATTTATGTGAAATATTCACGATTACCATTCCATTTCTCAGCTTCGGTATTATTTGCGTGACAATGGTGAGCGCGCTTTTTGGCGTTCTTCATGTCCATGCTGGTCTGAAAGCGTCCCGGAACGTGTTCTCCAGGCGTGTTAGGTTCTTTCACTCCAGTTTTATATGTTCTTCCTGCAGTCAGTGCGGGTCGCACAAGCACGGCACGCATCTCCGAGAGTCTCCGCCGGTCCTTTGGTCCCCGGAGGGCGGAGGACTGTGTCCAGACTCGCGGTTCGAGATAAATAACGACCAGAGACAGGACAATGTGTCTGGGCGCTGGTGTCCTTGCGAGCCTGCGCGAACCAAGGAGGTGTATTAAGCCGCTGTCACGACTCGGCGTCTCTCACTATCAAGTTATACAACGCATGATACGCAACAGCCCGCACACTCCTCATTACGGCCGATAAACCACGCCAACGTATTGCGAGCTGAAGTCTACGACGACTTAGCTGAAGAACTATGAGTCGCAGCTTTACTTTACTGCAGGTTTTGGATGCTGCTTTATACTCGTGCAGCACGAACGTGTCGCAAGAATAACATTTCCGTCGCTTTTGTAAACCCAGTCATAGTCGGCCAATCGCACTACCCTTAACGTGGTTATTCCCTCTTCCATTGACTGGCCTCCGTAAGAATGGCACTCGCCTTCGCAGCAGTGAAACTAGAAACTTAATTAGCTCCAATTTAGCGAACACAAAAGCACACTTTCGAGACAACAGTTGAAGCGGAATAACTGTAACGGAGAAATGGTGTAAAGTCTTCGACAATTCGCGGAGCGGACAGTTTTTCCTCAAATATTTCATGAACCATAGCTGAATTGGAATAATTGGATCGAAAATTTCGGCATTCACTGCCGCCTCAAGGCGGCTCGGGCCGATCATTCTCGACTCGAACATGGCTGGCCAACAATGACCCGGAATTTCTTGACAGATGGACATGAGCAGCATACGTCAAAACCAACCCACGCACCTTCGTGACACTGAGAGGCGTGTACATTGGCTCTTCGAGCGCACCGTGTATAGTCGACGTCACGACGATTTGAAGAGTGAATGATGTGTCGGGCCGTAGGACGCCTTGCTGAGCGACACCGACGTCATTCGACGTCTCCTGCGGTCTTGACATCTCGACTTGTTAGGCCCAAGTATTGAAATTTTTCTCTCTCACACAATTCTACGCTTTGTTCACTAGTTTGGCTTAAAAACGGCTCGTGATTTACCGCCCTCTTTCTGTTATATTGGTTGCCAATTACTTCTGATAAAGAAACAGACGACCATCTTATTGCATTTCCATAGTCGTAAGCATATTGCATGGAGTCTCATGCTAGCCAGATTTCCGAACTCCAGGACTTCGAGGCTTGATTTGCGAGCAAATCAACCGTTGCGTTTTGTGTCATGGTGCGGATGATTTCTACACAAGTGTACTGTAACTTTTCCGATGATTTACGCTAGGAGTGTCAGATCGTGTACTATCTGTTCCCAGCGGATCTAGGTCCTAAACTTTGAACTGGGAGCGGATTCACGGCGAGGATCTGATGGAGCTAAATCTTGATCGACGGTTCTGGATATCCTTCGATTCCCGGAAACATCACTAGTGCGCATGGGAGCGGTAGAAAAACAAGGGAGAGAGTTTATCGCTCGCGTCGATGATAATTGGCGTCCGGTGTCGGAAGCAACGGACCAGTTGATGGTGAACCAGGAATAAGCATCGGAGGGCTCTGATCGCCGCAACGCCAAGCAACGGAGGCGTCGCTTCACTCCGCGCCCTATCGGGATTCCAAGAAGACAATTAAATTAACCCCGGGAGGGATAAGGGCAATGATAGGAGCCCATTCAAAGTCAGACAAATGCGCGCGTCTCTTACTCGGACAAAACGATCACTCGTATCTGGACTCCCCCGTCGCCCTTCATGGACCGAGCGAGTCCCTCGATCATTTTTCAAGCCACGTCGGATAAAAGGAACACGCCGAATACAACGCTGGTTATAATGCACCGAAGCGCGCGTTGACTAGTCGAGGTGCGAGTTAACAACCGGAGGAAAGTCAAGATTCTCTGTTCGCCGCAGTTTTCTTTCTCTAAGGAAAAAGTCTCTGCTCGTCTCGACTTGATTTTCATGAAAGCAAATGAACCGCACGGATTGTACGTCTGCAGTACGATACCTACATGGGTAATAACGCCACGTCACGGAACCGCCGGAGGACACAAAAGCGAGAATAACTGTCTTACGATGCTGCGGAGCACTAGCGGAATATGTAGAACGAAGAGGTGAAGTAGAAGGGAAGAAGAATACATCGGAGGCGAGGATGTGAGACGGAAAGAGCCGGAGGAGCGGGGTGGAAGCCATTGTGCGTCCGGCACAATGCAGCGCAAGCCTCTCCGGGATAAAGCTAAGAGTAATCTACATCTTCAATAATATATCATGCGGATGGTGGTCTGTTCCTCCTCGTCGAGGATGCGGCGAACGGTCGGCCGAGTTTCGCGTGGGTGAACGCGCCCCGCAAGAGTCTGGCAAAGACCTTCGTGTCTTCTACCGCGGTCCCGTCGTTATTGAGACATGTTGTGCCAGTTGGAAAAGGTGCATTTTGAATAAGCCCGCTGCCCGCCGTCAGGATGCGTGAGTTCGAAGGCAAGTATGGCACAGTTAGTTTGAACGAACTTAATGGAAATGCTGCGTCCAAGAGCTGTAATAGCGAAGTAGCGGTCGACACTTCTGCTCTTGTAACTTGGCAAAAATTTCCTTCTAATCCGGTTTTGCCGCGGCGAGAAATTCCTGTTTTGTGTAAACACCTGTAGAGTGCGGAGTAAAGCAACGTTGAAAGAGATCATACTCGCACCAATGCCCGTGACGGCATTCTACGCATAATAAGTGACACGTGTCACCTGGATGGAAACCCTGACGAAACGTCATCTTCGACGGCCTTCTTTGGATGACGAAGGAAACTGTGCTCTTAAAACAAGGCTGAGGAATTGACGTCGGCTTGACAAGACTGACATCTGTGTCGTGCTCTAACCTTATAAAGTCAGCTTCCCGACTCGCAATTACTCGAAGTACTTTATACTTTTGCCAATAGACAGTCGCAAGTGTCAGTGCAAGTGGCCAGATTTTCTGCACTTCTGTAGGTCTGCACAGGAGTACTTCTCTCAGCTTTAAAACCGAGCATCGGAGGTTAAGACTTTGGTATTAACCATATGTATGTAAATGACGACGGCTGCAGCAGGGATGTTATCGGACCATTCGATATATTTATTCTATCGCACGACCGACATTCTCGATATTTTTCTCTCCAGGTGTTCTACAATCTGGCCAGCATGACATTATCAGATGATTGTATAACCGCGAGATGTAATTGGAAGCGTTCGTCATTTACTTGGGTACAAATACACACGGTACTCCTGACTCGTCCTATCTTCACGTCTTGCATTCAATTTACAACATCGGATTTAATTGCTTCTTACAAACTCTGGTTTTCGAAAATTCCAGAATCTCCCGTCAACCAGAACGAATACAACAACCTTCTCCGCTTTCCATTATAACCGAAAGAAGAAATGGAGGCTGCAGGTGGTGCATCAGAAAGGAAAGATGAGATAAGCCTTTTCGCATGAAACGATATGAAGTCCATGCAGCCTCTTGAGATCTCATATTTCGCGGATGCCACGATCATATTTTACAAAAGTCCGGGTCGCATCTCCTTCTCCTCCTTTCTCCATCCAACACAATTTCCCCGTTCTGTGCGGATTCCTCGAGGTTACTTTACACCGCATGGATCTCGCGGTTGATGGTTAAAACCAATTAAAAACCTGGCGATTGCCTCGAGGTACGACACGATTTTTTCACCGGAGTTGAACCAGCATCGCCGTCGTTAACACGGTGCTTCAGCCTCGTCGCTGGTCCAGTGAGTTACCAAGTAAGGGTGAACCCTGCGTACTCGCCTCGCCTCTGCGCGCAGGTTGTTTTTATTTTGGCTGTCACTGCATGCGTCGTCCCGGTGCAGGAGGCTCCCCACGACACGTTATAAGGGCCCTCCGACTGCATAAGAGCATCGAGTCCCGTGTAACACAATACGGTCTTTGTTTCGCCGCTGGGCAGCGTAGCACAGCTCGAGGAAAGCCCTGAAGAGGCCCTCAGCCCCAAATTTCGTGCACCTGAGACCGCGCGTGGACTCGTCCTGCAGCCCAGTTCTATGCCGTGCTGAATTCAACGCCGTTGTTCGTTGTTCCCGTTATTTTATTTTTGTTTATTTTTTTGATAATTATTCACGTGTCATAACAGGTGAATGAATTCGGTGGACGAGGACTGCGTCCTGGACGCACAAAGGGAAAGGGGCTCTCTTTGATCTGTCTCGCGTTTGGAAAGGATCAGGAGTGGAGGATCTGCATCCATGCGCCGGTCTACTTTGATCCCTGGCAGGGCGTTGAATCCTGCGAAATTTATCGGCAATAGATAAGGCGTCGACCTGTTTTCTTCGACTATTGCCTCCTGCATGCAGCTCCGCAGGCTCGGTTGAAACTTGGCCTCAACAACACCGCGGGAATCCCCGTGAAGGCGAAACAAATGGTGCACTAAACGAGATAAACTTACGTACATCGGAATTGCCAACATCAATTGACGCGCCGCGTATACATTTACATATAAACGTGTATATATTACATATAGATATGTATAGTGTATATATACACATAGTGTACACATGTATTTATGTATAGATAGTAGATATTTCATCGATTCAAAGATTAAATTTATCGACTTCAATACGAATAATATCAGGTAGGGTAGGATTAGGCCGCGAGAAGAAATTTAAATGCGCTAGGTGTTATTTTTAAATCTATTTGCTTTTCACATTGAGGTTCGTTTTTCTTCAACACGTGGTTGAAGTATGTCACCTCGAAGAAGTAAGAATAAAAAATCGATTCTCGATGAAGATAAATTTGAAATTACGCCTACGAAATATATTATCCAATTAACGAAACGGACTCTAGGCTGGGTGAAAAAAAGAAAAACCCCTCATCCATATACCTTATAACGCCTGTGCACCGATCATTCCCCCTACGTTACGTTACATACCTCTAAATCATCATTATCTCTCATCTTCAACGTTTTATACTTTGGTCTTTATTAAGAGATAATTTTCACATCGATGTCGTCTGCAGCAACTGCAGTTATTTTTATAAAATTATTCATTTAATTTTTTTCATATATCTATATAATATTCTTGAAGTATGGATCATTAGCTCGTCGACAGTGTCAAACAAAAAAAAAATACTTTTCCAATTGTGAAAGTCATAAAAAAAACATACGAGTACACCCATAAAAACTTTTTGCAATTATTCCGGGTGTAATGAACATTTTATGTCGCGACCCGTCCAATTTAGTTTTATATACAAATGACTCTATATTATAATAGTAAATTTAGACAGAGACAGAGACTGATTTAAAATTCTTATAAGCCGCCAAAGATTCATCTTTCGAAGATGCATTATTTATGAAGCGCGGGGTATTCATACCCAGTTTTACCTTCACGTTCCTAATGACACTAAAATCTTTGTTATAATGTAACGACGTTTTATTCTCTAAAGCCAGATACAAAATTACCTTCCAATTCAAAACCATCTCTATCCAAACTATGTATAATATACATATATATAGAAATAATTAGTTGAACCGTTGAATTCGAGCATAAAACGTATGACGATTTTATTCAGCTATAGACTAGACACTGCAGTGTAAGCGTTTGTGGTCGTCCGGTCTATTTACGACGTCGTCAGTCCATTCTTCGCAGGTCAAGAGATCGATTATCTTAGTTCCAGCGGGAGGCGCGCGGTGTGCGAGGTGTCAAACAATTAAAGTTGACTTACGCCGGACGCAAAAGTAACGAGTTGTTGCCAGCGCGAGCGGTATCAGATGCTGGGCTTGTCATCTCGGAAGAATTTACCGGCGACACGAACTCGGCTCGACGTTACCGGGGAGCAGCGCAACGCTATCGTTGCCGGCCCATCTATCTGTGTATTTCACGCGTTCTTTCCAACCCCCGGAGTCCCAGGATCCAGCGAAGAAGTCGCCGAAACTGTACATCATCGTTCGCGCGAAAAGTTTGTGCAAGTACTCTGAGCCGAATGGAGAGAGGAGTAAAAACGGCGTGTAGTGAACGAATAAAAAAGGTGTAAATAGCCGGCGGGCCGCCTTCATCGTTTGAACAATGAACGTCACGGTTGACCATCCACAATTTCTTGACGCTGAAATGAGAATCGCGCGACTTTCTCCAATGTACATAACGTCCAAAGGTAACGGGCCACGTCACACAGCAGTCAACTCAACCATAATGGCTTTTGTTGTAGATATCGAAGTCATCTTTGAAGGTTGATCATTACAGAAATAAGTTCGCGTGATCAACAAGCTAACCAAATTATTCCTACACGTCCTAAGAGGCGGGTACGATCCAGCCATTGAAAAGAGATTAATTGATACTTGAAGATTTTCATACCGCAGCTTGTAAATTTAACCAAGTCACGATTATGATCTGACACTTCTTAGAAAGTACTTACATCCGACTAAGTTTTAAGGATCATGTCAAGCGGATGAAATCAAAAGGCGAAGATGTGTACGAAAAAAAAGTACATCGAATTCATTCGGATGTTGGACATTGCTGATGGAGTTTTTAAAACTATCGATCGAACTGCAAGTAATGATATGACTAGGTGACAATGTCGCGTGCAATACTCGAATAATTCATCCGTTGATTTGTAAGAGGTACGTAAAACATAATGTTGCATAACTTACCAGGCATACAGACGCAGCGGAAGGTGCCGGGGTCATCAAGACAGGATCCGTCGTTTTGACACGGATGAGATTCGCACTCGTTGACGTTTGTCTCGCACCTCGGCCCGGTGAATCCCTGAGTACAATTGCAGGCGAATGATCCAGGCGTGTTGACGCAGATGCCATCATGTTCGCATGGCGATCCTGAAAAAATCGAAGTGAACCACGCATAAATGATGGATGCGGAACAAATCTCAACAGTCTAACAATGTTAAAGCATAAGAATACCGATAAAATTAAAAAAAAAAACAAAAAAAACTACCAGAAAGAAGACATGCAAACATTCGAGAGAATCATAATCCAGGGATAAGAGACTGCCGAGCTAAGAGAAAGACAATTACGGTGCAGAGTGGGATTTTCTCGGAGTTCTCATCCCGTGAATGCCGCATACCGCTGCCGTGTAAACCACGTCTGTTTAACCGTTTTTCCACCCTCATAATTATCCATGACAACAACAGATGTTACCGTCTGCCAGGACACATGCAGGGCACCACGGACGTTGCAAGAACTCGTCTCATTCGCGATCGTTTCAAAGCGCCCTGCAATAAATTCCTACGCACTCTACTTCAGAACTTAAGATTCTATGTGTATAAACCTTGATCTCGATCAACGAGCTCGTTTTGACACCTGGAAAAGCGTTGATCTCCGTTTAATCAGTCACGATCACAGTTGACTGAGACAATAGATAGAGTGAAGAGTGTCTTCGATAATGACATAACGCACCTTTAGCCAAGGTGTAATTCGCGTTATTGCGAGTGTACAAGAAATGCTGCAAATGCGCAAGGAGCACGGTTTGCAGGGATGGTTCTGACATAATTACTTTTCGCCGGAAATTGAATCGCGGTGTGTATGTGTGTGTGTGTGACGGAGAGAAAGAGAGAGAGAGAAAGCGAGAGACGCCGTTAAGTCGAGAAGGAGACGGACGGGGAAAGGAGGCTGTTGCAGATACGAGTAACTGCACGTGCTCCGGGCTGGCAGAATGAGCGGATCCTGCCACCGGCAAGCGGCCCATAATTAAACGCTAAATTGTTATTTTAAGTTTAATAACAACCATAATGACCGCTCGCCCACCGCTCACCGTTATTATCTAGATTGCATATTTTCTGGTAGATTAAGTTCCGTGGCGTCGCCGTACTAGCTCGTCTGAAGGAACGGGTTTCTCACTTTTATCGTACTTATATTACCGAATGTGATACCAAGTATATCGGATGCCGCCCTTATAATCGCAGCCTGCGGTACGACTTTTCAGCCAGCTCACAGCTGCACGCCTCGAGATTTTTTGGGCTGGAAGAATCTTGGTTCAGAGTTTGGACAGTCGAGAACATCGATGTGCCCAGGAATTCTTTGGCATCAGCCGAAATCGTACGTGACTACTTATCGAATCGTGTGTTTGGTTAGCCGGTCTTTCATGCCGTGCAGCGCAGAGTCGGTCTCTCCTGCTATGCAAACATCTGGTATGGTTCACCTCTCCACCTGCCCCACCCTACGCCCATGAGTCTCATGGGAGACGGACACTCGAGAGGTGAAAATTCACCCGATGAATATTTATTTACAAATTTATTCTCTCCGCGCTTAGCACCTGCATTGTATGTTCACGTACCCTACAATGACGAACGCGTGCGTCTATATTTCTTCTTAAATAACTGATCTCTATTACCAAATCTGAATATACACCGAGCGCATGTTTACCCAAGCTCACCAAAGGATCTGTCTCGGAATTCGTGTGTCTCACTGGTATTTTCGGTACACGAGTATCTTACAGATAGAAGATGAATCGTGAACTTGGGAAAAGATTCATTCCTCGTGTATCCGTCGTAGCGAGTAAATTAAAAATCGAAAGTTACTGAAAATATTCTCCGCTTGCAGGCGGCGTTGAGTTCGAAGATTTATATACGACGTCCTATAGGAAAGCGAAAGAATTCGGGACGTCCTGCACCCACTCGGGGTAGCCAGGTAGAGAGCCTGCACCAAAGTATCGGCTTACTATTGTCACGGCGCTGTTGCCAACTTTCCGCAACAATGGGTCTTTGTTTGGGGCAGCAGGTAGTATTCGAGATCGAACAGAAAATTTTCATTCCCGATCGATACGACGCGTCTAAGTGGATAGAGAAACAAATTTGCCAAATATTTCATCGACGGTTGTGAAGACGATATCGTTTAAACGTTTCAAAGTAATTTCATCGCGATTTCATTCGAGTCGCGTGCCGTCGAGTCGGGTAAATCCGAAATCTTGAATGAGCTGGCCTCACGATTGAATTAAAATTCAGCCCAGTACTCGTGTCTTCGCGTGTTGCATAGGTATCTACTCACTTTCCACGTGCTTTATTCTTATTACGAGTTACTCACATTAGGGCGTCGCCATGTAACGCTACAGTACTCAATTTCAGGACTGAGTTCTTTCTCCTGATAAATCTTTAGAGAGGCACGAAGTCTCTGATGCTGATCAGGTGCAGCAGCAATGATGCAGGCTACAGTTCCAAAGTTTGCGTGAAGACTGCAGAACGGTCAAGCCTTCGGGTTGGACCAAGTCGTCTTGAAAATTTCATGCATAACCAGCAGGGCGATCAGTCGCTCTGACACAAGCCATGGGCGAGTACAAGGTGGTTATAATTGTGGCGTTGGCTGGCCGTTCGCCCCAGGCGATGACGTCTGGACGCAGCTGCACCTCTTCTTCTTCTTCTTCTTCTTCTTCTTCTTCTTCTTCTTCTTCTTCTTCTTCTTCTTCTTCTTCTTCTTCTTTTTCTTCTTCTTCTTCTTCTTCTTCTTCTTCTTCTTCTTCTTCTTCTTCTTCTTCTTCTGCTTCTTCCTCTTCTTCTTCTTTATCTTCTTCTTCTCCCGCTTTTTCTACCACGCCAATCAAAGACGCGAGAAGAAGAAGATCGGGCGGCACGCGGATAGCTAGAAGATTTTACGTCAGTAGCCGTGGCAGCAGCAACGGTATCCCGAGTCTGAGACGACTGGAGCGTTGAAAAATTCCTATCATTAGTACCTGCTTCCATGCCGATTCTTGCATATGGTAAACGCACCGAAATCCCCCATACATATATTATCCGTGATTGCAGTGGAAGCGGGTCTTTGACTCGGATCGACGAATTGGTTCTCGTTTCGAAATTCGAGCGCATTGCTACCGACGACGAAACGGTGGACCGGTCTCGACGGCTAGAAGTTGGGTAGTGCCCCGCATCAAATTCAACCCAGACCTGTGTTGAACGATGTTAAACTGATGCGCCATGGAACAGCGCCACCTTACGATGCCCCGGCTTTTTAATTTCATCGCGCAAAGTACCTTTGCTGCAGCACTAATTGGATATCTTTTTCAACTCGTTCCGTTTCATATCTTTGGGTTTAATCAACTACCGTTCCGTTTCAAATTTTTAAACCCATTCTTCAGACCTTTCATTTGTTTTATACAATGTCGATGACAACTACCTAAACCAACGATAATAAAATAGTTGCCAGAAAATAGCAACAAAAAAAAAAAAAACAGATTTCTGACAACTGACTGTTCGAAGGGATTGTAAAAATGAATTCGATTTCGAAACCGGAGATGTTATAAGTTCTCGAGAATGATAATTATGGTGAAGGACAGTCGCAGACTCGAGGATAAATGACGATCGGGAAAAGTTTGATCGATTTTTAACCTCGGGGCGAATGGCTGGCGAAGCTAGAGAGGAGAAAAATAATGTTTTTGAATTAGCATACCGACTGGGCATTGCAGCAGTAGTTCGCCGTGACAAATATACATCCGACAATTATATCAGTCGGCTTTACGAGATGATTTTTAAAGCAGATGACGCAGCCACGCAATGGTCAGCCTGTAATCAAGGGTGCTTAACTCGTGTTATCGATGGAGAAATCTTGCCGAGCAGAGAGAGAAAGAGAGAGAGAGAGTGAACGAACGAAATAAGACCTGACGCCTAATCACTCGTTGAATCAAACGCCGCTCTCCGGGTCTGGAGACGATTTTCTTCGGGTTTACAGTTTATCATTCCCTACCGCAGCGCGATTCCGTCTGTAATCTTGGCCGTGATTTGTGTCCGAGCCAAGAACATCGTTGGTTCTTTTCCCCGCCCCGTGGGCTTCGGGTGCACGGCATGAAAACACCCTCGGGCCCGGTGCGAAGTCAGCTTCCTTCGCGTCCCTGAGTAATGCGCTAATAATTATACTGCATGCCACAAGCTCCCGCGAAGCTCGACGGCCAAGAAGCTTGCCAGTCAAAGCCGGCCAAATTTCCTCACACGGTTAATTAAACCAACTGGGAATAAAAAAAAAAAAAAACCATCGCACTACATGGTTATTGGGGAACTGTACATATTAGAGTGATCGAAGCTAGGTATCAAATTATCATTGCCGAGATATTCAGTCCTCGGAATAAAAGAATAATAATTTTCTTTCGGGAAGTAAAAAGTTTACCTTTAAAATCGAACGGAAAAATTTTCACGCTCGGAAGCGAACAACAGAGACAGTTCATTAATGCGAACGTAGCTCCTTTCAAGGATCATTACATGCCGGATGGAAAGGTTCAGGTCCAGGTTGGTAATTACGACGGCTTGTCTTAATCGAGTTACCGCTACGCTGATGGGATTTTTTGAGTCTGGCAAAAGAGATTGATTCGACTCATTGTCGCGCTGGTCAGCCATGGGGTCAAGAGGTCGGGTTGTGTCAGGAGACTGAGAAGAACAGGTGTGATGAATGCGCGAACTCGACTGAATTGAATACAGTTTTCGTCATGATCGTTGGAAAAATCCTCATTGACAAAGTCGTAAACCTGCAAGCATTGCGCGATCTAGCAAACAGCCAATCTACGGACAGAATAGAATCGTAATTAACACGAGACAGCCGGTAGTCAAGGGCGGTTAATATTAATTAAGAAAGACCAGACCGCCGAGAATAGGCCCACAGCATGTGGTCCACACCTACCGGCTTCCTATAAGTCAGCCGCGCATTACCGAACCAAAGATAATCTCTCTCTATGTCCCTCGGGATAATTTGATTCTCAGATAACTAACAGATAAGCTGACCATCTATAGGTATATGTATAATGAAACTGTACCGTTCAGGAAGCAGACTCGAGCGACCTTTAACCTTTGACCTCGAATAATATACATACCCGTTATCAGCGAGTTTTGACTTTTCATCAACTTTGCGCGTTTCATCTCCATTTTTCACAACGATGCATTTGTCAGATGTGCGTGTTTAAATATACGTACTCTAAGTGAAGAAGCACGTGTTAAAGCAAAATGAATCATTGTATGGTTCCGTATTCTGAGCGTGATTAGCATACTCTTTCGATACCCGCGCAGTGTTACAGCGTGCAGGAGCAAAATTGTTTGAATAAACGAGCCGAAAAAGAGACGCGGGTTTTAACCTACGCTCCGCTTCATCTCTCTATTCCATTTTCTCTCCCTATCTCTCCATCTCTTCCTCGACGAATACACATCACAGGCATCAGAACATTAAATAACGCTCGGACATACGTGTGGACGAATATATATGTTTGTGAATAGGTTGAATGAGTTGAAACAAGTTTTCCCACAACGCGCCTCGAGTCTACTAATAATAGAGCTTATATCGGACGTGTTCTTTTTCGACGGGGAGGAGAAGGAAAGAGAACAAAAACTCGAATAAAGACGAGGAAAAACGCGCGCAACCGGAGATGTCACAGCCGTGTCATTACGCGCAATTATTTAGTACAAGTCGCTGTGCGGAATAAACCCGCGGATCCGCCGCGTTGCACCACCTGAAAGGAAGAGGGGGGAATGGGATGATGGAATTCCTCGAGACGTATAATCGGGTTCTATTATCGCCACTGGCGAATCTCGAATTGACAGCTACCTAATGTACCTACCTGCCTGGATGCCATTAAAAACAGTCATTAAATCTAATTCCACATTTGATCATCGCATGTAGGCAACCGGGTTGTTCCTGCCCGTTGCTACCGATTATGAGTCAGAATCTTTCCAATTGCTGCTCTTACACAAGCCTTGTCTTTCGGCTTGGCGTTCATTCTCATTCGGTTCGACAAACTTTCGGTGCCAGTTAATTTTTCTCGATCTTTAAAGAAATGTGAACCGACACCAATGAAAGTCCGAACCTTTACTCGAGATGAGTTTAGTTTCTAACCAAAGTATAAACTCGTTTTCTTCTCCGTTTTCTCTCTCTAAACGCAACTGTAAGAGGCTTATTAGTGAGCTTTATAGACGTATTTCTACATCGACTGTGTAATCTCCAAAAATTGGCTGTAAACATCGACGAACGTCGTGAATATTGATGTGAATGTTAACGTGATCACGGTCCCGAATTCGTGGCGTTTAATGTGTAACGTTACCCTCCTTAAATGATTGTTAATAAATTCTGTAAAGATGTTAATGGTCTATAAATTCATGAATTTCGTTCATTCGTCCCGGATTTTAATTTCATCCTCTCCTTCGATTGGTTTGCCGTCAAACTATCGTGAGATCAATAACACATAAATGTATGAGCACTAATTCCGAGCGTTAAATTAGCCTTGAAACGGGTGTAATATAATGAAATCTCGAGTTGACCTTAGCATCTCAGGTATGAGCTGTAAAGTGTGTTTAAAAATCCGAGATTCGTTGCCTTATTTCAAGCGTCTTCGAGGCCGATATTTCATCGAACAAAACCTGCAACAGCATCAATAAATAAAACGAGCTGTCAAAGTACCCGAAAAATCGAAATGAAACTGTAATTTATATTTACGACAAACGGAAACAGATGCGGCCAGAACTATGTAATTATTGATTCAAGTTTTCTTGTAAGTTTTAAAACGTCACGAAGCGATTCGAAGCGTTTGCTGGATCCGATGTAACACGCGAATGTTAGAACTAGTAGCAAAGTCCGTAGAGTATAATTGTTTCTCTGTATCTATCCATCTGTATATTTCGTCTTTTATATTTGTTTTCATTTCATACGAGTTGGCGACGTTGCCACAACCTTTTAAATAATGCTGATTGAATCCCAAACACGATCGAAGCTTATTAGAGACAGCGGTACGAATTACCGGTAGGGAAGAATAGGTATAAGAATATGGTGAGCATTAACGGCACGTACGATCATTAATAACCTCAATGAATAAAGTATCCTTACGTTCACACGTCCCGGAGAAAATATGATAAAAGATATTATTACACAGGCGTACGTATCTATACGGATATGTATAATAGACGCACGAAGAGTATCACAACCGTTAATGATACTTTCTTCTCTCTTGTTTCTTTCTTTATCAAACAATAATTAATTCATCGCAGCGTAACGTGTCTGTCTACTGGTAGCGGGCATAATGGCTATCATTTTAATCCATCCCATTCAGCGATACCTGGTACATTAATTTGGCAGTATACCGTTTTCGAATAATGACGAGTCGACCGAGTTCCTTTCGGCTCGTAGCTGATGGTCACGCTCCTGTTCCTGCTGTGGCTCCTGCGCTACTGCAGCATCTCCTCGACGTCAAATCTCTTAATAAAATGAATTATTACCGTTCGCCACCACGAGCCTTCGCCTAGGCTCGTCCATCACACAAAAGCATAATCAAATAAATTACAACCGCGCGTTTGGCCCATCAATTTCCAACCCACCCTAGAGAGATCGGGCATTCGAAATTCCACGGCAAACGGCAATCGTAGATTCGCTAACGCTTTTCTCGTTAAACGGGTAAGCAGATTATTTTCCCGAGGTTTAACCTATCGAGTTTAAACTTTACTTTGGATACAATGAAAAAAAAATGCCTCAATTGTGCTTCATCGCAACATCATCCCACCCGCCATGTGTATCACACATGCTATACACTATACGCAAACTTCCACGAATGTTTTCGCACGTCGCGCTGGTCGGAAAAAGTTGAACTCGAGTTACCTTGTTCGCATTCGTCGATGTCCTCAGAGCAGTCGAGTCCCTTGTATCCACTGGCGCAGGAACACGTGTACGAGCCGTTTATGGGACTCGTGTCGCATATCGCCCCCTGATGACACGGGTTCGAAGTGCATGCGTCGTCGAGATGGCACAGGAGTCCTGAAATAGGATTAAAGAACGGTTGGTGAATTCGTATTATTACTACAGAAGGATATTTCAAGAATTTTCGAAACCAACTGACATCGTATCAGGCATTCGGAACACCTGCATCATTATAATTCTAGGACAAAAGTCCGTGTAGATGGACGCCAAATACGGATAGTCCCGTTCCAAAGATAGGCATCATTAGCAGAGATCCCAAGAATAAACAATTCTCTCACGTTACAGGCGTTTAAGATACGGTGACAAATTCCCTATTCGGTTGTTATTAAGCGCGATCAATTAAATGACTGAAACACCGATTCGTCAATGTATAAAATTACCCGAGTTACCTCTGATTGTATAACATTCTTTTTACGCAAGCTTCTCTCTTTGTAGGTTTTTATTTTCACTCTTTTTTTCCCTATTTATTTACTTATTTTCATTCTTGCTCAACGCGGTTAATCAGCTGGGATCCGGAGTTCGCAGGTTCCGTTTTCTTTCCTGTTATTGTTTCGCTATTGTTTTGAACGAATACCCGGCTAACTACGTTGTCGGTAGGCACACCTATGCAATCATTCAATTAGCTTATGCTAATGTGCGAATGAGCGTTCGTTCGCGCCATGCAGCGTCTCGTCGAGTGCATTGCTACATGCCAAGACGACGGCACGAGGAATAACGAGAGGAATTAATTAAGTCTAGCCTGGCAGGGATGCATTGTTGTTATTCAGAGTGCGATCACAGTGAGCTCCGAGTTCTCCTCAACATGATTTAAAAAAACCGATTCGAACACGTCCGTCGTCTCGATGGATTTACCTCGATGTCAAACTGTAAACCCGTCGAATAGTCAGAATCTATTTGAAATTATTCTTTTCGCAAGAAACCTTGATGCGTAGCCTTATTCCCTTAACTCTACCCAAAATTACTCTATTATGCATACAAATCGTAATGGTATTGGTTGAGTTTCTGCGTTAGGTAAATTATCGGATGTGCAACAACCGTGAAAGCTATAGATACTATATTAAATTATATGCATCAATAGAAAGAGAGAAGAGGTCGTGAATAGAAACTTTATCCACGTTGGCGACTGCAGCTACGATTCCAACTGTGCAATTTGTATTGTGTAAATGGAAGCAGAAGGTGCGCAGGCAAACTGCAAACTCTGACGAAGAGGCGTACATGTCAACGGCTCGAGAAATTACGCGTTTTTAACGTGCACCTATTATATACTTTCACGTAAAATATAATGGGAACTGTGGTATACGTGAGAAAGCGTGAATAAAAATCTTAAATGAGAGAAGAGACCAGCCGAACCCGGTAGGAGGTCTCTAAAGGTGAACGCCTAGTGTGTATTGCGAAGGTTCCGCTCTCGAGTATATAAAATTCATTCAATATACTGAGTATGATAATAATTTATCAATCGGTCAAATGCAGTCTGCGGCATGGTAGTCCAAGACTGTACGATTGAATCACACGATAAGTTATTTGGACCTTGGGCAAAAAAAGGAGAAATTAAAAAAAAAAAAAACGAAGTTACGAAGTATTCGCGCCAGATGCCGCGTTCGGTATAAAAAATTCGAACAACCAATAAACGCGACGTTGAGCCCTGACTGGGTGGCACATTGGCGTCGTACCGCGATTCTTGCTGAATCAAAAAACGCCGGTAAGAGGCGGTAAGCAGTTCCGAGAAGACCGGCCAAGATGAATAGTGCTTTGGGAGGGAGAGAAAGAGAGAAAGAAAGGTTTAAAAAACGGCGAAAGAAATGTGTAAGCTGGAAGAAGAGCGAGGGGAAAAAAAACGGAGAAAAGACTCACCAGTTTTTCCGTGGGTACACTGACAGTAGAAGCTTCCAACTCGGTCGATGCACGTGGCGCCGTTGAAACACGCGGCGCCCGCGCAATCGTCGATGTTGATGCTGCAGTCGATTCCGGTCCATCCGTTCACGCATATGCAGGAGTAACTCCCATGTGAGTTCGTGCATGTTGCACCGTTGTGACAAACCGACGGCCTCAGCGAGCACTCGTCGACGTCAATTTCGCACTGGGTACCGGTAAACGTTGGGGGACACTGACATGCGTATTCGTTTACCCGGTCGATGCACGTTGCGCCGTTTTGGCACAAGTTGCCCGCGCAGTCGTCGATGTTCTCCTCGCACTTGTCTCCTCGAAAACCTGGAACAAATATGATGAGAAATTTAAATTTCGTCATTCGTTTATCGAGCTTGCGAATGGCAGTTCTACTATAACCAAAGATGGACTTGATTTCAGTACCACTAACATTTCCCTGGAGAATCGAAAGATACGATACGTTCAAAGTGTCTCTCTAATTACGGTGGCATACGTGCGGTATGTTGTAAGGGTCGTTAGTACGACACACCCACTGATTTTCCGAGCCGATCACGCTTAAACAATCTCCTGAAAGCGTCTTGACCTCCATCGAGATCAGTACCGACTTTCTTATAGCTCCTCAAGAACTTTTTCGAATGTAATTCTGCCGCTAATAGCCGTGCGGTGCTCACGATCCGGGTTTTACACCGAGCCGTTAAATGATAGTTATGGCCTATGATGGGAACGAATTCTCCCTGATAATATCCACGAAACGGGAAACACACCGGCGAAAGTTAACGCAAATCTGTAAGAACTTTGATTGGACTATTCAGAAAATAATCTACCGTCTCTGGTTCGCAAATTAAGTTATTGCTATTATCCTGCAATTTACTGTTGAAGGAGATTCACGTTAGCTGCAGTTGGTGATTTCTTTTCGACTGTAAGACTGGATCTTAATTTTGTCATTATCGTGTCAGTTCAGAATGGTGAGAGCAAAATCGTGGAACAGCAAACGATGATCACAGAATTGGCAAGGCGCAAAACCAGATGCGAGTACACGTGTGACCTTTTCGTGTCTCCTCGTTATAAATTATGTACGGGTTTTTTTTTGTTTTTTTTTTTAATTTTTTTTTTTTTACATTACAAGCATGCTGGCGTACGGGGAGAAAATAAATACAAAACCTGAAAATCCTGGAAGAATATGAAGGCAAGAACGCGGCTGGCCTGACAAAGAAGAAGCGCAAAGGCCTGATCTTGACAAGTTGATAACTCGCACGATCCCCGAGTAATCGAAAAATGTTCTCGGTCAAGCAAGCCAGTCGAAGAGAAGGCTCGAGATGACGGGCCTGAGAGAAAGAGGATGAAGAGAAGAGAGGAGGAAGAGAGCGGTCCGCGTACCGTGAAGTCCGTGATAATCGGCGTATCTTTTTGAGGCAATTCAAATATTTAGATAGCGGGTAATGGATTCGCGACGCTTCCGCGTGACCTTGGCTCTGTGCAAGTCTTCCTCCTCTTCGGATCGTTGATATCGCGCAATTGGGAACGTCGCGACCGAGCGAGGGGAAGCATCAGCCATAAGCTCCCTTCGCCGACAGGTCAACGACACCGTCAAGAGTCGTTTTCTCACTTTCCACTGGAATTTCTTGCTCGAAACTATCTCCAGCCTATTGCAGTGTGTCACCTCCGCGGCAACTCGGAAGCTGTTTTGCCTGCCTGTGTGAGTTTCGTTTGTCGGCCTCTGCGCCGCAATTAACCTCGCCTCCAATGTGATACGCATACTTAATAAAAAGCATCTTTCGAAACTTCCTGATTTTAGGCTCAGGTGGAACGGAAGGAGAACGATGCTGCATCGCAGCAAGCCGAACAAAATTGTACAACAAACCCGCCAGTATAAGCAAAAACACGAGACTAAAGGCTGAGTAAATACGCGGACAGCGTTCCTTGGAAGCTGAGGTGAGAAAGTCGATGTTCTTTGTTGCCGAGAACAACTCACCTCGGTTTACTCAAACCATACGCACCACACGTGTGTATCCCTACCGTCAATACCCTCGAGTATTAATACAATATTCTTCGTTTAAGTAAGACGAAAAAGGAAAGCGATAATTCCGTACCAACACTTGTCCAATTAAGTAAGACTGGCCCGTGAAACATCGGGCATATGAAGGTGAAAAAATTAAGAGGTAAGATTAATGGAATCTTTCAAGAAAATTCGAAGACTGTAAACCATCATCCAAAGCTTCGGAGAAATTCCGTCAGCTCCAGAGTTGCTTTACGAACCAAAACCCGATTATTGTGTTATCATTGAACGGAGTATAATATGATCGGAGGAAACCGGGTGACCGCAAGACGTTGATAGTGAGCGCGGATGTATAGGCGATGATATCTGGTTCCGCAGAACTGGTGGTAGACAGGGACAATCGGTGAGTGATAGGAATGTGGGAATTGTCTACGACCGCATCCGTGCGCTCTGACGCGGGCTGCTAATCAGCATTGTACCGCAGCTAATTACTTACTCTCTGGCATCATGTCGCGTACGCATTTCCTTTACAGATTCACCAAACGAAAATATCACTTGATAGAGCAGTCATGCACAATTACTCAGCAAGCGATTGTACGTTATTCATATTCGCTTATTCCGGGTAACGTCTAATTCAGTGACAATGAACCACTTGGTTGTCGAAGAGTCGTAATGGCTGGTAAAATAAAATGAGCAAGCCGTGAAAGAGAGTCCGCCGATTCATCATTTCACCCGCTTTTTGATCATCTATTGTTGATTATTCGCTGCGTGACGCAGTTTTCTTGGTCCCACCCAGTAACGTGAATTCCTTAGTCCGACAACTTAGTAACCCGATAGCGAAGCCTAAACTGCCGATTCTCAACCATGAACAACCACCTGCGTCGCATAAGTATCGCATACAGGGTCAATTTCAACAAACTAAGCAACTTTGCCCGTCGGAATTTGCGGCTTGTTCTCTACAAATAAGAAATTTTTCCAAGCGGAATCACAGGATGTTGAATTATCTATCCAAGTCTGAAGTACTTCGTCGAAATTGGGTGATACTGCAGTTTCACAGTATATAAATTTATCAGTATAATTTAAGTACGATTCAACAACGTACAAGCAAATCGTTCTTTAAAAATCCCTCAGCATCTATAAAGGATTTCTAGCTTGGTGGTTTTTAAGTACCGCACATACCGATCCGCATTCGCAATTATGATATCGTGTCGAATCGAGCACGGAGTCTTGTACAGGTGGTAAAGTGAAGTGAGAGTTAGCTGGAAAGCCCCACCAGTCTTGTGTCTGCGCTACACGCCCCTTGTATAAGAGTAGGTTGTAGAATAAAATCTCTATGAAAGATCTGGCTAGATTCAACGGTAGAGTACAGAGTGCGCGACAACGTTGGCGCGTTTTGCTACATGGAACTACGCATACAATACGCGCACTCGTGACTATACAGCGATGCATGCATAAATGAATATACATATAGGCATGTGTGGACGATTACGTGGCAAAGTACACTCTGCATCGGGCATAAATTAAACGAGCCCCATTAAATGGTAACTACGAGCACGTATGTGACTATCTGGTGAACCAGTCGATGGCAAAAGATAGATATACACAAGTGCTCAAGCATGGTAGGGAATAAACCCGGATTTCCTAGTGGGATAGGCAGTTATCGGGAAGCCGATATGCAACGACGACTCGCATGCAAGTTCCCCTGAATCGGTGAATGATATAATCAATCCGATTATGGGTACACCGAAAAGTGAATGATTATGAGGACGACTGTCACTACAAGTAAAAGACGGACCCACTGCTTCAGAAACGATTCGTCTAATTAATAGGTGACCTGAGGATCTTCATGAAGGTATGTGAAACTTTACCGGTTAAACCAAGTCGACAGCCCAGTCTAAGGCATCGCTCCCGATTAGCTGGATCACATGCCTAGTCTTCTTTGGTGTACACCAATCATGGCGAATGCGACACGTACAAATACTGTACGCACGCGTTGGCATGCCATGCAGTTACCCTTTGAGGATATCGTTCGTAGAATTAGAGGAAGAACGGTAATCTGTACCGCAGTGATGAGGTAACCGCATTGACACGAAGTGCTCGGGAGCTCCTCCTTCGGAGTAACACCAGCATGCGGACACTGCCAGCAATGGGACACACACATGCACACGCGTGCGGAAGGGTTTGGCTCACGGAGAACAATTACAGGGGGCGCGTTGATTTATATATATGGCAAGATCCCCGCACCCCGTTTCCAGATCTCTCGGCTCGCTCGCCCACGCATCGGATTCCGTAACCCTCTCTCTCTGTCTCTGTGTTCGACCACGAGTGGTGAGCGAGGGCATAAGAGGGCAGTTTCGTTCTGGGAAGCGGTCAGCTTATGGAAATAAACCCGCATGTTATTAGCGAAGGGACGCGCCCCCGTCCTGCCCCTGCCCCTTTAGATTCCCCCTATAAACTCCGGAGGGGAACTTACTTCACCGGGTGTGCTAAATAAATTGTGTGGTTACCTATCATGCGTACGGTTCGTTGTTATCAAGTCCCTCCCCCTCACCCACCTTGATCCCCCAGTAATGAAGAAGAGAGTGTTCTCTTTTCTTCACTTAACTGCTCAACCACATCGACTCTGTCTTCTTTTCTCTCCGAGGCTTTGTACTCGAGACTTGATGATCAGACAGGTAAAACACGTCTCACGGTAAAACATCACCACTCGTGAATTCGTCAAATCCTTACATGGTTTGGAACCAGTTGATTTCTTAGCCGAATCTTCAGAAGAACTCCCCATTACTTAAGCGTCCGCGTAAAGCTGAAATAACGCGCGCAAATGCGTAAGAGACGTCGAAGAGACATTTTTGTCTAACCAGTGGAAGACTGCTGCAATGTTGGTTTAATTGTTCCCTTTTCGGCAAGCGACTCGATTCGGAATTCTTGCAGGAATCCAAAGAATCTGGCAAAAGAGCTCAAATTAGCGACTATAATTGATTTCATTCACCCGAGAATCACGGTGGGACTGGTCAGTCTGCGTGTCTACACATACTGCGCATTACTGCGGCACACCAAAACGACGCGAAGGCGCGCGCGCTGCCCGGCGACGGCTTCACACAGGTTGGTTGGTATGCATCGGTGTGTATGGATATCCGTCACAATCTAGTAGCAATTTAGCAGGTGGTGCTGCAGACCCACTCACTCGGACCCAAAGACCTGTCCAAATATTCGACCGCGGAGAACGTGTCTGTCTACTACTAGGTGGCTTATCCCGTCTCGCTGCTGCAGGGACGAGGACGAAGATGGAGAACAAGAGAAAGAAAAATAGTGAGCGAGAGCAAGACCTGCGCAGCCTGATTGGTACACTCTGAACAGAAATCATTCGCATAGTTCAACGGTGCCTTTTACATCTCACAAACGGTATTACACTACACCGTGCGAGCTTCACGAGCCACGAAGAATCGGTCACCGTGACTTTCAAAAAGAAAAAGGAAAACACGCAGGTTCGCTCCTGTTTTGCTGTGAAAAAATGGTGACCGCTTGCTGCAACGAAAGGCTCACGTATGAGTAAGTGCCCGTAATCTCACTCTATAGGTACCTAGATATCATTCGTTCTTTCATAATGTCCCTTCTCCATTGTTCCCTCGCCTCGCTTCGCCACAGTGTGCCGCACGCACTTGGGTCCCTGGCTCCCAACTCATCTCTGCTCGGTAGATACAGCTCCATTTCGCTCTCCCCTCCATACGTGAGGGATCCCCTAGCTGGCCACTGAGCGTTCAGCATTGCTCGAACCGATCGACCGGACGAAATCTGGTTCACGCTCCTCTTTTGCATTTTCGGTTTACCCAACGCAGTTGCCAGCACCCCGAAAATTCGAGCGACATAATCTTTTGTAGGGTAATTTCAGCAGTCGCATTGTGGACGCGAGGCTTGCTCATTGAATGGTTCGCTCGTTTCCTCGCGCGCTCCATTCTCGAGTAAATGGAACACTGGGGTATCTCTGGATCAACTGTCCTTTTCCCCGGCACTGGAGCCCAGGCAGTGCGCACCCTCGCTCTACAGAGCCTCTCCGGTCTCCGAGAGAGCTCAACGCGGCCTGCTCGAAGCCGTCCAGCGCCACGGCGTGATTATTTCTGTCTCTGTCAGCACCGCGACCGACGGCGTAGTCCCTCTCTGTCGAAGAGGTGTGGCAACGTCGCGAGAGCGGGTGTGCGTCCCGGAGTCCGGTAGTGGGGACTGTGGGAAAATTCTCATGCCGCCAACTACGCTGCCCAGCGGTTCTCAGCTTATGAGTCCCCAAAAGGTTCCCCTGGGGCCGGCCGATCGCGAAGACCGAGTAACGCAGCCCCAGCTTGCGCGTTCGTTTTTCCCTCCACTTAATGATTAGATCGTCTCTAATGGATGAAAACCGCTGATAGCGAGCCGATCTGTCCAGCGTTCAAAGTTTCGCGGCGAAAAGGCAAGCAAAGTTGGGCCTATTCTTCTTCTGCACAGAAAACCAGCGGGATGCGTAACAAAAATGATTTATGTGCACGTATTCACGTCGACAAATAAGTGATAATCATTTGATGGAAGGAAATCTTGTTGGCGGTACTATGGCCCATAGGTCATGGCGTTGTGTAGTACGTACGCAGAGTCACTCAGCCTGATCATTATTATTGAGGATCGCGTCGAACCAGCCGGAAACTATACGAAGTCGAGATATCCTGGAGCCGCGACAGGCTTCGGAAGAACAGATTGACGCATGGCCGGATCGAATTTCGTACAGGTTTGGTCGATCGTCAGGAAAAAGCATATATGTGGGAAGTATCGTGCCTGCTCAGTCCCAACTCGAACGAAAGTTTTCATTGATCGTTCAGTAAACTACGTTATTTATCGCTTTGTAATTGACGGTTTTGTGGTCCCTGTATATACACACACGTTATACACATTGTGTCACCACGATCGTGTCACAGGTAAGCCGGGAAATTATGTGCGGGTGTCCTCGGGTCCCGGAGTAGGTACCTGAGCTCCGCCTAAAGTAATCGGCAACAGGTATAATCCCGCCTCTCCTTTCCCCGCGATGATTCTAAGCCTTGAAACTAAAGACCCGAGACACTCCAGGTAGGCGCGTACCTGCTTACATCTTCACCGGACTCGCGGAAGGAAAGATGACATTCCATCATCCATGGTAAGTATCGGATGAGGGCAATTTGAATAGGAGATAGTTGAAGGTGGGCGCCGCTGACGGATGTTCCACAAGACAGATGGACGTCACGGGTGTTTTAGACTGGCCCAACCCAATTTTGATTCCTCACTTGCATATACCCTTAAATTTTTTCCATGGCGCAGCGGCAATCCGGTGAAGCCGAAGTGAACGAATGTCCGCTTAAGGGCCGAGAACCCTTCGGCGAGTCACCCCGTTCATTCGGGGCGGTAAACCCGGTGATATCTTTTCTCGAATTCCTGAGAGTCCTCGAGAATCCTTATAGCCTGGTTCTCGAGGAAGAAGGAGACGCTGACGACTTAATTCAAGAGTATTACGTTCGCCGCGCATGCTGCGGGGCGGCTTCCTAGACGAATTTTTGTTACACCGCTGTTACTGCTGTAGGGCGACAAGCTTTCGAAATAGGGTTCCAATTAACGATGAAGATTCCTCAAGTGGGCCCGAAGCATTTTTGATGCCGGCTAACCGGGCCTGACTGCGCGAACGCTTCGGCAAACACTAAGCTCATTGATTGTCATTGAGCAATGGAAGCCGCATGACGAGCCCATTGTTCGAATACCAAGATCCGACGGCGTATCTAATAGCGCATTGTCGACTTTACTACGGGACCATTCCGATCTTCGGGGGACCTGCACGAACGTATGACGGGACGTTATACGACAATAACCCAAGGAGCACGATACTCTCTGCGCATACCTTCGTGCGCTGACATTGATACGACTCGAACGAAACGCCGAGTAGAGGGTGCGGCGGTAACGAAAGCACTTGTTGATTCGCCCTCGCATGGTACTATACCACCTGTTGCTCTGAGGCCAGCACATCCAAAACAAACGTTGCGGAAAATTACGAGAGTGGTGTTGTCGATATTTTCCAGAATTTTTTTCAAACACTTCAAAAGGCAACAAGAATAGAAGATAAGGGATCATCTCGAATTACGCATTGACGGTGCGCGGTGGTCCAGATTACGAGGAAGCGATAATTCATGTCTGCCCAACGTGTCGAGGATGCTGTACGGTTCAGTCGTACCCCGTGGGTCGATGTTATTCTCATATTTCAGTGCGAAGAAACGGGCGCTATTTCACCTGCTTCGGATCCAGGTGCGCTGGCACTGATTTATGGACAGCGTTGCGCACAGTGTGCATTGCTTTTGTTCTTCCTTCGACAAAAATAATGCGCGAGAAGCGATAAACTTTTCCTTGCATACAAGCAGAGCCCGCCTGGTCACCGCCGCCGCCGCCGCCGCCGTCGCCGCCACTCCAATCTTCGTAAATGCGCGACAAGACGAAGCATCGAGAAAACCAGAGACGAAGAAAGAAAGAGAGAGAGAGAAAGAAGCACAAGCGAGTGAAGCAGAGTGCAAGATCACGGTCGCCTTTATCTTCTTATACCAAGAAGACTCGCGTGCTATTCACCGCGAAGAACCCGAAGATTCTTCTTCTCATATAAGCTTCAAGACTCGAGTAGTGGGTACCTAAGTAAGTGTATTGTGTGTGGCCTTTTTGTGAGTAGGTATCCACACTCCGGCTCATATGGTATACATATGCATACAAATGCCGAGAGAATCCTTTCGGGCGGAGAACGAACGAACGTCGAGTATATCAAGAAGGGGGGCGTGGGTGTACCCTTCCTGATTTACATACATGCGTACCCCATACGTTATTTACCGCACCGATCACCCAGCATCTCATCTCTTCAACGCGAGATGAGAGTCTGGGTTCAGTGCACCCTTCAGTCTGTCGGATTCTTCGTCCCGAGTCACGGAACGGTCTTACTTGTCTACCCATCAACCTCTAATACAGGTATATAAAAACCGTCTTCTAATATTTTCTACATACGTACGACCTCTAAAGACTCACGATCGGTAAAGATGCCCAACTCATTGCTCGCTCGTTTTACACGTATGAAAACTGAAGAAGTGGCTGGCTATATACACCTTGTTCTTCCGTGCAACGAGATCGACGAGTTTCACGCTACGTTAGGCATAGAAATGAGAATGCCAGACGACGACAAACCTGGGCGAGCCTGTCAACGATTTCGATCACACATAATTATGATAAATGCTGCTAATGACTATTGATTGTCGGGTATATTGATTTCGACGTGATCCTACTTCTAGAGAATTTTCCTACAAAGTTTGAAACTGCAGCGAAACGATTTTCTTACTTGATCAAAATCCCCCGCTGGATGAGAAGCAACGGTACATGTCGGAATGAGCGACGTATAAAAATTCTCAATAATCGATGCACTGTACAGCAGGTCTTCACTTTGCCGCAATGGACCCTTCTAAATATTTTACCGAACCTGTCATAAGAGGGGAACCCCGTAGGTCAACGAGAAAAAAAATATGGTAATGTGCAGGCAAAAGAAGAAGAAGAAGAAGACGAGCGACGCCCACAAGAGACTCGATAAAACTGACGATGTTCTAATATACCCGGCGTCTATCGATGCTTCGGCGTTATGTTAATAAGCCATGGAGATAATTACTCATTAACAAACATATACTCACGATAGACAGAACATCGAATGGTGAATTCGGCACCGGAGATTCAAAGCTCATACGGACGCTTGGAAACTGTCTTGAATAAAATTGCCTCGGTACCGATAAGATTGCGCCGAATCGAGGCGGGGGATGGATTATCGAAACAATCAAAAATCCTTCCACGACGCGGCGTTGAGAGGGCGTCGAAACCTAGGCGAGCTGGCTCGACGGCTCTGGGAGGCGAGAGTAAATCATGGGAAGGATATTCGTGAGCGTGCTGGGACGGTACCAACCCCGTAGCGAGGAAGGAAATCACGGATTCGAGAGCAGGCGAAAGAGAGACGCTGGGAGAGACAGAGAGACCTGGCAAAGGGTTCGGCGGTTCGACATATCAGCCCGAGGTGGTCACGAGCCCGGACTTGCGCTGGCTCAAGTGGGTGGGACCCACCGCTTCGTGATCCTGGCTCCTTCGTCCCTCCGCTTCTCGTTCTCTCGATATAATCCTGGTCGCCTAAGGCAAAACAGAACTTCTATGCGTGTATAGCGCCGCAAATACTTGAGGTATATACCGGTTTACCTCTGCCTTTGACCAATGGGTGGTGTCCGTTTGTGAGTTCAAATTGAGCTGAGGTTGAAACCGCGGGGTTACGAAATTGATCAAGCGAATGAGAACAAAGATTTCGAAGAGAGAGGAATTCAATAAACTTTTTTCCCGGAAAGAAACGATGTACTTCGCTTTGGAGTTATGAGAACGTCCTAAGTTGGTAAGCCATTGCTTTCTCCGAGACTGAACGGTGTATGTTACGATTTTCTTTTATTGGATATCTCCACCCGCGGAAAGAACAAACGAAAAATAAAGATAAAATAAAACCGGCGTGACTTGCATTATGTCAGTGTGCAATGCGGTGGCGGGTCCGGAGACGAGAAACACGTAAGAGTAGAATTAGTACAACAGAAAAACAATTTCGTTCTAAGGTAAACCAATAGTGCATATGTGTGTTGCGTGTATTCGTTTTTAGATAGCGTGGCAAGAAGAAGCACGACGAATCGGCCGGAAATTGTCCGAACTTTTTCACCAGCTCTCTTTCTCTCCATCTATCTCGTCCTACTCATCTACATGTGGGATAGAGTAGCTCAATTTCGGTGAAGCATAGCCAATCTATACATCGTGCAACAACTTACGTTACAATATACGACTGAAGCTAGGGTCACAAATCATTACAGGCCAAGAAGTTTCCGAGGCCCAGATATATCGAAATATAGGCCTTGATAAATGAGCGCAAACTTAAGTGAGCGAGGAGTGTCGATCTATTTACAAGGCCCAAGTTCGTAATGTTAATGTTATTTCACAACTTTAGGATAGTCTGAAATTAAATAACCTTTTGCTCCTCCCAAGTAATTCTAAACTTCTTAAATACGCATTCAATTTCTGCAATGTTACATTACACGTTAACGTTACTAACTTCAACCTCGTATCCATTTTCCGACGATGTGGATATGCTTCAGGGAACCAAAAGTGCATCCGAGATTTCAACCGATCAAGCTTGATCGATGACTCAAGTTTTCACTTATTTCAAGGTGTGATAATAAAAAGATATACATTGGTGGAGTATTTCAAACCATTTATACTTCCTTTTGGTAGAGTGCAAAGTTTCATTTAGACTTTAGAAGACCTTACGATCAGAGTTTTATTGTTTGGAGAAAAACAAGCAGCTTCGCATTCATAAAATATTGCAAATCGGCGATTTCTCTGTTGGGATAATTTGCATGGAACAGTCGATCCGCAGAGCGAAGGCGGCAATATAATGGACTCTTGGATGTTGTTTTCTCACCTCTCGAATATCTGGAGCGCTTGACACAGGGCGCTGCATGCGGCAGTTACTAAAACCTGTCCTCCAAGTGCGTCCCGGTCTCCAAAGGAGGCTATTCTTGGCTGAGTGAGCACCCGTTGCAATATCGAGAGGCGCCGTTTCTTCGCAAAGAGATGCAGGCGTTCACCACTGCGCTTAAAAAATACCCCGGTACCTATCAACCTAACCTGGATAGTAGTTACTCTCGAATAACGAGAACTTGTTTCGCTCAACGTCGAGGAAAGTGTGTGGGAACAATATCTAAACCCGCAATAAAGAACGCAAGTCGATTTAACTTGTCGAGGAAACATTCTTCGGTGATAATCATGAGAGCAGAACTTTGCTTTTGAACTTATCGCTGGCATTGCATTGAACAGTTATGTCAAGCACACGTCACATTGAAATAACACCGAAGATTGAAACGTTAGAAAAAAAAGATTGCATTCCAGCTGTGAACTGACAGTGTTATCGTGTCCTCAATCGTTCGGTTCTCCTTAATTCGGGTTACAATTCCGTCGTTGCTTCAAAAACCTAAACGTTATCGGTGCGGCAACTTTGGACACAAATTTCGAGATTACGTGTTATCACTGCGGATACGAACATAAGTTCAAAGAAGGAACGAACCGGGTATAGTATCTACGAAACACACATTCACACACCTACCAACACAAATGTTAGATGCAAACATACCGGCGTCGTTAAAGGGTCGGCATAATATACCGTAGGTACAGATTTATTTATCACGAATGGACACGTACAACTCGAGCCGCTTAGTGCACCGTAATATCAGCCTATGAAGCTTTGCCACCCGCGCGAGACCGAACTTTTTTTTCTCTGTCGCTTGCCTCTCGAACGATCGTCGGTTACACATGCGCACATAAAGACTCTTTTTTTTTCTCCATCCTCGTCGATAATTACGAGAGGATTTTCAATTACGCGATGACCCTCGAACGGCGCGCTGTAATGTATCACCGGTAAAGTGTGTAACCCTTTGATTACATTAGGCACACAGTGCCGTGTACGACACTTTACCCAAAAACCGAAACTATCGGAGGAGTTTAATTTCCGAGGCATGTCGCCTCTCTTAATTCTTCTCGTCTTACTTTACGATTATGCAAATGAACGTTCGGCTCAGCCGAACCCGATATCCGAAAGTTGCTCGCAGCCAAAGACACGTACCGTTGACCGGTGGAGATCGGATTACCTTATAATCCCGAACGCGGACATAACACGGTAGCCGCCGACAATGAGAACAATAAAAAAAATCATTCGACGCAGTCCAGCTTCGGGATTTCCATAATCGGAATCAAACGGTAAGAATCGAGCGTCTTTTCTCGGTTCTTGTCTTTTTAATGAGGAATAAAGTTCCCATATCTCCTTCATACTTAATCCCGAATGCCCACGGGGCTGTATCCTGCATGGCCACCCATATTGAAAAGCTTCAATTGAATTGTAGGATATACGCCGGTCACTGAAATCAATATTACCGAGTGTGATTTCAGTTCCACGAGTCCGAATACATTATTCGGCTTACGCTGTAATCCTTTCGAAGAGGCGAATTTATATCGATGATAAACTCAGCTCTCAGAAGCTTTTACACGTAATTGGAACGGAGAGAGCATCTGCTGATGAAAACAGAGCAAAGATAGGAAGTTGCCAGTATCCGATTAAAGGATTGTTACGGGAATTGTAGGAAGAAGAAATCTAAATTCAGATCACCGTCCAAAAGCCGATGATCAGCGGCGCCTTATTAGTATAAGGGAGAACTTTGGTATTCGATAACCGAAATAAGAAGAATGGGGTGAAAAATGTATAAAATGCAAGTCGCGGTGGCTGGGCTGCACAACATCTAATTGGAACACGATTCTGACCCCGAAACCCAAGATAGTGCGGAATAAGCTGGTTGACTTGGTCGAAGGAAAATAAAGGTTGGGGCAAGCGAGGAAGGGCCATAGTTGGCATTTGAATCTCGTTAAGGGGCATGAACCGCCAACGTGGCAGGGGGGCCATACAGGATGTGGGAGGTTATTTTTTCCTTTTCGTTATCTTCATATTTTTTTTCTCCCCCGAGATCCTCCGATGGTCGCGCGGATCTTGAGAGTCAACGACCACCGCAACACGGACAATATTCTCACTGATTCTCTTCTTGTTTAATATCGGCCTTGTTGCGTTGCCCTCCAGCTTCGTTTGATGTTACGAAAAAACGTCAAATCTATACGGAATATCTCTTCATATACACAACCGTGGTGTTATATCCTCAAATATTCACCTGAGATAAAATCTCCAACCATTTAGATCCTCGTCATATGCACATGTATTATATACTATGTATATAATTCTATAAAGAGACCGATGATAAACCGCTACGCGTGTGAAAGGAAAGATAATTGCCATTGGTGGATACCGCAGCAGGTACTACAGTACAGCGGTTCACCCACGCGATAAGTTACGAGTAATTTACGAGTCGTAGACTCGCAGCTTGCCTATTTTATTTTTTCACATTTTTTTCTTCCTCTTCTCTTTTATTTTTCCTCACAATTCTTACCGTAAGAAGTTGTTCCGCTGCACCACTTGCATATAAGCGCACTACTCCGACGTTCTTTTTCTACCTCTCCTTCTTCTTCTCGTTTCAACAAAAATTGCACTTTCACCCAGCCAGTTTACCGCGCGATTGTAACAAGCTGGTAATTAATGAAGATGTATATCGCGTTTAATTGCTGTCGCGGGGCAAAACATTGTCCCCCCACCGCAGCTTTCATCGCAGTTAGCACAAGTTGGAGCGGGTTGGGTTAAGGATGTAAAAACCGTACAGTACAGCGAAGAAATAATATGACAAAAAAATCAAAGTAATAACATTCCAAGGGACGAAGGATATCTGCATCTTGGAAAAACGGCAAACCTCGAGGCGCGCGTTAAATCAGATGTTCCCAACCATTTCTCTTCCATCTCCGGATGCGAGTTATGAGGCATAAGACTTGGACACCGTTATAGTTGGCGAATGGCGGTCGAGGTATGTGAGCATCCTGAATGACCGTATCCATGGGGTCCATAAAAGACATGTGCTAACATGAGAGTTCATGATTCAGCGATAACTTGAATAACAGAACGGAAAAGGCAACCGATCCCCGATTAAATCAGTCCGCCAATTTGCATCGATTAAATGTTTATGGAGAAAGATGGCGGAAAAAATGGTTCACACGAAAGCTGGGCCAGTTTTTTTCATCGCCACACAGTCAGCGGTGCTTCGCGGACTTTGTAGAGGTCTACCGGAGCACATTCCTTCCTACCGGAGGCCGCGCTCACTCGCACCTCCATAAATCCGATCTCTAAAGGCAATTACTAGAGAAGACTGTAAGTTCCGCTCCTGTAGCCTCTATTCTTGAGTGTCACGTGATAGCTGCACTGCGACAGGGTGCTACTGCAGTCTGCAACCACGGACAGCCACGGAGTAATGCTGACGGACGGTACGCAAGTTGTCGCAATTAACGCTTTGACGGCTGTGCAAAATGAATTGCCTCGCGCCTCACTCCGTTATCACTCCAACGTATTATTGCATCCAATTCTATTCACGTCGCGGAATTTATGATCAATGGTTTTTTGCCGAGCAGTAAACTTTGGTTCCTCTAACAAGGATATTCGTATGGTAGTACATAAAGACACCGATGGTTCAATTGCAGCCATAGTGCCAAACGACGAATATTAAGACTTGCCAAAGTTATCGTGAAATCCTGAAACAGAGTCGTTCGACCAGCTGTATAATCTGGCGAGCAATTGGACTGAAGGAGTGTCGATCTGAGCAAACATATCTTCATTGAAGGCGGTTGATTAAGCCGACAGTTCATGGATGAATCATGAAATCGAGTTGACTAGTTAAGTGGCAGCTAGAGGCGCGCCGGACGAAAACACGTTCGCAGAATGAAACCGACGCTAACTTCAGCACCTCGACGGGATAAGAGGGTGGTTCCAGCAGTAATGAATCGACACTGTTGGACGGTGTGCATTTGATCCAGTTTTTCAAAGGTGAATAATCAGCTGCTGCAACTGCGTCATGAGTGTTCTTAATCCGGGGTGGAATGAACGCACAAGTCGGCTTTGAGAATGGCGAGCAATTAAAGTTGGGCAAGAGTCACGTACCATAGGTCACGGCATGCGGTTCAAACAGCGACGATGAAAACGAAGATGATGACGAGGAAGAAAAAAGGAATTTAAAGAAGCGCGGTTGCAGCCGCGATGCGCCGCTGATAGCGACGAGAAATTATCAAACATAAATTCCCGGCTATTATACATATATATGTATATAACGTGTGTAGGTTTTCTGGAATCGCTGCATGCGTGAGATTGCATCGCGCGTCGACCTAATGCAAGTCCGTTTCGGTTTGCCTCTTATAAACCGCCGTATCATCCTCAAATATGGCACAAATGGCTGTTCATTATCCTCATCATTCAGGCTTATAACTTATTGTTATTATCCTCCCGAAGCCACATGCCGAGGAAATTTTTCAAACGCAATATAACGACGAGCACTCAGATAATGACCACTTGTTCTACTATACAGCGGCTAATGCAACAAATGAAGGGCTGATTATTATTAACAAATAAAATTACAAAATTTGTCAAGAAAACGAAAGACGCTCGAGACCGCGAAGCAGATCGTGGAATAAAAATTAATCAAATGCAATTCTTGAGCCAAACAACAAGTGAAAATAGTCGGTTACTTTCCTACTGATCGTAGACGAAGAAGATAGCAGAGGAATGGAATGGCATGATTCATACCGCTATCACAGCAATTGCACGTTTCACGGAGACTATGGGTTTTATCGTCGCCATCAAGGGCAGCGCAGGGCAATGTCGGTTTTGCCATTATACGCTTTGCCTTGCGCTTCGACGAGTTTACGATCACAGGTGCAAGTGCGTACCGACCAGCAAAAAAACTGGATAAACTTGCGGAGACCGCACGGAGCGATTGATTATTACAATTTCCGTCGCACCTGCGGCCAGTCTTAGATTACAACTTGACCTGCACTGGGAAAGTCGAAGAGAAAAGAAAGCAAACAATTTCGAAGCCTTCCGGAATCTCTAGAGTTTTTTACGGTTCCACGTCAACGTAAGCAAGTTCCAAAAAATTCTCACCGTCTGGTACGTGCTTGAGGAATGAAGCAATCGTCTCAGGGTACGGAGTCGACTCGTAGCTGGTGTCATTTGCCGAGTCAGCGTGGCGGCGGGCTGTTAACCCCTGTCAGTGTGTAGCCACCGTGTTCCCATAAACGTTGGCTGCGCTGCAGGTACCGCGTTTATGTTTCGCTACCAGGTTTTCCGCTCCTGGTAACGTCAGAACGTAACCCACGCTCGATATGGCGGGCGATACAGAGTTTGCACCGGCCGGCGGCACGTAATAAAACGACGACCACGGAATTTAACGGCGTCATATTCGAATTTCGTCGACTCATCGGAATCACACGTTTCAATTCTCAAATTAATCTCCTCTCAAGCCAGATTACATATTCCCGTGGTAATAAACGGACCTCGAGCAAACAACATTCCAACATTCGAACTTTCAGACTTCTGCTTGTGGAACCGAGATAAAATGATAAAAAAAAGCTGCTCACACCGCATACCCGTGGCATTTTGGTTTGGAATTTTTCGAGTTTCCGTTTTGCCCAGATGGGATATGTCTCTATGCAAATTTGCGAGTCGAATGGCATATAAAAATCCACGCGTCCGCGGTACGAGGTACAGTTACGAAGCTCGGCTAGCCGATCCATCCCGGTGATAAAATCAAACGTTCGGCGATAAAATCCTGTTCCGTGGAAACAGCGCTGTAAGCTCGAGATATGCGAGGCTGGTAGGGGAAGTGGAAATATAACGAGAATGAGGAGGAGAAAACCCACCAGCAGTGGCTTCAGGTTTGTGCGCAGGAACTTGTTTCACGAACTCCTAACCGCGCCGCCTCGTCGCGTTTGTTTCGTGTTGGTGTAATGCCCGATGGGTATGAGGCGATGGGCTCCGGATAGCTGGAAATGGCCCACCAGCTCGGCGAGCACTCCATTATTCGGGAATAGTTACGACGACAATCATTTCCTTGGTAACGCGTATCTATCTAGCGCCGAGCTTTGCGCCGCGTCGCACTTTTGTGGTTAGGTATAGGATCTTTTTTTATTTTATACATGTATATAAAGAATAAGAGTCCTTGAGTACCTTTAAGTTCAATGAAATGATCATTGAATAGAAATTGCCGCATTTGAAATACCGATAATCTGAAAAATTCCCACCAACCTCACCGCCCTCCGATGCGGAGTTGATAGCGGGACGAGATGAGCAGAGAGAAGATCGGGAATTTAAAAGTTTTCGGTTTAAATGCCCGCCTGCACGATAACGCGAGCCAGTTGAAAAAGAATTCGAAACGCGTACCAAAATGTGGAGCTTGTAAGCGAACACCACCAACGCTCTACGGCGAGCCCGCGTTGAGATAAGATCGAGAACCTGATATGGTAATAACAAAATATGAAAAATATACCATTGGCGTATACATATATAATATGTATAATACACAGATGATATCTAGGCGAAAAAAAAAGAAAAAAAAAATTCGAAAGAATTATCGTACATTGTGCCTGCGCTGTGAAGTCAACGACTCTCTTTCTACCTTCATGCTCACCGGTTGGTTGGGTGGAGCTTTGTATTATATGGAGATCAGCCGATCATCCCGTTCCGTTGAATCGTGCGTGGTCGTGGCTCACCATCGATACTCTTTATTAATACAAGTATATAAGATCAGAGAGTGCATTGTAGCAGCTGAGGAACCAAAAGCGATACTTATTTATCTCCAAGAGCGCATATCATCATCCTCTTTACAGCAAGTATTATACGAACCAGAACGAACTCCCTTTATACTCATTTGAATCCTGCATCGATGATACATAAATCTATATTCTGCGAGCTTTTTTCTAATAATGGAATGTTGTAGACAAGTTCCTCCAGAGTTGCCGTTTAAGGCTCAAGTGCAGGATACGCCACACGGAGTAGAACGTGTCGTACAAGCTCTGCCGTAGCTTCCACCCGCACTTCCTGAACTCCATTTGTTTTCTAAGCATGGTTGGAACGAGGGAGTACCTACGCCTCGAGAGCAGCGCCGCTGAGCGTGTTTAATCTAATCCAATAGTGCGATGGAGTTCTCGAGTCGCAAAGACTAGACGCTGGACTTGGCCGAAAGAGGACGGAGGACAGTGACAGATGCCGGTCATTGTTGGGATGCCGGGGAACCTGAGATTATACCGAGTATCTCGACCATGCGGCGCGGATATTATGTCGAGATGTATATACTGTAAAAGTAGTGTGGGCGCGAATGCATGTGACCCTTAGAATCAGATCTAGGCACCACCGCCAAACAATGCCCGTCATATCTTTTGTGAGGCACGAATCTAGGCAAGGATACTCGGCTAGCTTGCACCTCCACATTCTAAGCTCTATGACACGTGATACATCGACTAGCGTACAACCACGCATAATTATAACTATTAATAAATACCGTAGCTGGACCCTGGAAGTCTCGCGTTTCTGGCTACCGTTCGGAAATTTCTTAAACTTCGGTAACCCGAGTGCCGAGAAATGACGAAGGCCGAGTTGTCGCCGGGGCAATTGCGGCTAGATGTCCACGACACCGCGCTAACGATATTGAATTCCATTGTAACCTACCGACGAGCACCGCGTTGTGCAGGTACACACGTTATGACAAAACGAGAGCTAATAAATTTCATCGTCCGAGGCACTCGCCGGTCAATTCTACCTGCCAAGCTACGCCGTGGTTGCGTTTCACCATCCTCTCTCAAATCTCCAGGACGCGGAGTGTTGTACTAACTCTCCGGCCCGTTGGAGCTGATTTATGTTATTGCGAGGGCATAAAGTGCGTAGCCTGGGAGGGAGAAGAGGAGTGGCCGCACTCCTGGACGAGGAAAACATCCGGAGAAAGGGAAATGAAGAGAGAAACCTCGATTTGAATAGCAAAAATCATTTGAGTTCGTACACCAGAGTTCTGGCGAGTCGGTAATTCTCAAGTAACGCAATATCAGCAGGTATTATTGTCACTTTGTACCGTTTGTGGCACATAACCTCATATTACAGATGTCGTGATAAATATGGTAAAAACTGGTACTAAGGTGACCAAAACTGGGAAATTTACCCTAATATCGATAAATCGAAACAGTTGGTCCAGACTGCGTTAACATTTGTCTGTACTGACGAAAGGAACTGCACCACTGGGATATTTTACCGCCACTTGCAAGAGGAGAGAGGAATTACACGAGAGTCTCTAAGCTACCGTAGATTAGAGCCACGTGCATGTGGCGTGCACTCGGAGGCAATAGTGAGAAATGAAGCATCGTGTCAGGCGATGGCAGTTTCTAATTAGCAAAGTAGCGGCGATGGTGGATGGAGGGTAGAGGCCGACACTGAAGCCGAAGCAACAGGAAGTCGAGAAGAGGGCAGGGGGCCTCGGACGCGGTTGAGCAGGAGTTACGAGGCCGGGGTGCCGCAAATTGAACCATTACGACAACCTACGCTACCAGCAACCCGCGCACCGTCGCACCTCGCCTCGGCTCATCTTCGGCCGCGACTTCGGCCAAGGTCGTTATTTTACTTCGAAGCTAGGGCGGAGGTCACGAATGAGCGTAAAAATACTTTTACGCGAATATTTTCGTTGAGAAAAGTCAAAGGAAAAGCGTGTCCACGTTGCGCGTAGCCACCTATGACCAAAAAACCAAAGGGACGAGTCATCAACCGAAACAATTTTAGTATAAAACTGAGTCTATTCTACTCTAAAATAGGTGCTAAATGTTATGTGTTTTCTAGTTCCAGCAGAAAAGTATTCTAAAGATTGCATAACAATATAATTAGTGCATATAAGCTTAAGAATATCTCCTAATCTCACTGTCGGATTGATATATGTTACGTTTTGCGTAAATATTGGTAAATTTTCTCTGGAAGCGTGCTTAGGACGTAACCTATGATCGTTACTTTTCTTCTATATCTCAGGGAGCAAAAAACACAAAGTGTGCACAAATGATAAATTTGACACCACGCAACGCGCAAGTAGAATGCCGCAGTTACTGCTCGTACCAATGCTTATACCGAGGCCATGGCATTGAAATTTTTCACCCTAAGCACTTTCTAAGTACACCTATACTATCTTGAATACATTCTACGGTAGTGTAACACTTAGAAAGTATACTAGATAATTCTTACCCATCATTGCACTTTAGACGAAATTTTACCAAATGTTTAAAGGACTTCATTAACAGGTGTATATAGTACCTGTTGATTTGCAATCGTATAAAAAATGAAAATAATATCTTTTTTTCCACGAATTGTTCCGTTTCATTGTGAAACACGAGCAACGATCAGTAGCGAAAACGATGCCCTCTGTGTGCGGGGAACACGCGTCCGGCAGGTATAATTAAAGTTTTGAATTTTTAGCGGTGTTATTAGCCAAGTTCGGTCGGAAAGGAGGGGGGAGAGGTCGCCACGGTAGTGGTCCGCCTGGGAAAGGCCTGGGGCAGGCAGCGCGTCGTCGTCGGCGTAAAGCATTGTCCAGGAAGACTTAGGCGTCAGCGGCATCACGATGAGAAGAAGAGGGCGGCCCGCAGTCACGCTAGGCTGACCCTTGGCTGCAGTTCTGCGTCGCCTCGCGTCGCGATGCGTCGCTGGTGCGTGTGGATATACATGCGAGTAACGCGCCGTCCCAACCCTCTAAGATCGCCAGGTACTTGATGCCTGATCACTGTCCTCCGCCTGTCTCACGGCTCGCTCGACAAGGTTTGCGCAAACCCCGACTAACCAGAGTGGAACGACAGAGGTTTCCGCTTTTCAAGAGAGAATCGCGATGATAAGAAAATACACGTCAACTAACGGAATCCAGGAAAACGAGATACTTGAACAAAAAGAGAGGACCTGTTGGGATAAATGGAAAAAAAAAGAAAATACCTGCCCACTCGCTTTGAACGTGCGAACGGCTTGTTTGTGGTAAATTAAACGAATATCAAGATTGAAGAAACTTTATAACACCTGTTAGGTTATCATCTTTGCTTGCACGCAGTTTCCTCTTTCCTTATATACCCACGTTAAAATGGACAAAAATGAATTGTTATCCCGTTCTAGGACGCCACATGGCTACGATTCAATCCCATTTTTTATTTCAATTCGTACATATCTTCGAGACTAATACAAAATTTCACGCTCAAGATACGTTAAAGAAAAGAATCTTTCAACTGGTTTTCAAAGAAGATATTCTGCTGTCAATGGACTGATTGATTGACTTGACTTTGTTGAGTGAAAACTATTAATTCTCATTTGATCGGAAACATCTTTTGGAGCAATTAAATTGTACACGTGTTTCAAATAACATGAAACGGTGCTTGAACACTGTAGAAGAGGAGGCTATAAGAATGTTTGACTCGACAAATCATCCATCAGAATACAAAAGTGGATCTCGATACCGACCGTATATAAACTATTGGAAGGGGCCACTGTTAAAACAGTTAATCGGGATTAAACCTCTCGGCAAGCGGTAATTAAAAATTTCGTAGAATAAACAAGCTACAGAAGATCGATACCACGGAGAGAGTGAACGAGATAGAAGATAGCGAGACAGAAGTTGATTCCTTCGAAGCGATTGATTCCGGCGAATCAGAGAGAGTTACGAGGCTGAAGCCGCAGCCGCAGCCGCAGCCGCAGTGTCAATGCGGGCATTGTGGTCCCGCGTTTTGCTCCTAGGGACAATTAGACGGTGCCGAATGGCCGTGCTATCTCCGGGTCTCCATCTGGACGAGGCAACGCCGAGAGTCGAATGGTGAAACGACGCGACTACAAAGCGCGCTGACGTCACGGCGCATGCACCGGCGTCGCCGACTGCACGCCATGCAGCCACGCAACGCCGCCGAGCGTGACCATTGCGCGTGGCCTGCCTGCCGCCCCAACAACCACGCGTGCGCACGCACGCATGGGCCTGAAAAAATTGGGCGCAGGGCCTAGCCTGCGTGCGCTGCGGAGGGCGACGCGCAACTTCGGCATCGGCATCGGCATCATCGGTGCATGTGTATTATATGGCGGATAAATCGGTGTACGACGCGCGCGGCGCGGAGACGGGTTCAAAGGGCCTCGCTGCAATCAGAAGGAAATCACGACAACGCCTTGAAACATGCGATGATACATAGAGAGTGAGAAGAGACACGGGGAGACAAGTATTATCAGGTCCGGCCGATTTGAAACCCCGCTAATGTCTCACGGACAGGATTTAATTCATTCCAATTGTCATTCGTCGTTGCAGCAAAAAAAAAAAACTTGCTGTTTCCGTATGGCGCTACACCTGTACCATCTAATCAACGAATATTATTCGCGGCACGTACCGTACCGCTGTTCTGTCACACTCGAATAGGTACTGCATAAAATCGGTACATCAATGAAACTTCGAAAAAGGCCCGTCACTCGTAGGAGACCCAGCTAAGGGAAATGCCAAACTTGTTCATGCAATGCTAGGATTAAATATTTTTCAATATTTTCATGTTTGCTATTAGTCCTTCTTGATATTCAAGTGCAAAAGCAAATGGTACTGCCGCTACGATGCGGACAAACTGAAGAAGAGAAAAAAAAAGTTTATTTTACAGGTGAGAATCACGCCGAAGTGAAATCATTTCCATATCTTTGAGCAGTCCACCGGTTCAGTACCCCCCGCTCATCTTACTCCGTGGTTCGAACAAGATGATTTCAAGATCTCGGAGTACGCTGAGTACGAGCACGTTCATCGCCGAGATGAATTGAGCAACTAGACGCATCACATGCGGCGGTCTAAGGTACAATATTTACGTTGATCGCACGAGCACGTGCAGCGGCAGCAGAGAATTTAGGAAGGTACCTATCGTTGTCGAATCTTCCGGGAGTTATCCTCGTCTATTTGAACAAGTTCGTTCAGAAGTTACGTGATCCGTGTTCACGATGCACCGCTAGCTAGTCGGTGAGTCAGCCTAGATCAGATTATGAGAGCCAGATAACCCGAAACCACGAATCGCTTCGCGCATGAAAAAATCCACCGTGGACCCGGAAGCAGCCTCCGGATGGTCCGATTTGATCCACGAAGAGTCGAATAGAGTTCAGACAATTCACTGGTTGGCAATATTTCCACAAATGCTACGGTATAGGCAGCAAAAATATCTGACTTACCCTCGTGACAGGTGCACTTGTAGCTATGCTGGTCGACCTGGTGACAGGAGCCACCGTTCAAGCAGGGCGACGGATCGCAGGGGATATACTCGTTCTCGCAGTTCTGTCCCGTATAACCGTTCTGGCACATGCACCTGAAAAATGGAATGTTTTAAATGAAGGATGCTTCCACGATCAGGTTCTGTTTCTTACAAGTGACTTCGACGATTCCTGTTACAACCGACCTATCAATGATTTGTGTATCGAGTGTCCCTGAAAAGTATCATTTGTATTTCATCTTAATTGAGAATTAAAATTTTAACCACCGGTCGACTGACATTAAACCTGTCCAACTCTAATTATTATTTCAAGCATCACGTGAAATGTGTACAGCAGCACAGAGCGCGAAAATGAAGATGTGAATAGGGCTAACCTTCAAAAACTAATACATGTAAGCGGCGGATAATTTATCCTGTAGGTACATTTTGACGCTGAGCGTGGTTTATTTTGAATACTTTGTACATACGCATTAGAAAGTTTGGCGCAGTGTAAAAGACCGTGAGGGCCAGTTTCTTAATCGAGGGTCTATTCACTCCCGATGATACTTGCTTCTTAACTACCTTATTTAACTTATTTTGCCTATCTATCCAAAGGCTCGTCGATACTCACTGATACTCATCGATACTCATCGATACTCGTCAATACTGGCCGATACTCATCGCCAGCGAGTATCGGCGAGTATCGACGAGTACCGAAGAGTCTTTGGATAGATAAGCAAAATAAGTTAAATACGGTAGTGAGAAGCGAGTATACTCGGTAGTGAATAGCCCGTAGTTTTTAATCGACTCAACTGTTTATGGAGTACCAATAAGCTGCTACGATTACGACTCAATTAGTTCGAGGGCTTCAATTTATGAAGGGGTGGCATAGCAAATTTCCTTCTCTGTAATCTCAAATCTCGCTAAATCTCAATCATTACTCTGTACTACTCGTGGTAACGGATATTATAATTATTTATTTTCTATGTTATTCCATTTCAAAGTGAGCAAATTCTCAGTCGCAATCGTTCTTTGCTCAAGAAGCATAACGAATTTCCGTTAGGTGAATAAAAATGCGATAAGTTATATTACTTTCCGGTTGATAAAAGAAATACCAGTAATTAATATACATGCTTTGCTCCAACTGATCTAAGATATGGCATTCTTTAACTTCTTTTACCGCTTTTATTGGCACGCTTCCCGTATGCTCGGTATAAAAAAACAGCAATAGCCATACTTCGGATTTTTACTATCAAGCGAGCGCATATCGAATATCAACGATTTACTCGAGGTGCTTCAGTTTCAACGCGAAATCAAATACCCGACGTATTATACGATACGATACGATATTGAAAGCACTACTCTGCAATTGTTTCTTTGTTTTTGGTATGAAGTAATGATCATACTGCTTTGAAACAGAGTTTTTGATTCAACTTTCTCTTTACTCGTTGGATAAATAAAGGAAAGAAAAACAGTCCTTGACTTTCTCCAATGATTTTCTGGACATGGGTAGAAAAAAAAAAACCTCATCGAAAGCATGCCGATAATCGTAAATTCAATAATATGATAGGTGATATGATGTTCTGCGATCATAAGAAACGCACCTTGATCCCACAGCGTGGAGAAGCACCATCAAGAACACGTTCGTGAGATACATTATAGTGATATATCGGGGCCCGCGTTTGACTCAAAAATTTAGTCCTCATATTTCGGACAACCCGACAACGTTATTTCATTCTCCAGAATCAACATTCAGCATGTATCTTCGTATAGTTGGCACTGACACTAATACGCCGCACACAGAGACGGATTTGAGGTATGTTATTCCCGATCCGTCTCGCCGAGTCCGCAGTAAACTTGAGTAAATTCATACACATAGATCCCTCGGGATGACAAACGAATAAAATTATTTGAAAAATACACTTTTACTCCGAAAAAACACCGCGTACGAATAACCAAATCACAAATATACTCGTGCAATGATCCCCAGTAAAACACACAGTATGTATATATATATATCAATAAATAAAATATACTATATGAAAAACGGAAACACACGCGAAATGTATCCTTGGAACAACAGGAAAAACAAAAGGGAAAATCACAAAGGCGCTAGCAGATGAGAATGTTTGATTGTTGGGCTGAAACGTCACGTGATGATACAGTTGTCACTCGGTAATTATCGCGCGTGTGTGTACGATGGTAATATAAATACAAGGCACAACCACTTTAGGCGTTACATTCGTCGTCATGTATATACACCGTGAAACGCAACAACGTAAAACGCGTGTCGTTTCAAACTTTTTGATGGACGACGGGGGGGGGGGGGGGGGGAGGAAAAAGGTCCTCGCCGGCACTGTCACTTATAGTTTACGATATGCACACAGCATTTAGTTACGAGAGTCGCGTTACTGCTTGCTTCTGCATTGAGCTTAAGCCACCAACGCAACAACCACTCTACACACAATTCACAACGTGCGCTGCCTCGTCGATGCTGATGGTGGATAAATTGGAACGATAAACGTGCAGGGTTAAATTGAGTTTAATTTAGTTTATCCTGTGCGTTTACGAACGCGCGAGCGAGCGAGTTTTATCCATGATGCGTCGCTTCGCCTAATGACCACCACCACCACCACCTAACAACGGCAGCGATACTGGTGCGTCAAAAAATCCCTCAAATAGTAGACTTTCAAAATTTTCCCGACCACTTGTTTCACTGGTTGGTTACATTTTTCCCAGCAATATCAATTAAAACCGAACGAAAAGTACTCGCACATGGTTCACTTTAACACGGAGTTTCAAACGGCACTATTCATACCCGAAAATTTGCACCCCTGCACTAAGCAACACGCATATATATCAGGGTACGCCTCCTCGCCGGCAGTTGTTTTCGCGCCAAATTATTTATCAGCAATCCCCGAGTTCGATTAACCCCGCGCTTCTCACCGCGCTGATAACCGTTCTCCCGTTTGGTTAAATTTTAATTCGAAACCATGGAACACACCACCGATATTTCGGTTCTCAACGTTTCTGGCGTGGGAGAATCGGTTCGGCGTGCAGCGTTCTCGGGGCGCTGGCGAGTGACTAGCCTAACCTTCTTCTTCAGCCCGTGCAGGGGGCACCACCGGCGGCCCTCGCTGGGCCCTCGTTCTCTTGCCCCGCTCCCCCCTCTCTGCCGCGCTCTCTCCATAATTCCGGGTTCCCTCGCTCGACGCGTACCCCTTCTTCGCGTGGCTGCAGCCTGGTGCCCCCTCTGAACGGCATCTTTCTCTCTCACTCGCAGGTTGTGGTACCACTCTCTTTCCGTCCCGTTCGGTTGTTCGTTCCTTGGGTCGCTCGCAGCAACCACCTGGGGCCTGAAGTCACCGCCGGTAACAGCAGGGCTGTCGACCGATAACGGGCCCCGAACTTCCGAGCCTCTAGCGCGCGCTGGACCTAGACGTTCGCCTCTCTTCTCCGCGGCGACCAAGCCGAGCCGCGTTCACGAGACCGTTTTAATGACTCTTTTATAATCAGAAATTCTAACGACGTTTCTCTTCCGCTTCAAGCCCTCACGCTTCACTTTGATCCTCGGATTATTGGTCATGTCGCAACAATTCTGATAGTGTTTCGTCCAAATGTATACTGGATTTCATTCGTTCGTGGGTATGAATAAAAACCTACCCAGTCCCGGAAATGCGGGTGAAAGAATGCATCATTTTCCACAAGACAGTGCTCGGGGTCCGGTGTAGAGGGCTGACGCTCCTGCGTGCAGCGGGGGGCTCAAGCGAAGGCAGGTTTTCCCCTATGTTCGAGGCAGAGCTCCCGCTGGCAGGGTGCCTTTACCCAGCAGCAACAGGAACACTATCAACCCCTGACCTACCTGACCGACCAGACCAACCGGGTTTGTTTCGAACAATCTTTTAAAAATGATCTTCTTCCTACTATCACGATGATTGGTAGGTGATAGGTTCTTCGTTAAAAGAAAAGCCAAAATGGGTACATAGGTGTTTCAATTATGCTAAAAGATAACAACAAGCTTCTTGATTGGCATCGACGAAAATTGGCAGTAGCTACTTCGGCAACGGGTCAGAAAATGAGTTCTGCCATGATCATTGGACAATTTATTACACCCGCCAAGTGAAGTTGAACCGAACTTTAGATGCAACAAGATATCGAGACGCGTAATAACATGCGATTCATATTTCGGAGGACCGTAGTTAACCGAACGACTGGGTGAGCGAGTGTTGAACAGGATGTGAGAACGTTGATCATCGTTTTACCAAATTTAGAGAGTTTGTTGAAATTGATTACACATGCACCCAGTTCCTCTTGAGCGGTTGTTTTCATAACGGCGTAAATTCAATTGGCGAACGAGAGACCGACTCCAGCAACGGGCGCCAACGTAATCTAAAACGAACCTTCGCGGGTATTTTCTGCTCTGTGAGAAACACGCGTTACAGAAGCGGGTGGACTAGTTTAGCCTGTAGGATGCCTATTACTTGATGCGCCGACCTCGGTGACCCCGGCACAACGAGCGTAGGAAGTAGAAATAACAAATTCACACGTGATGCGTTTAACGAGGCGTGACGACTTTTTCGGTATGATCGCTAATATTTCATCCAAGATCGATAGCGCGATATGAAGTTCAAAAATTAATGGCACACGATCAACAACTGTTTTGTCTCGATGTACTGATAATCATCAATAAAAATTCATCATTTCTCACCATACGGAGTACAGATCTGTTTCCAAAGGAAAATTGATACTCAATATGAAGTAGGTAACAAAAATCGTCTATTCCAAAAAAAAAAAAATTAGTGATTTGGAGTTTCTGTCTCACGCTGATCATCTTTTTCCAGTAATCTGTGAGGATAGGAAGTTTCTGTGGACAGGTTCATCTTTGGCATCTGAAGATGCTCCTAGCTCGAGATCACCAAAGTTAGGGACCAGATGCTACGACGTTATAATACGTATGTACCGAAGATTTGACGTAATAAAAGTCGCGGATAGTTTTACCTCCAAGTGTGTAAGGACCGTGGTAAGACCACACGACGGGATTATAGTACGCTCATAATGTTATACGGAGGAATTTTCTTTCCAGTATTGGAGTTTACATTCATGGTGAACGTTTATATAGCGCCGGCACATGCTTATGACGGTGATATACACGACAAGGGTTCGTATATGCCTGTGAGACGCTTGCGGTAAAGTTGATGATGTTTATGTGTCTCTGGTGCGTGATTCATGTCTCGTGGCCGCCACGGTGTATGACGATCAGCCAGGCTCGACCAAATATTTCAGAGGTGATCTCCGAGAACCAGTCTAGGATTCGCCCGAGGTGGATCATGGGCTACGTTAAAGAAATTGACTGCTAGCTGACCGGAGAATAGAACTAAATCGAGTTTACTGTTTCATAGGAGGGTTGTTAACGATCACTTCTCTTCGTAGTATATCCAGAATTGCGACTACTTAAAAAATTTCATAAAATTATATCTGACGAATTATCGAAATATTCGCACCTTCGTCGAGACTATTAGATATTGGTTCAAAAAAATATCGACGGTTACTTGTACGGCTTTCGCTAGTAACTTCGGTCCTTCTTACTCTTTGTTTTTCTTTTTCAGTGTTGCGGCTAATCTACCACGTGTAGTCTCGTGATTGTATTCGGTATTGCCAATTAAATTATATTGAAGTATGATTTACGGCGGCACATAATGTATCTTCTTAAACTCATTGTCAGTCTCTCCTGTGTAATCTCTTACACGCAGTCTGCAGTAGGTACCCATCCTAATTCTTGCAGTCATCGACCTACCATTTTTGGGTCTCATTATGGGTCTCATGGTGAAATGTTGGCCCCTTCGTTAGACGGTGTTTAGACTGAGGCAATTTAATTATTCAATAGGATTAATTGCGAGTAAAAAACGAGTTGATTCCTTAATTTGAATTCGAATAATGATCGGCGGTACACGCGGCTATATTTCTGTTTTAATTTATTTTCCATTTTTCAGTCTTGACATTCATGATTAATACGATCAACGTATTCTAGTCAGGTTCCTGCAATTTGCGTTTTTTTTCAGATTACCAATTCATTGTTATTATCGTCATTAGCTTGCGATATTTCGGTCGACTTAACATTATCCTATCCGTCGATGAAAAAAAACTATCCCAGCTGACCATTAGAAACACTGTTCCTCCTCCTCTTCTTTCCGCTTACCTACTTTCTTTTTGCATTAGACCCATGGAACAGGAATCCTGGTAGAATTTTTTTTTTTATTTCTCCTCGTTTTCGATACAAACAATCAATTATTTTCTCGTCCGTTAATTAATTAGGCACACGCTCGGCATTGATTAGAGATTCCAATTTAGACTCCAATGCAGAACACGGATTGCGATCGCGTCTTTTGCTGATGTCACTAGATGCGCGGTATGGGCTGATACTTGCCGTTAGTCGAGTGCTCAATGCAGCGCTTGTCTTGACCATGTGAATAACTGTAACGTAGGTTGCGAATGCATAGATTCCGTATCATTACGGTTCCACAGACGCCACCCCACATTGCCCAGATTACATGTAATGCTCTGGACCGGCAGCAAAAGACAAATATATTCTTTTATCGCACGTGAAACACACGCGGAGCTTCTGGTTATGGGGAATAGCCAAAAGCCAGATCCTGGAGCGCTCGTTAAATGTTACAGAGAAACGTGTCTAGGTGGAACGCAGGCCGGCCATATGGTCAGATTCTTAACCACCAGAAACGTTTACAACAAAGAACCGTACACGTGCACACCCCTTTTCGAATTCTGCCGCAAGAAGACCTCGTATATCTACTGCACAATTGATAATAATGTACTGGATCACCGTCGCCATGATTCAACGTTTTTCTCTACATCCAGAGCAGAAATGCTGGTACGTGATAGATCGTTGCTATTATTGTACGGATGCGAATTATGAACCCCTGTCACGTCCTGCTATTAGGATCTTTTAACATTTGGATCACAGTTGGTTCTAGTGGTTTCAAAAAATTCACTACAGTCAGATAAATTGCATTCGATTTAATTGACGTCAAATTGGAGATAGGTAGACAGACAAGATGGAACTGATGCGGGAATGGATATTTTTTACGAGGCAGTCATCAAATTTCGCAATAAAAAGTTGGCAATTCGAATATTAAACACCCTGATTAATATCGTAGGGCCTTTTAAGGACCATTTAAGAGCAAGCCTGTTACGGCAGTGCGTCATTATAACGCATCGGGGCTGCACGCCTTGATGAGAAGGCGAGGCACGGAGTCGAATGTTCGAGCAAAAAACGCTCGTCATCGGGCTGGCAGGCGGCTACTAGGAATTATATTGATTTTACCTCGCTCGTCGAACCATCGAAGGACCCTTTATAAGACTTTACTCCTTTCCTGTAATACTGGTATTCGATTATCTCAAGTCCACGATCTACGGTCAATGCCGCTGCGTCTGTTCTCGCACGTTGATCAATAACTGGACACATGCAACTAGAAACGATCAAATAGCGACCGAATAACCGTTTTCGGTTTACTCCAACTGACTCGGGAACGAAGCCGGGTTTGCGAAAGTTGTTTCAGAACAACCTCTGTCAAATTACTTCAAACCAATTTCGAAAGATCCCGTGATAAAACTCCATTGTCTTCGGAAGTACGACACCCTTATTAGATCAAAAAGCCGGACGAAAAATACTGCGACTCGCTAATAATATTCAAGGCACGTATGGGCAATAGTAAGAGCCCGAAACAAAGAACAGGTTCTTCAAATTGCCCAAGTTCTGAAAAAGAAACGGCCCCGGATTTACAGCGACACACGACCTCTGGCCCCCGGCTAGGCAACTTGTAATTTTTTACCTGTCTCTACGTGGGGCGTAAGCTGCAGCTCACCGGCACAAACGACACACGACGCGCGGCCAGATGGATGGAACGGGGTTTGGTACTATGGGACTGGAACTGACGGACAAGGTTGTGGGAACCGTCCGTGCAGCTCCGTACCGCGAGTAAACAATATCATATCGAGATAGGCACTCGCTCTCTGCCACACTCGCAACATGCTGAACGTGTCACAACGAAGACCTGCTCTAGGCCGACCGGATCACCACACTGCAACTACAACCGGACGGTGACGAAAGTTCACGTGGTTATGTCATAACCCGCAACGCCAAACGCTTGTACGACACTGCACAAAGGAAATTTGGTCAACCTGAATTTTCGAAAAACTTGAGGGAGGCGGGAAACTCATACTTTCATATTCATATAATTTTTTTTTTGTAGAACTTGAAATTCTTGAAAATTGTATCATCATGCTTGTGAGCAATTTCGAGATTCTATTCCAAGAATATAGTAAGGAAATGCTGATAACAACAATTCGGATGCGTAGCGTTTAAGCGCACAATGCATACACGCTAGTCTTGAGTGTGCTTAGTGATTGGTCGCGTAATAACGGAGGTGGTGATTTAGAAGGCCAAGAAAAAAGAGAAACGAGAAGTACGAGAATTGAAATAAGTTCGATCGATTGTTTCTCACCTCCTCTCGCGTCGAAGGCTATAAATATGAGAACTTGTTTCTAATTAGTCACGCCCGAGCAGCCGCGGCTCACAATCAGGCGATATTAATACCGCGCGTTCTTTATTTAACGAGATTGGAATCTCTTATTCATCAACATATTCGTAAGCGAAGCACAGATGCAGATTCATAGCTGCATTACAGACGGAGAAACGCTCGTAAGCAACTTATAATACTGATATTATCTATTCGAGTATTGAAAATTTCTGCATTCAATAAAAAGCAAGGATAAATAAACCCACGCATTTAATCGCTGCGCAGAAAACTATTCTATCTACATTGGCTCTTCACTTGTTGCATGCAAATTCTTTTCATCTAGAAATACTGTTAATCGTTGCAGGCCTCTAGGGATTCATAAAATTTGGCTTGCATGCCCATTGCAGTTGGATATCCAGGCCCATTACATGCTATGAAGCGCTGTAATTATGACTGTGAATCGCAATTGCAGCTTTTTGCAGCACTGGTTACAGTAAAGGGATAGTTGACGACACGGTTGAAAATGGATAGAAGACAATTTTTCTGTTTTCAAGGATTGAGTACCTACCAACTCAAGGACTGCATATTGTGTATATATTTCCATGAAACATTTTCGGCTTGTACGTCGAAGTAGAAACTGTATAAAAATACTGAAACGAGTGCTTGATGAGACCAGGACTGGAGTTTCGTTTTGCTTCTCACACGAAATGTCTTGACACCGAAGTGCAAAATCTTTTGCAGATCCAACGTATATTCGCATGCATTCCTTTTCCATCGCGTTAGGAAAGAACGTGACCTCCGGTCCTGCTCACCCTCGGCGGGCCAAAATTGCAACGAAGGCGCGGTTTATCAAGATCTGCTACGCTAAGGAACGAAACAGACAGTAAAGGCTGAAAGCAGCGCACAATCGCTAAGGATGCAAGTTGGCCCGAGGCCCCAGGGCCCACCGGCACTCAATTAAATCTACTTCGAGAAGATTATTTCATAAATCACATTCCCCGTGAGTCTCAGCTTTCGTCCAATTACCACTGTGCCGGCAAATAACGCTAGAGGTATATTTCCTTTCTCGTCGATATTCCATACTGTTCGTAGTAATTCCTAGGAACGTTGATTGTTTCTTTATTTTTCGAACTAAGGCATACTAGCTCATAAACCCTTCAGTTATGGGATTAGTTACGTTTATATGTTTTCTTTTCAAACACAATCACGTTGCCCTTTCGCACAGTCTTTTCAGTACGTGATCCACCATCCAGAGTGATATTTCAAAATAACTTGTTACCCAAAGCTCGTCGCAATTGATGATTCGATGGCTGTTGGTTCGGTTCCTTTATTAGGAAGATGGGAACCAATTAACAGGCTGCAGTTATATCTGCACCTTGCTTTCCCGCAACTCTTAACAGACTTGAACGTCCTTCTCGAATTCTTTCACAGAGAGAAAGCGAGAGCTCCGATGATGAGATACGGTCGCACGCTTGAATCGATTATCTTATAACGCTTAGCTCTCGAATCGAAGTGATACTCATTTCGACACTACAGTTGCCACAATATCTCAATTCAGTGAAAAAACGGTGCATCGATAAAAATCCAGCGTGATAATTCACCGTTAATACCCGGTACACACTCTGAACGATCTTTCTTTTTCTCCAAGTCTCTCCCTTTCTCTCTCCCCGACTCTCTTCAACGAAACGATTTTCATCCGTTCCGCAAATAATTCGCCCTCACCATTTAATAACACGGTAGCATCAGGTACCGACACCACCTGGCGTCCGGAGCTGGCAGCAATAACATCAAAGTCTCTATTAATCTCAATTGGAAGTTATTGCGGAACTCTGCCGCCAAGATTCAGAGTCGCTGCATTGCTTCGTTTACGTTTACCGGTACCAACCTGCTTGCCTCCACTCACTCCTACATGCTCAGCGATCAGTCGTGCGTGCGCGCGTGCCCCTCTCTGTCTCTTTTTCTTTTGCCTTTTACCTCATGGTGACCAGACTATACCCGGCTTCATGCCTCGGCCTAGCAGCTAATGGGAAACGACGCTCGAAGGAGAATCTATGAGGTGAAGCAAGGAATTAATGGTAAGTCGGCTTGGGTCTGGAATTATTGGAGCCATCTTCAAATTGTAAGACTGATATTTATTGGAACCTAATGTCGTTGTCATCTTCACATTGTTATACTCGTTCGCTAGTCACGTCCATTCACGTGACTTTCAGTTCCATCAGTCCGCATTTTTACCTTCATTCAGCTTAACTTAATGAACGATTATACTCCAAACAGAGAGTGCAAAGATCATTTGAACTGGTCTTCCGAACCCCTCTACTCATTCTTCTCCTATTCTGATTTTGAAAAACGTTTACACAATGCGACACGGAATCAGTAAGCACAAATCTGTAATGGTCCATGGAATGATGTTGTCTTGAATCTCGGACATGCGGTGACGGCAATTTTCACGTCCATACAAAATGGATAATTGAGGCAGAATCGAATGACAGTACATGTTCTTCCACCACGCAGCGGATATTAATGGAAGATATTGACCAACGGTGTCTCCTCTCACTGAGAGAGGTCAGAATATTTAAAGCCATTTGTGTTCACTTACATCAGTATGAGAAAATCGATGGAAACCGTCCGACGAGCAATTTCCGTCATCAATTGAGGTAATAATCGTTGTTTTTCATTTCATTTTCTTCTAAATGCATGTTACTGCTTCGAATTTTTATTCGAACCAAGGGTACGACAAATATTTCATGCTCGTTCTATTCGAAACGTTTTTTCAAACTGAACCGGCTTATCGTTCCACTAAAAGCCAATCCAATAAGACTGTCTGGATGGGCACGAAACCCTAAGGATAAGAAATCCTGGGTAAGTTCAGAGACTAAGTATCTTCATTATAGCGGTTGATTGTCGAAGTTAAAACCTGTGAGAAGTCATCTTCAGATGTTCTAATAAAACGGCAACGAAAAGTTGAGAAAATTTTTCACAAGCATTTTACAATGACGTTATTTAACGCATCGGTGCCCAGCAATTACAAAGTAGCTAGCTGTCTAGCTCTGTAAACATCACAAGTTTTGATTAAAACGCATTGACTGAATCGAAATTTGAAGAAGAGATCTCAGTCGCGGGGTCTATCGAATTGGTGGGAGAATTCAAGTGGTGTCCAACAAGGAGAGTATCGGACCTCTGGATCACAAATTCTGTTGAAATTGCTGGGGGTGTCTCTTTGGTTAAAAATATGAAGCGTCTGATGTGCAGTTTTATCCATTGGGACTAACTTCTCAGAAGAAGCCAATATTCGCAATGCTATTTCATTTGGTTTCCAATTCACCCTCGATAAACGTCGCGGACGTAAAAAGGCATGAAAAAAATCGGCACCGGAGCCTTAAACCCACACATAATTCAATATATACTGGTCGCATGCAAGGTAGACTCGGTGACATTATCTGGGTCTGCTGAGTCGACCGAAACGAACCGACTATATATCTCTGCCTGATCTCAACAAAGCTCGGATTTATGTTCTCGTCCTCTATACGCCTTTATCCCCCTCCCTATCTGTCCGTCTATCTCACTCCCACCTCGGCCAAGATCCGCTGTCGCTTTCTTCGGACTCGGTAACAGCAGCCTCTTTAGGCCAGCTGATTTATTTGCTTCGAAGCTTCACCCTGACGTTCTGTTTCCATCGGACCACACTCTTCGCCAAAATTTGGAAATTAAGATTTTACTTACTTGTATGATCCGTGCGTGTTGTGGCACAATCCGTGCTTGCAGGGATTTTGGTCACACTCTACGATGTCTTCGGCACAATTAGGTCCCACGAATCCTGGCGCACAAGTGCACTCGTAACTGAAGTCCAAGGAGCGACACTCCGCCCCGTTTCGACAGGGCGAGGAGGCACAATGATCTTGTCTCTCGCAATTCTCACCTGAAAAAATGCATCCAGATAAAAATTTCCAAATGCGTCCTGCGTTGATGTTGCGGAATCACCAATTTCAATGAGCAAAAATCAGGGACATCGACGCGTGTAAAAATGAATCAGGATTTTTAGAATCACGGGGAAGACCCAGAATTGCCATCCTGCAGTGTCGCTGTCTGTGCTCGTTGTTTAACCGTCCACATAGCTCTGGTACTGATTAGTGAAACTAATAACCCGAGTGACTAGTCGGTCGCTTTGTTTAGTACCTTTTTGTCTTTTATGCTACTTAGGGTGTCGGTTACTTACAGGAGCAGTGGTCCTCAGCAAGGTCTACTTCAGCCAGAGTTTTTGCTCGAAGGAATCGAAGAACAACCCATTGACAGAGTGATAATACAAAATTAACTTTTGTCGAATTGTGTGACTGTCAAAAGTGGGGAGGAAAAAAACTTGGACGGTGTAATTAGTACTGCAGCATAACGTTTCGTAGGCTCGATGTTTTTTGCCAGTTTGAGATCCACTGCGGTAAAGGTCCCGCTGTTGCAAAAGGCTGCATTGCACGAGGCCAATTATCGGCGTTGGCATACTCTCCCTCCCTCCCCCACGGATTCCTTCTCCTCCTAGATTTATTTGTCAACTCTGAACGCGCGTGCTGCCTCTCGACTCGAAGCAAGCCAGTGGGCAAATAGCTGCGAATGCTCAGTCTTTAAACTGCGCAAAGTCTAAAGAACGCAAAAACGTAAGAAGGGAACTCAACTTTCAACGAGGTTGCATTACCAGAGAACTTGTACATTATACGGGGACAAAAACAGTCGCAATGTTATCTGAACTACTGTTCGCGGAATCAGGCCTCAAACATATCTAATGCTCGTTAAGTGGATTCATCGTTTCGATGCTCTCGGAGGATTTTCATCGACAGAAAATTTAATATACAGAGTGAATTGCTAACGACAGAACGGTTCATCGTCTGCTACAATTTAATGCGCACGTGCTACAATTCGAAAGCAATTGTTTGTCAGGGCGATCAACCGTCATGAAAGTAACCTCAAACATTTTCACAGTTGTCGCTGGCAGTTGTGTTCAACACTGACAGCTGTCAAAACTTTTGAGATTACATACCTACATTGCGGCGAACTGTCGTCTAATTTCGTGATGATTGGTCATTCTACCGAATAACTGCTCTCGGATTGTACCGCATGCGCATTGAGCTATAGCAGATGACGGACCATTCTGTCGTTAGCAATTCACAATGTATATATATGTGTTAACTGTCTGAAAGAAAGTTAGCAAAAGCCAGCCAAGATCTTAGAGATTGGAAAACAATTTATAAAAATTCAAAAAATGACAAGCTTACCCGTGAATCCCATGGCACAGGTGCAGGCGTACTCGCGTAACGACTTCAGGGTGCAGGTGGCGCTGTTCTTGCAGGGCGACGAGTCGCAAGCATTGGCTACCGGAATTTCGCACAGACTCGCTGTGAACCCAACGGGACATGTACAGAAGAAAGATGGCGTACCACCCCCGTAGGATTCCCGCACGCTGCAGGAGCCGCCGTTCTGACACCGTGGACCCGGTCCCGTGTGACAAGGGTTCGGATGCTGACAATACTCTCCCACATACATTGACGTGCAGCTGAAACAGAGAACAGGAGTTTTAGACAAGGAGCATCTATTGCCATCATATAGGTCTAGATTCGATATCAATATGTGACACTTGACAATCGTCAAGCAACGCAGAGTGAGCGAGGAAAGGATCCGACCGATTGTCTTGATTCGTGGCAACGATCGGACCCTTCACGGTGTCGGAGCACGTCGGAACAAATTTCCAGCACGAGTGTGTCCAGCCTTTGGATTCGTTTTTTATGCCTATCGTCAGCTCTTTCTATACCAGTTTGAATTCTCCGGCACAATGCTCTCATGGCTCTGTTCTTATCTGTGCTAGACAGCAACATCTGGATCAAAAATGCAGTGACTGATTAGTGAAGAAGTGTCTCGTTCCTTTATGGACTCAGATTTTTTTCTGGACTTTCAATATTGTTCATTCTTCACTTGCCCAGTTGAATCAAATACGGCCGCTCGATCTCTTTGTCAAATAGTTGTCTCTACGACTTGTTCACGCGTAAGGCACCCTGACAAGCATTAAGGATATTTAATCAACGGTCGTTGCTTCCATGACAGTTCGGAGAAAAGATCCAAGGATCGGAGGAATTAATTTCACAAAGAATATAGTCACCGTGAGAACAATTATACAGCTAAAAGAAGACGTCCGAGTCTGACATGTTTGTGGAAGAAGTCAAGCCGACAAAAGACAGGTGCCTACAGCCTCGCTGAGCTGCCGCATATCTTCCCCGGGATTCCGATCTCAATTAGTGATCCCTGTAGAGGTCCTGGTCGCGGTTACTTGCCCCTGTTTCTACGGAGACTGGAAACGGACCCTAATGAAGTTGAAAACAGAGAAACGGGAAGATTTCCCGGCTGATTTTACCCAAATCTGAGTTCAAGAATGTCTGGAAAAAAGTTTTTACGGTTGTAATGGTGAAGGACGTGTATTTCGTAAAAACAGAGGTATTCAAACTGCCGGCACAAGTGTGCGTCGAATTCCATGTCTCGATATAGCGCGAATAGCGACAAACTTATTAGTACACAACTTCATGCTCATAAGAACACCTCGCGCATAGAGTGCATCGAAGAGTCTTGCGGTTGCGATCAGAGAGAGAAAGAGGATCGACGCAGCTGCCACTGGACCAGGCATAGCTATAAACGGAGTTGACTGACGGAGACACGGGAGAGAATCAACTCGAGGCTGCAGGCTGCAGGTAACCTCAAGGGCGTCGGCAGAGCCTTGGTCCAGGTTTGGCGACGATTTCTTCTAGAGCTGCCATTGCGCGGAGTGACTACACGTACCAGGAAGGCTCGAGGGATATGACGAGACGAAGATTTCGCGAGCGCTCCTTTCTCAGCGAACCGATACATTCCACCCGAGCTATGAGCTCTAGGCGACTCCAGACGAGGTGGCGAGGAGACCACCGGACGCAAAAAACTGGCGAGAAATACCCGAGAGCCAATCCGTCAAACGAGGATTGATTGAAGGAGAAAATTTCTTCGATCTTGTATTACTCTGTCCTCATATCACCTCATATCAAACAGAAGAAACTTCAAGCTCCGCTGCTACGAGCAAGTGAGAAACTCTGTCGAACCGATTCTCAACAATCGTTGCTTGTTGTTGATTTCGGAGTTCATTTGTTGAATTGAAACTGGTCAAACTTGCAACGGTTTTTCACGTTTCAACTTAACCCCTCTCACCATGATTCTATGCAAAATGGTTTTGGCGAGGCACATAAAGCCAAAGCGTTAAGCTGAGAAGTGCTCGGTGTAAGCCAAAGCTAAGCCGCATTGAAAACTAACACTGGGATCCTGTATCAATTCACATTTCAATGCAAATTGCCGGCAACTAATGCTGGCGGAAGTCCCATTTAAGTCAGCAGAAGGTCCTTTGATCTCTTGGTCCCCTGGGTTGGAGGATACTTACGTTATTCATGTTCATCCCACAATCAGCGAGTACTTAATGCATTGTAAAATTATATCCGTATTCCAGGGCACGTATATTCGAAATAACCAGTAAAGAAGAGCAACTGCATGTGTATCTGATTCTTTTTTATTTCATGGAGCATCGACGCGTTTCACTGCTGGTTTATGATTTGATCCATATGCGGAATGATACGAAGTTGGGGAATCCGCTTTCACAGGAGCCGCAATGTTTGTTTTGATATTTTGTCCGGTTTCCCCTGTTTGTCGAGAAAATTAACACTTTATTATTGCCGAACCTCTCTCTGCTCCCATGTCCAGATGCTAGAAATATGATAACTGCTCGGAAGCTAGAAGTCAAGTTTGCCTTATTACTTAGCGTCATTAGAGATACGCCTGGCCCCCCTTTGTGCCAGAAATTGCTTACAAATACAAAGTATTTGTCCGTATTTATTAAATCCAGTATTTACAAAATGCTTTAAACGTATGTAAAGAAACCTAAAACTCATAAATCGGACGGCAACGGCTGTCTCCTTTATTCTCTTATTGTTTTAGACTTCCACAGGTACAAAAGAAAAGATCCTATACACCTCATAAACTAAATAATAATCAAAAAAATAAACTCTTCATGAAATTCCGGGAGAATAAATCCTCTCATTCAACATCGAATCAACGGTTTGACTAATTGAACACTTCTAAAAATAAATTTGTAATTGAATTTGAAGGAACAGAAGCGGTAACTAATAAAAAAAATAAAAATACGAACTATACCTAAATTGACCGATGTATGCGTGATGTGAGCGTAAAGAGGCGTAGGTACCTATGCCAAACGTGGGATGCGTCTCAATCGGCAAATGCCAGCATGTGCATTGACGAGCCTCGTCGTAAAAATTTACTGCCGCCACTGTGTGGCAGGTATATACGTATAAATTTTTACAACACTCGTTTTTCATTATTTCATCCTCGCTACTGTATTCTAACTATTGTTTTGTCACTGAAGAGCGTGCGGCGACTTACCCAGCAGTTCGTCTTTGCGGACGTGCTAATTTAATTAAAGGTACCCATAAGGCAGACATCTAGGTGCCAGCTAGCCAGCCACCCATAAAACCGGGTTTGTACCATTTTGTTCCAATCGAGTCGGTGCTCTTCTAGTCCGAAATTAACACGTTTCCTCACCAGGCTCAATGTTTCTACCTCTGTATCTCCGTGCGGACAAACGAAAGATTTTAATTAAACCCTGTGTGAGAATTTCGGAGCAAAGATACTTCGAACCCAGAATATCACCCACAATCGTATCCTGCACTGACGAAACTTTCTATACTAATTGCTGACGTTACATCAGCGCTTTGAAGCTACCCGAAGACATTTCTACGAGTTCATGAGTGATGTTCCGTGATTTGGTGAAATTGAGCCATGCTGTGTGCAATGAAATGCTTCATTTGTGTGGTGATAATACTAAGGAGATGCGAAGTTTAAGAACTGTGACGGCAATTCATCATCGAAATCAACTGCAGGCGGACTATTTCTGGTGAAATATAGTAAAGCAAAACCACGTCATGTGCTCTTACGTAAGCAAGTGACTGAGGTGGCCAGTTTATACTCTTGAAACACTCGAGTTACGTTCTTTAGTTAAGTTGAGATAGGGTAGGTTAGATTGACCAAGGTTGGGTTGTGTCAGGTTAGTTTAATAAGCTAGGCATTTTACTTGTAACGTACGGTCAATCTCGAGGGGATGTAATTAAAATTTCATTCCTTTTAAACACACGGTAGAGGGTGGATTGGGTGTAGTTATTTACTTTAACATGACAAAAAGCAGGTAAGAAGCGAGAGCTATTAGAAATGATGACTTATAGAATCTTTAGGTTTTACACGCCGGTGGAGGAGGGATCGATATTTTTTAATCACTTTACGACGGTAAAAGGATCCTGATCCTTGTCATCACGGTCTTCACAACATGCCGAGGAATTCGTGTATCAGAGTTCACTTCAGATTTACTTTTACACGATCCTGATGATCAGCCTTCCTGAACCAATTTTACCGAACGAAGCGATATTACCATCTCACTATACGTAATATAACGACAAAATTGAGCGAGCTAGTTTTCTCAGCTCCCGCGGATGCCCGAGATGAGTTCTCTTTCTCAAGTTTTTGCAGCCAGGTGCTGATACTCCTGCGGCCGGTCTCTCCTCATTTACGCGGTGTCTTCATCAGTCGGGTTGATATTACCGGAGGGCCGCGTACTCGATTCGCCCTGCTTCTTTGTCCGCCAAGAAATTCGTGATTAACAAATCAAACATAAAATGCTTAGCCACTGACAAAAAGTTGAGCTGGCCGGGGAACTGCTCTGCAAATAGAGATGTCGAATTATCCACGGTTCAACATTTTTTTTCTTCTATGTTCCATCTACGATTCGATGCGCAGCTACGGGTCATCGATACCTTCCTACCTACCTGCCTGACTACCCGCTCGGATAAAACTAGTTTCATTGCACCTCAAAAGAGCGTCGTCCTGCCACCGGTTGATTCACTTCATACCCGTGCTTAGGTATTTCTCAATCTCATACAATTCATTGCCAGTCAAAGTTGTCGCAAGTCTAGATCAATTCCGCGGTAAAATACGAACAAGAGAATCTCATATTCCGGTTTCAATTGGAATCTGCTATTTTTGGTCACCCAAATTCTGTTTAAAAACTCAATGATCAGTTTTAGCGATCGCTAGTTCTGCGCCTCCAGCAACATCTACGGACTGAACCGGATTGGATGGCATCAAAGGATCTACTGTATCCTCGATGACAATGTGTCGGCTGGTTTTTATCGATTCTGCTTCCCCCACACACCCAGAGCCCAACAATACGTCCAGGCAGAGCACGAGGCACGTTCTATCGAGCTGAAGATTTTACCGACGAATACTGCGGACTCATCTTACCTATTGTCAGTCGCATGGAACAACAACGTGTTAACTAAAGCGTGCATGAATTAACGCCACCGTAATGAGAAGAAACGGATTGCCTAAACTACTTCATTCCGTGTAACTGAATAGAATATTCGCTTGCTTTGAAACTAAAATTGTACTTCTTTGCCGATGTGATCTTGGGTTGTTGAAAATACTTGGTCTGATTTTGATAGTGAAGATGCCGTCGAGCCGCGGAAAAAATTAAGGGGGGTATGTAATTACGGTAAATCCTTAGGGACAGAGATGTTGTACGTTGATAGCGATCGAAAACTATGTTCGACGAAGCGGAGCGACAAAAAGCCTCTTTCTGGTCACCCGGTAATTTGACCATCCCGTCGCTGAAATAATATACCTTTCAATGCCATTACTCAATGTGGCGAGGATGGGACTCTACTCGTTGACGACGGCTTTAGAAAGCAAAGAGCCGGTTGGAAATTAGGAATTCCTTCTTCCACAGAAATTGGTGCAAAATTCTAATAAGACGCTTTCAGCGCTCACAGCTGCATAAAACACAAAAAATTAACTTTAGCCCATGAATAAAATGATCTTCTTGCGTTTTATAAAGGTATACAGTACGCGGTCGAGTGACCGCAGTAACAATTTCTAGGACCAATAACCTGTTCTTGCTTCCAGGTGCCGACGACTTTTTGACAGGGCGGCACTTCTTGTCATCACCGCAGTCACCACCTACCAAGTTGTGATGATCATATACCGTGTTATGAAGAATCCGCAGAAATAGTTGTCACGGGAACAAAAACTCCGAACTCTTGATCTGATTAAGTGTATGGGGTCAGTCAAGTGCGAAGGACAACATCCCCGAAAGAATCCGATTGTTTTATCATAAACTCAAATCTCCAAACTAATTAGCGGAAAGAAAGAAAAAAAGGAAGGTTGCACCAGATTCGGGATAGGTAAGAATTGTGATTCAGGGACAAAATACCCGTTCAGAACACGAAAAGACCTTGTGAACTTGATGGAAATTGCAATAGACGTTAGGTCGGACTGATTAGGTCTTCATTTGTGAAGCGAAAAAAAGAGGCGGAAACACTGTTTGAAACTGTTAAAAACCGGCATGTAACATCCCGACTGGGGTCAGGGTCAAGAAACGTTGCAGGATCGAGATAGATTTGAGGAAGCAGTAAAGCACCCCAGAAAAGTAGTGCATTTGCGCGGGCGGGCATCGCGATATCGCCAGCACTCATCTCCGAGGGCCGCGTCCCGAAGGTCCATTAGCGAGGCTTGTAATTTGCCGGGCCGAATGTTAATGGACTCGACTCCTGGATTGGGCTTCGAGTCCCAAACGGCGGTAGCTTCTTGCGTCGTGTCAAGGTTTCTCCTTCTTTTCTCTTCTTCTCGGCCGCATAGCCAGAATTATGCTTGTCACGCTACTAGCCTCACAAAGAAGTCGACAAGGTTCGTTTCTGGTGAGGCTCAGTCACGAGAAGACGTCGATATGCGTTTTCTCATTTTCTCTCCAACTTACTATTAGCTCCATATCACTAACCACAGATTCTCTCTGATTCCAGAGCTTTTCTTTCCAAAGGTGTAAACTCGGACGAGAGATACCGAACCGCGGCAACGGTAATTCGATACGGAAGAGCGAGTGCGAGAGGAGAGGTATCGAGGTGGAGACGAGCGGGCATATCAGGCAGCTTCCCACGTGGATTGAGTAACTGCGGGCCGAGGGGTCGAAGAGAGGCTGCCCTTGGACCACGAGGACCACTCACTCTTGGGGAGGATGAAACCTCGTTGTTTGCAAAGATATCGAGTTACTCTCAAGGTCATCATCCCCTTCAATTACTTCCCAATTAAACCCTATACCATACCGCGTTATCCCAACAAATGCTCCATCTCCTCGTCAAGGATCAACGAACCAGGAGGATCAGAATCAAGACGTCGACTATTCCAAGAACGAAACCACCACGAACTACAATTTTTTATCCGCTTCCTCCTACTCTGTCAGATTGCATTTTCACAGTGCGTATTGGACTCATTAGTATATTTTTATACTTATCAGCTAACGCGCAGACTAGTTTCTTTGCCTGTTTTGCATGTAAAACTTATATTCCGTGATACGTAATCTGTTACCATGGTGAAGTGCGAAAAATAATCGACATTCTTTTATCGGTCAACCGCCATCGTCGGACGTACGGAGGGATGGACGAACGTAACCAAAGACCGAGCTGACTTTACCAGACGAACAATCTTCCGCTATGTGACCACGGACCTCGGCTACAGGGCCGACGGGGGACACGAAAAATCCTCATCACACCGGCGAAGCGGGTTGCGGCTTTGAAACGTGAGACTCTGGTGGTGAAGCTTTGCAGACCCGGGTACGCGTAACCTGGGTGGAAGACCAAGAACGTATTTTACTTACACGTGTGCGTCGGTTGCACGTTTTGGAATGGGCCTAGAGAAGAATGCGGACGAAAATCTGTTCGGAAAGAGAACCAAAGTGTTCGCCGAACTAGGAATCACCGATGCGTCTATCCGCGCTATTCGATTACATGAGGTCAAATTCTAGGGCCACGACGTAGAGGAAGTGGTGCCAGGGAAGCCCAACTTGCTCATACAATGACTTGATTTCCTGACCCTGTGGGACAGTTCCGGCCAATGCTCGGGCTCTTCCGTTTCGGTACTCGAATCCAGGGTGGCGATAATCGTGAGAAGCGTAATTGTCGATGAGTCAAAGTTTGACTTATTCCAGAAACTTTCTTCTCACAACTTGACCTGACCTAACAAAATTCTCGCAAGTAGTCGCAAAGTGGAGAGAGAATTAACCATTAATACGGTTTCTCTTGAAACAGGCTGCCGGAAATGTCATTATCACCGAAGGGTGCAAAAAGAGGTCTCATTTTTCTAAGACAAAGTAAAAAACGAACCGACAGATGGCGGTAAGCAAACACTTGCTGCCAGAAACTGTTACCGATATACAACTAACTCTCGCTCCTACATGTATTATTGAAAAGCATTTCTGTTCCGAATGGTCGTTACATCTGAAGCAAAAAAAAAGAAGAAAGAAATGCATAAGTTTAGGTTTAGGTGCACAAGAAAATGTTCGTGCGCGAGGTCGGTTGAAGAAATTGTTATGAAGCTAGGATCTCGAAGACTTATTTGGACGTTTAGTGTCACTAATCATGGCGTGTCGCGCAAGTCGAGTGGAAGGAAAAATAAACAATACGTCTAGATTGTGTTATAGCTTATAAATTACGGCACGCCACCCTTTGCGCGACAAGAAATAGCAAAATGATAATAAACTATTGGCCTGCGTGTGAACCCTTTACTCCTTGGCTCCTTTTCCTCCGGTGGTTAACTCTCCCACGCGTCGTACGCGTGACGTGGGAGTCAAAGGCCATAGCGATGGGCCTAAGAATGCGCTGACACTCTTATAAACGGAACGTAAAACCATATCGCGGTTCTTTACCATATCTCCATTGCTCCTCTTCAATTCTGCCCCGTTCCACCCGCTCCTTTCGCCCCTTTTCTTTTATATCGTTGATACAAGACACGCGCCCACAGCCAGCGAAGAACGAACGTTTGTTGACTCTGTAGCCCTAAGAAGCTTCACTAGACTTTTGATAGATCGCTTAAGAAGCTTTTTGTTGTGGGAACTCGTTGTGAAAAACTGGCAAAGGCTTGCGATCAAATCACTATGTCATGGGAAGGCACCGTTGTGATAATGCATTGAAGAGTAGCTCCGAGGCCCACATTCCATTTCAATGGCAGCCACGGACGACCTTGACGAGCCCAGAGGCCCTCAGGAGATCAGCAACAACGGCAGCAGCACGCAGCTGTCCGGTTCCTAATTATTACCGCTGTATCTCGCGGCTGCCTCCTGCCCAAGAAGACCGCCAAGTCTCAGACATGATTACATTCCAAAACCTCGAGGCATAACCGCTTATGCGACCGATATAAAGTTTGACCCTTTGCAGGATCAAACGAGTGTTTCCAGATAGATGGGTGTCGAAAATTGAAAACGAAGCTGAAGAAAGACTGCAAGTGAACTGAAATTGCACGAGCCTTAAGATCGGAAGACGATCTGAGTTAATTACCCCATTCAAGCTCGTCAGCTGGCAATGATAAAACGATTTAAACCGTTGACCCGGTTGTGTCGACGCTCCGTTGGGAATCAAAGCTCAGACACCGACTTTGCTCTGACCTCACGAGTATCGTGTCAACGAGCTTAACTCCTGCTACCTCGCGAAGACGAAAGGGCAGACACATCGGAGAAACAATTGCTACAAGAGATTTCCATGCTGAAGTTGAATTGGTCGTACGATATGCAGCCAATGAACGGGATCAGCATTGGCCAATTGTGACAAGTCGTCGTTTTGTACGAAATGGTACCACGAATATTCATCTCATGCATTCCTATTTAGCTTGAGGGCTTTAACGATCGTTTGAGTCTTTTTGCAACGAGGTACAGTCCCAAAGTGTAAATCCCGCCAGATGGCAATAATCGTGGGGAGTAAAGTGAGGGCAGAATAAGAAGAGGCCCAGCCGACTTCGAGGACCAGCAGCTTCCATTACCCGGGAGCGGTGATCAGGCGTCCTTTTCTCGGAAAGGAAGATGACACCGTTGTCCGCTAATCTTCTTCTGTCCCCTCGGAGTGAAGGGATATTGCTTTGTCTCTGCGGTTTGAAACCAGCATTCATCCCTCGTGTAAAGGTTCAGCCGTCTTTCCTCCTACCGACTTGGAGGTAATTACTGAATGTGGTTTTTGCCAGGATTCTCTGGCAATCTAGCCTGATGCCTTCCCCTTGCTTTCCGATATAGTATATAAGCGGGTAAGAAACAGTCGAGAGACCAAAGTCGAAATCTTTTTTACTCAGGAGAACCTGACTTCCCGGGATCGCAAACAAACCCGGATCCTACTATTTGCTAGGCCAAAGACCCGGACCAGGCAGCGACTGCTGCTTCAAACAAAACATTAAGTTACCTCAGCCACTCCTAGGATTCTTTATAACTTCGGGACCTTGAAGTATTATTATAATGTTAACGTCAAAAGTGGACTTGTTTATAGTCAACAAAGAGGGGCTCAAAATTTCCATCGACATTAAATATTGGAACACCAAAGGAGTGGCAGCATGAGCAATCTGAAAAACCGCAGCTTGGCTTTTGATAGAATTACGAACTCAAGAGTGTAGTCCAGAACTAGGAACTAGAATCAGAAGAAGAGGAAGGAAGATATTTTGAAAAAGCGTGAAATGTGAACGTTACCGTTTGATTACTCGGAAGAAGAAGTAACGTGCCTCAGTTCACGCCCAGATCTCAGAACTCTTCTGATCCTGCGAGTGTTGGTTTAATATCTTTGATTAAAACGATGACGTTAGCATTCTTGGCATCGGCATCTTCTTTTTCTTATCTCTGATCTACTTTTCTTCCATCTGAACTCACTCAATCTCTACTTGGCGAATATAATTCAAGCCGAATGAGTGCGAGTCCCGTTTACCGGAGGATAAGTGGTTCAATCCTCTGAATTCGGATTGGACATGGAAATTGACCAACAAAATGGTGAACGGAGAGTGTATCGTTTATTATAACGCTGAAAGCTGTATCGCCCCGAGTGATCCGAGAGCTTGGGCTCATTATTTGGCATTCGTTATGCTAGTACCGCCGCGGTGATGGTGCTGCTGCCGCAGCCGCACGGTCACGTGTTGTATGTGGACAGCCGATTAACGAAGATCATTAAATTTTGGATGGAATAACTACACAGTCATGCGGAGACCCTGCCTTGGATATTATTAGTTTCTTTAACGTATTTCAACCTCATTACCAAAATGAAATATTCGTTCCGAGGGTAATGATGTGATTTTCGATCGAGGCATGCTCTTTGACACGATCTGCACTTCCTTGCAATTGTTACCTGAGGATTTCAAACCACGTAATGATCCACCATTATTTGGTAATTAGGACTCGAAGTATCACGGGGGCGTGTCCAACTGTCGCTATTGTTGCAGAGGCCTGAAGTATACGACAGGCTCTGACATTTATTTATTTATTTCGTACAAACCGCATAAGCAGCTAACCGTTTATTAAATTCAGATTAAACATTATTACAGCTTCTATGGGAAAGCCGGAATCTTGTGCAACGGAGTATTTGCGGTAAAAGTATAATTTACAAAGGAAAAATTAGACGCCCACAATTGCTCGTATCCAAATACAATTATCAAAGAAACCCCGGTGGAAGTTTTCATCGAGTATCTCCCGTCGACGCCGAGCGATGAAATGGTCCGATTTATGGGATGCCGAGTTTTCGTAATCCCCGGGAATTATTCAAAGAGGTCTAACACTTTCCATATCAAACGACGATCACTACTCGGGATAGGTTGTGGGCGTTTATGCTGCCCTAGACCCAAACGTATAATCTTCACACTAAATAGCGTTACACGTACAGAGAGCGTGGCTGATTGAGAGTGAGAGGTCAACAGCGTCGTTCTCAATCTCGGGCTAACATTTTCATTAAATCCTAAAACCAGAAGCGAAGAAGACAGAAAAGGACTATAGAGAAGTAGAATGAGAGACAGAAATATCAATCAGACACGGACGGTTAACCGTGTTTGAAATGAACCACAAATAGCCGTTCCCGAAAACTAAAACTGTGTCTTTTTCTGAGGTTTGAGGGTCTTTTATAACCAATCCTTCGCAGAGAGAATATTGATCCACGGACAAAAATTTTCTTTGGAACATCAAAAACTGGCACGCGATGGCGTAGTTTTATTTAATCCCGCCATTACCGACTTTTGAATTTACTCCAGAACTGCGACCGTTATTTAAAGCTAGTTGATGATGTGGAAACAAATGTGGCGTGTATTGAAGAATTCCAAGAGCATCGCAACGATCCAAACTGTCCAACAGTTGAATAACGAGTTTTTAATTAACATTCTGCGATGATTACTTAACCGAGATTACAATGTTTGGAAATCCTGTTCCACCTTTGCTGTACCGCTTGGTTGCCTTTAAAACAAAATAATTAGTGTAACTCCAACAGGAAATACCTTTGCACGAGATGATGAATGCGTCGACTTGATTCCAGTGTGCCAAGAATCAACAGAATTAATTCAGCCAATTGATTCCCTAAGTTTGCTGCAGCACAAAAACTTGGTCGATCTTTGCAGCGTGGAGAAATCAAAGTAACCGACACCGCTAAATCTTACGTACCTATACACGCCAGGGATTTCGTTGAATGTATATTCTTTGAGAAGACCGACAACCAATCTGCTGCAGGTTTACCGTTTTCCGCACACTCAGCCTTAACAAATCAGTTTGGGACTACAGGTACAACGGTAACTTAACTTTGTCATTTCAAACAGAATTATTGCAGGATCATATTCACGACAGGACATTCGTTTGTCTGCAAGGATCAATTCGTCATCAGTCGTTTCAGCTCTCAATATAGACAAAGATCTGCCGATGCTGTTGACTGAATAGTTAAACGCATAATTGATGCCTCATTTTCACAAAAAACGAAATTGCAACAGCGAGTGTATCTAAAAGTTATACGACAAACACTCACACAGCACACTCAGGCATACTCGGTTGACAACAAGTATCGTACTTTGGCGGTTTTTTGTCCCTCTTTCCCGGTATTCCTCCTGACTCAGTCTACATAAGGTTGTCCGCTAGACTGAAGCTCGTCATGGCTACTTTTTACCCAGACACGAATCACAGACTGTACAGTGTAGATACCTGTTTCCACAACGTCTCTCGATAGGCCAAGAAATAATATCGAGATGTTTAAATTTACGCCCCGTTCCTGAATAGAATTCGCCGCGTTTTACCAATATCGATTTCTAACATCATCGTGCTGTATCGATATTGCATGGATTTTATTTCCCGCATAACTCGTACAGAAAGATATAGAAAGACTAACCGATCGCACGAGCCGCGAGAACTCAAGTCTTTCCTCCATGCGAATATTCGTGAAAAGAAGCAGAAGTTGAGTTTGAACAAAAATATGAAAAAGAAGGTAGTACAGGCGCAGTTATAAAAATTCCTGCTTGACTCGGATTTGAATCACACACTTCCACGTACCAGTTCATGTCTAACTCAGTTAAACCCGTGGATGAAATTACCGAAGGTGACATGCTTAGCTCAGATGCGTTCAGGTGATCCTTGCAAGACGCTTCAAACCGTATCAAAAAACTACGGACTGACATGCCAGTATCTATGGAAGCAGATCGATCCAGACGTCAACGGCTAGACAAAATCCAGGACCACACCGAAGTACCGTGATCTCGATTTTTCGTGAACACATGTTTGTCCTTCATTAATTAAAAAAAAAAAAACAAGTTCCTCATGTTGCACCCAATTACGAGGGATCGCAATTGAAGGAAAATACATCGAGTGCAGCGATTCCAGTAATAGATTTTTATCCCTCGGTGTAAGGTGACTGCGCAGTTCAAGCCATAAACGCATCCTAGCAACAGACTAGACTCGAAGACGATTCGAAGTGAGGGAGAGGGAAAAAAACTGCTAAGAAACACGGAGCACGCGTGAGAAAGTCTGGTGGGAGTGACATCTGTGCGTACCAGTATACACGAATACACGGTATATGAGTGGCGATACGTCGCGACGGAATGGAATGGAGTGTAGATGTTTATGCACTTGACTGCAGTTGTCATCTCTTAACGGTTCAAGAGTATAAACCATGCCTATATTTCCCATTTCCTCATGAATAAAACTAGAAACAAACGGCCCCGGAGTGAAATGCTCCAAATGAATTTGCAAGGGTTAGCAAATCTGCGTTACGGATATAATTACTGAGCTGCTATAGACTTTGCGATTACATTTATGATACTGTCAAGAACTTCATACGTTTTTGAAAAACTCAACCGCAATGGAGTTTTCTACACTGATTTACATTTATTGAAGACTAACTGACATCCAATGAAATGAATGTGAGAATGGATCTTTTACTGTTGAAGAAGATCGTTTGATTTTGACCGGAAATGGTCCAAACAGTTCCGAATAAAATGTGCGGAATTTTAGAATAACGAGAACTTGATTGATTCACGAAAGGACAAAAAGATAGATGAAACAGGTGTTCGTTTGCTTAGTCATTCTCTTATAACTGTTACTGAGTGACGGTAACGGCAATTATTTCCATCTTCAAGATCGTCATGGATAGTTAAATACCAACCATTTTTCAATGTCACCAAAAATACACCAAAACTAAAATTCTCACCGAATAAGATTGAAAAAAAAGTTTCCAAGCCAAGTTCGGAAAGTTTGTTCAGAGCATCAAAAAGACAACACCACTCTACACATCATGAAGCAGACTCTGTTGGTGTAAGTGGAGACCTAATTAATAGCCAGTCCGGTTGGAGAACTGTAAAAAAAATCCCCGTAAAGCGAAGTATGCTTGTTTAATTAATTACGCGGCTGAACTAGTCGACGGCGGTTTTTACAGACTCTGGGTCGTCAGGAAGGCAACGACACCGCACGGCATGGCTGACTAGCTGGCCGACCAATTGTCGAGTCAATGTCGCCCCGTGAATTGTAAGAGTGCAGTTATCGACTTACGCGTGTTCAAACAAACTAAAAGTTGGCAAATATATGTGTAACGTAAAGACAACGCCAGCTTTCCTGATCGTTGGGATGCCGCTGAAATACGAAATTCTTTCGCCCCCGGACTCGAATTATTTTTTTACATTCTTTTTTTCTCGTAAAGATACCAAAAGTAGTTCTTGTTGCATTTTTATACTACGCCGTGTGATTTTTCTCCGGTCACGAATCGTGCAGACTAAATATAGCTAGTCAGGTGCTGCGGAAATATTGGTCATTACGCTAAGTAGCGTCTCTGCGCAGACAGATAGACGTCTCACGACTCAACAGTCCGCTACACACGCGCTCAGCTTCACCTCAACTCCAATGAAACTCGAGAAAAGTCAACATGGTTCAAGAAACCACTTTTCAATCTCATCAGTTTTAACAACTTGAGTTCCGGTCGCAAACGGTATTTTAAAAAGTGAAGTGACTCGGGCTGGCACGATGAATAAGTTACTAGCACACTAACACAACAATGTAATATCATATGACTTAAGAGTGAAGAAAGAAAACAGAAAGAAAAGAATAGTGGCCAATATACAAAAATCGATTACTATAGAGAGTTCGCGAAGCCAGAAGGGCTGTAAGAGAAAGCAAAGAAAAAGGAAGGTGAACGAGCGAACGAGCAAAATGTTCAAATATGTAGCTGGTTGAAATGCAAGACACGTTCGTGCCGTAATACCGAAAACGTCGAATCTCGGTCTACACAAAACCGGAATATCCAAAAGGTTGGCTGGAGGCTGTGAGCCGAAGGTAGAGAACCCGAAGTTTGAAGAGATGGAGCAGGCACGAGATGCCACTGAATTAATTGAATTCGACGTTAATGAATCACCGCCCATGCAGTCAGACTGTATTGTTTCTTAATTTAATTACCAGGTGAATGTCGTTCTACCTTTGGCCAATTGTTATGGCGATAATAAATTTACAGGGGTGATATTTTGACTCGTACAGAATTTCATCACATGCATGGTGGGTCGTTATGTCAGTGTGGGTAGATGGCCAGATTCGGTGAAGGTGCTTCACGAGGCTTTGCCCATAAATGCCACACATGACCAGATCCATGGCAGCACTGTTTGTACACATATGCATAAGCAAACGAAACGAATTTCTTCTTATTCTTTCCGTTTTCTTATTTTCAATCTACCTACCAAGTTCTCAAATATATCAATGATGCCTAACATTATCCAAAAACTCAGTAAATATGGACAGAGTACTTGACGCTAGAAGTTCATAGACACTGAGATGATGACCGGTACATGCGAGGGTTTTTAGTCCGGGACACATGTTGTCCCTCTCTTCCTCCCTCTGCCCTCAACCAACCACCCCCCCCCCCCCTTCCCACCTTTCGCCGGTGTCTCCTCTCTCTACAAGATCAGACGACAAGGGGCATTCTAGACGTACTTAAGCCAACGGTAGACTGTTTGTCCTAAATATTTTCAATGCCGGCTTTGACAGCTGACAGCTCCAATAGATTTTTCGTTTTCTTTTACCGCAGTGTCATTTCTCTCCATGGGGCAACCATCAATATACCCTCCAGTCAGGAGGCTCATGTGATGAAGAAGAACCACTCTTTGCTTGTTCAGTGAAAAATCCTCCTTCTGTGGAAGCAAGAAGGCAATCGTTGATCGGATGGTGGTGGATGGCGAAAAGATTCTTGGCAAAAACTGAGACTGAAGGGAAATGGGAAAAGAATGGTAAAGAGCTGCAAGGATCGCCGCATGGAAGAAGAAGAAGAAGAAGAAGAAGAAGAGGCACTTTCCTTCGACGGAGGTTATGTGTATTCTGTTTAACAAACAAGAAGGCAACGTGACGTGACTACTCCCTGCGGAAGAAGGAGACGGATAGATCGGCGAGGATCGGTCACCAGGTCCAGCTCAGCATCGCGACACCATCTTCTCAGGAGGCTCGTACACTCGATGACTTAGTAAACATGCCACCGCTGACCACTGAGCACTGACCACTCAGTGGTTACACCGCTGCTTGACAATAATACATTTGCGGTCACCCTACACATACATGAATCTGTTCCTCGATCAATAGCAAGAAAAAATTGGCACGGTTTTTAACTACCGATGATACCGACGACATAACAGGTTACGTTTCGGTTTTAATCCTTGGAAAGCCTGATTTACAGAAAAATTAAAGTCTCGGTAATGCAGCTTAGACTTTAATTGCATGCTTGACTAGTGTTACCCTTTTAGTGGAAGCCAATAATGAAATTCACAAATGCATCAAGGTTTTGTGCAATGAAACAAAAATTGTGTGGCAAATTACTAAGTGTTTCGTTAGAACTGATACGGTAGCTGTTGTGCAATCAACTGAAAGATGCCAGGAATTAGCTAGGATGATTGTCTTATCGATAAGTCGACGACCAAAGTTTCTCGAACTTTCACCGTCGCAAATAGACAGGATGTGTAATTTGCAGACTCTTGACAATCGTACAAAACAAGCGCGGGGAATTGTGGTTACGTTACTGGCGTGATTTTCTGGTTAGCCATGCGTGAACATTGGGACTGAAGAGGCGATTTCTCTAGTAGACTGCACTGGCTCTGCACCACGGCAACTGTATGCATATCTAGTGATACAATACCGACGATAAAAAGTTGCACAATGCGACGTTAACCCATGTATGTACAATTCGTAACTCGTGCATTCGAGCTTCCGGCTGATCGGGCACTACAATCACCTTAGAAATGTGGCCGAGAATTTAGTTGGTACTTTTGTTCGGTTCGATTGTGCACTCTTCCCTGAAATATGGACACAATTCGAAAACAGTAACGAATTATGTATATATCACAAAACTTTTCCAAGACATCAATCCTCTTCCGCTTCTTTACAAGCATTATATACAAAACTGAAGTACGGTCGTAAAGCGGATACCTAATACAGACGAGACACAGATCTTGATCAACCAAATGGCCCAACTAAGGATTTATGAGTTGCACCATTACAACTCGAATCAAGAAAACTGTATAACGCATGAACGAGTATGTCTAACAACGAATTATAAAAGTCATAACATTTTGACCCTCGGTAAGACAAATCGAAATTCCTTCGGCAATTAAGTATTGTAAGACTGCGAGGCGCGCCAACAGGACTTGAACGATGATCATACACATGCAGCTTTATGAACGAACCTGAACAAAACCCCCAATACCTCAATACTCGAGAACTTCACAGAGGATGAGATTTAACTACTGCACCGTGTGTTTATCTGTTTATAACATTGCATCGCTGCGATCAATGAATCATCGATTACAGGATCAACGAGGCCAATGGAAACAAAGAAAAAACAAAAAAGAATTTTTTAATTGATAGCACGAAACATGAGGTAAAGATCAACTTCTTGTGCTGTTACAGTTGAAGAAAGATGTATACGTATCAGTATCTATCTACTTGAAAATGTATATTTTCGTAACGTAATTGTTGACATGTTTACCTTCATAACATCGAAAAATATTCTAATCATTTTCTTTTTCACAATTTTCGGTCTGAAGCTATAGCTGCAGTCACTAAAGATAAGCCAATTACTGAAAAGTATATGTGTGTGTTTTTTTTTTTTATCAAGAGAGGACTTTCTAAATCCTGTTGTTAAAGAGACAAATGTTCCCTCTCACGTTTCACACCATACAAGCATTCACACCATTCGATGCATAATTTATTAACTTGACTCATGAGCGTTAAGTCAGCTCCAACATCGGTGCCTACATTAGACGAGGGTAATAAGTAACGATTGAGTCATCGGAATTAAGTTTTATCAAGGGGTAATCAGTGCCAGCAGTTTGATCATCTGGAGACTTTTCGAAATGGGAAGAAAATCGAGTTTACATACCTCGTTAACATAGGACGCACTTACAGTTCCTGACATCTCAAGCGGGAGTATCACGAATACCATAAAAGCTTTTTCATTCTTTCAACGACCCGAAACCCGGAATAGAGAAAGTCGACGTTGATGTTCTTCCGATCGATTGTCGTTAGCTCCGATTGCAGACTTCGTCTGGAATAAGCGTTCCTGCCGCCCACCCCCCAGCCGAGCGAGTATCATTGTTTCACATTTCGATCGGCGTAAAGGTATCATTACAATAATCGTCCACAAAATAACATACATGGATATCCTCCGCCGCGTTCAAGGCCCGATGGGACCCGCAACCGCGATCACTCTAATAGCGATAATGGGTCGGCAATGGCTCGTGACCGCAGAAATGGAAAATACAAATCGAAAGTCGTTTTGTGATCGACCGCCACCCCCCCGCCTTGTCAGCCACAAGCAATCAGAAAAATCACCAGCGCCTTCGGCTCGCTCTGCATCTTTCGAAATGTTCTAGACACTTCGTACCTCTAATAGCTAAAAGTCCTACTGAATGGCTTCGACGAGCCAACCTGCAGGTAGATGGAGTGGAGCGAAGACCGCTGCATGCTGCCTCATCTGAACGAGGAAGAAAGTTATACCTGCATATACACACAGCCTGACGCGAGCAGGGAATACTAAACAGCGTTAAAGAAGAGGAAGAAACGAAGAGAACACGTGGAGTCTAACCGGCCACCAACTGCACCGCCAACCTGTAGCTCCATCCTTTTCTACACAGACAACGGCGGTATGGACCTGAGCTAACCGAAACCGTGGCTGACCCGGAGCTCTGAACCTGCTAGTGCAGGAGAACCACTTATTCAGATATGCCAGTCGAGAACTCCATTTAGGAATCCTGTAGTTAAAATTGTTCAGACGATCTTGCAGGGCAGTCCGACAGGCCGCGTGGCACGCGATTGAATTTTTGTGGAAAATGGTTGTGGCGAGCAGTCTTAACCTTTTCGACTCTGGTGGGCATTAAGCTGCATACTATTACCAAAAATAGCAGGTTTCGTTTTCTCGTCTTATGTCATCGCTGATCGTACGTGGTTTTTTCTACTTCTTATGATTCCTTGATGCGCCGTATTGACTGTCAGTCGGAATGACCGCGAGCTTTTGGTGTAAGGAACCGGGACTCTTTCAAATGTTAATTCCCTTTCTGCGACGAGGTTCTAAGTTGCGCACGCGTGGGCTCTGCCCGTGAGTTGGTACACCTCGTCTAGGGTCGTAAAACCTCCGTTTCGTTTTATTGGATTCGATCGCCGGTCCTACGCTTGCCTTATCCACATCCCACGGACATCCTCGATTGCTGACGCGTTGAAAGAGACTAGAAACAGAATTTCAAGTAAAACGCTATTTCTTCAATTCATCTCGACGTTGGACCACCTCATTGCTCAAAGTCTTCATGTCGGGTGCTCGTGACGACGTATAGAAATGAAGTATGAATCGTATGATACGACTTGGCTATAATATGAAGGAAAAATTACCACTGAGCATGATTCCCAGCTGTATAAAAGAACGTAATTATAATTACCAACTTAATTCTTGGATCAATTTCAGTCAGTCGAGTTTAATTGTCCTCTCTAGCTAGAGGCAAGTAAGAGGAGACGAGGTTGGAAATTACCATAGAACCGTTGGGTAGAGGAGAGAAATTAATTCTTCACGTTGACTAGCGGAGTTGGGACTAACGAATGTGCTTACTTAATTCACTTTAAAGAGGCACCCAAAAATACCACTTCAAATGACCGTGGTCATGCTGACCAAGGTGCCAGTTACTCATTTATAGAGGTTCGATTATTCCCTCTACGATGGACATTCAACAATCACGTTCGCCGTCGAACCCGAAACTAAACTCTTATACAGCTTACACGTGCGGTCATTCATATTGGGATATAACTCGTCCAGCAACCAAAGGTTCTAGGCATAAAATAAAAAGCCATAAAACCCGTGGTTTTGTAGAAAAGGATTCGATATCGTAATGGATTTAAGAGAACGAAGTATACCTATTTAAATACAGCAAACCAAGAATGGGATAAGCCAAGACACCCATTTAATCCGTTGGCCGGTAAACCTGATTGTAAGCTGGGACTTACTGGGGCTGGATGTTCAAGTAAAGAAAATTAAGACTACACAACTTGGCAAAGAAAAATTTTGCAGTCTGAAGCAATTCTTCACTCGATTTTCAATTACTCATATGCACCCTCAGATAATTACAATTCTATCGTAAATACATGCAACGGCACTTGTACAAACTATATACCCGTACTAAATCAGTGGTACAAACCAACTCGAGTCTCTACAAGATGCAACTTGTAACGCGGCTTGCGAAAAGGATTTGCGAGGAAGTTATTCGTATGCTTATACGTACTTACAAGTACCACATCCAGACCGTGGCTATTAATTATTATTATTAACGCGAGAGCAGCCATCAACTCTTGAAAGATTCGTAGAGAGTTTTCGGAGTTCCTCGGACTGACCAACTTCGAAACAAACCATTCAACGATAAGCTCTGTGCGCATCATATGCGATAAATGAATGAGGGGTTTTGCTCAGATAATTGCTATTTCATATGATAATTTTCAACGGTACAGAATCAGTCAAGAGCGCAGTTTGCACTATTCACAAAACTGGGTATGCAGTTAGATGAGCTCGCGTCGTTAAGTGCAGGCTGCCCGCGTTCTTTATTAAGAGTCAGCCCAAAAAGACAAAACCCCATTATCTTGCCGTTGCAGCAACACAAGCAGATACGCCAAGACTTAGGCATATCCCATGCCTGATGGTCTTTCGGCCCCCGTAAAACACCCAGACAGGTTTGTAGATTTAGGAACAGGTTGGTGAAAATTTACGATCTATTTTACAACGGATATTACCATTATATACCAGACGACCTTTAGAGCCTCGCGCTGCATGCCGATTCCCCTGGATTGCTGCTGTCACGTGTTCAAACTTCTGCAAAGATGTACTATTCCTGGTGTGAAATTGCATTTATATCACACAGCATTTCATGAGCAAAAAATGCGAATGAAATTAACGCTGTCAAATGGCTTCGGGGCAAAAATTAAGTCCGAGGAGAATCCTGCACATCTGATGTTTAATTCCATAGACGAAATTGAGTCTACGCGCGGAAAAGGTTCTGCTGCACTATTGCAAAGTGCATATGATACTCACGTATATGAAATATACGTGAAAATACCGAAAAATGTTCCGTTAAAACGACTGTGACTTTCTTTCTGCGAGTGTTCCGAGCCTGCATGCAAGCATATAGACGTGCAGGCATGTTGAATAACGCGGATAGAAAATGCATCTCGCGTAATGATCTGATACGCGCGCTAGGCTGTCTAAAAATACACCTTCAATTGCGGCAGTGCAATCGATTCCGAACGATCGGCCACGGTGCAGGGTAAAATAGTAACGAGCCCACGAGTGACTCGTTCGAATGTATGTGAGTGAAGGCCGTAAGTACCCATACAGTGCAGTTAGCACAGCATTCGCTCACCATACCTATAACATAATGCTAACCTTGCGCACGCAATGTACAAATTTTTTATTTTTTCACACGTCCACCTCGATCTATTTCATGATCTGTTTCGCTGACTGCTTATCATGCATAACTATTAGACTCGACACTCATATCCACCACTTCGCATGTGGCTTAGTCGAAAGAGTTACGTAACGAAAATTATACAACACAAGTTGGAAAACTTCAATTATAACTGTTAGTCAAGTTCAATGTGATCTATGAATTTTTAACACCTAATACAGAAGTTTACCTAAATTGGCCAACTTTGGAAAGTTCAGATAACTACTTTTTCAGGAGGAACGAAGCATAGCGCGGGCCCAAATTTCAGTAATAAATCAGGTATGGAGTGATGGTTTTTTTTACGCTACATACTTTTGACTATATTGCTGTAAGTCTTATCGCGGACAAAACATATCGTAATGCCTTGCAAGTCGTGCTACATTGCTTAAAGCTTCCTGATAGGAAATATGTGGAAAAACATGGAGAACATCTTTCATTTAGCTTGAAACAAGGAAAAATGCATAAAACAGAGGGTGGTAAAATTATGTGCGACTGCAGGTGCTAAATAATTTTTCCTGGCAATGTGCGCGCAAGCAATCAACATTGAAGTGTGAAAGCAACGGTGCCTTCGACCGTCTGCGTTGCCGTATCAAGAAGACAAGGCGGTCCATAGAGACAGAGTAAATGGCTATGTAGGCATAAAATGCGAGTAGCACAAACAGCATGAGAATTTGCATGTTCCCTAGCATTGGGATTTCCGTAAGTCGGGAGGAGAATGAATGGTCTATCCTGCAGATTCGCAACCCAACACAGCTGTCCTCGAACCCGAAGCCATTCCGAAGTACTTGTATATTAGGGAACCAGAAGATGAAGCGACGGACTGCCGACGTCCCGCAATTTATACAAGGCGCGCTGAAATCCCCGATAGCGAGATGACATTGTAAGTTGGTTCTTACGGGAAATCTAAAAGGTATCAGGGCACCAGGAGGTGCTGGGGGTCGCTAGCAGCCAGCTTCCCGTTCATATTGATGCCGGTCAGTGACGAGCCGGCGAAATTATTAGAAGCAGCACGCTGCTTCGATCAGCTCAGCGCATCTCAGCTCAGCGTTAGTACAGCACAGGCGGAGCAACGCCAACGCCGCGGCAAGTGACGGAACCTACTCTGCGCTGCGAAGCAATGCATGAGCGCTCCGCGGGGCGAGAGGGAAGGAGAAAGAAAGAGAAAGACGCGCAGTGCGAGCAAAGGAGAAAGAAGAAAGAAAGAGACAGAAGCGACGCGCGTCGTCAGCGCGGGAGGGATGGAGCAAGAGGGGGTGACAAGGGGAGGGACGGCGCATGCGCGGCGGGCGTGGGAACGTCGTGCGCTCAGACAATCTCGGGCCGGACATGCGCGCGGGCGAAGTTAACCGAACGTCGACGAGTCCGCACGATGCTGCAACGCCGTAGGGCATCGTCTGTCAGTGGTTCTCATATCAGGTTTGCGTGAAAAAACAAGATGGACAGCTGCTGGAACCGAATGTCGCACACCCTTTCCGTATCCTGATTAGATTCTTAATCGCCAAATAAACTTCTGTCCTCAAGTTTTTTACTACAAGGTTGAAAAACTGGAGTTAACCAGCATCGGACTAGCATTATTAAAATAAGAGCACCACTGCGTGGTGGTGAAGTATGATCACTTCCGGTGCACATCTATACATATAAGGCAATGTTCTGGACGTGGAATTGATACGGAGTATCTGTAATGCGCTTCGCGTGCGGAGGAAATTAGTGCATGATCTTTGGAAAATGGAATGACCCAGGTAATTTTTTCATCAAATTGCAGTTTATACCCCATCAAAGTAATTGATCGCCACTGTAGGGTAATGGCATTTCGAGCCGTGCATCGTGGCGTGACAGACCTGTTCACCGAGGGTTGAGGGGATGGGGAGTCGTCTGTGGGCTGAGGGTTTGGGCGTCTGGTTCGTCGATGGGGCGGATCCCTTCTTGAGGATCCATGAGGATCCATCTTGCCACACACGCTCTCAAGATGACACCGATTCTCCCATCGATGTCATCGCCATGCACTTTGGAGGATTCGCCAGTGATCCTTGTGCAACGATTGGTGGTCCTCAAGGATTTGACGTTTAAAATTCATCCCAATAAAACAAAATTTGGCGTCTGTCCATAGAGAAAGAAGAAAAAGAAACCAAAATCTTGCAGCTAATTCCTATCTGACATAAAAAATCATGGAGTATATGTTTGCTTTCCCAATAGAGGTATGTCCTTTCCGCTCTTTCTTCGTTTAATATTTAGCCTGCAGTCAGTGATGTTGCCAAACGTCCGGTAAACGTAAGCTGACTCGTCGCGCATTCGTGTAAAAACTGGTGTTAGAATTTCCAACTTCCGGTGGTAGACCCACGCGAGGGATAAACTGCATCGACGATGACTACGACACTGCGTATGGCGCCAGTTTCCTTGAGGAAACCACGTGACACTCAAGCGTGCGACGCAATGCAACGTCATTCTGATAACGTCCAAACATATCTACCCGCGACCTAAGCAACATCGTGCTCTGGTTTAAACCTCTGCGGTTCACTTTTTATCAAGGTTTTACTACACGCGATAAACATACAAAGAGTGTGAATGTAAACCTCATACCCTAATTGAACTCTATGTACAGACGTGAACTACACGTTACACAGACTTTAGAGGAAGACACCTGTGAAATAATGAAGAGGAAAGAAAGAAGAATATAAATGAATGAAGTACTAATGCATAAGATATCCTGAGACCGCGGTGAAGGAGGAGAAAACTAAGGAATCGGGTAAAACGATGGGGAGACGGTGGCTGCAAAAACGACCCGCTGGTACTGAAAGGGAGCTTGACTGAAAAAAAGATCGCCTAGTGTACGTGTTTCGTTTCGGCCGCTGAAGAAAACATTTGAGTATATGTTGAGCCACATGGCCATACTTTATTTTTTCAGTCAACGGCTTTGTCACGATGGCATCGCTGCAACCGTTTGCAAAATGCCGTGAACATTAATTTTCGCTATTAACATGCTTCCACTCAATTTTATTAAGAGACTTGGAAGGTCTGCATTTCTCGGATAAATCGAAAATAATTCCATTTGCATGGGTTTGATCATGAAACATTGAATGATCTAATGGTCTGATAGTACGTTGAGACTGTCAATCGTATGGTTAAAAGCATGACGAAACGATGCCGCAGTACAGACGCGTAGGAATGAATGACGATAAGCATTTATTAGTTTCACACAATTTGGTTACATCAGTTGACCAAAAACACGTGGTTTCAAGTTCGCGAGAAAAGGGAAAAACAACATTATTATATATCTTCCAATCGAGCGAACCCTTTCGTCAAAAAGGTGCTCGACCGAAGCTAAGCTCTCCTGGTCACGTGGCCAGGCACGCGGCTTTCCCCACCCTCTAAACCCCCCGTGGACCAACGCCGCGTGTTCATCCGTCTGTCTGTTCGTCCGGTTGCCGAGATTCCCGGGAGAGAGGGGAAAACACTGAATTCACTGTGTGCGGTGTACATCCCGCTCTGTTGTTCTCATCATTTAACCAACGCTCGCAGTTTTAACTTGCCACATTGTCAAGTGCCTCGGGCGGACATTGTTGTACCATTGGATTACGGACACTTGCCCCTCAACTGTATCGACGACCCCTCGTCAGCTGGGTTTCTTAAATATTTAAAAATGACTGACCATAAATTCACAACAGACACAAAAACACCCTCACGTAGTCCAAAACCTACCGAAACTCCGCTTCGGATATCGCGTCATCGCAGCAAACTGGAAATGCTTTGCCACCAGTTTTGCCACGAAACTGGAACACTCTGTAATTGTATTTGCTATAAAAACCAGATTTTAATAATGATGCAGGATCCTGTTGAGACCCAACTTTCGAAAAATATCGTCAATACGGGGGCTACGAATTTTAAAGTATCACAAGCGTCCGTTGGTTACAGATTCAGTCTATATACGATGGCAGTACGAGCTGATGGATGCTATTCATCAGGTTCTCACCCTTCCTTGGGCTACCCTATGCCCACATTTGGACCCTACACCACCACAACCGATCGAAATCATCTAGCCGTGAGGGCAATTGTTATTGTGGCCATTATTCGAGTCGCCTCCGCCCCTTCAGCATCGACTAGACCCCAAACTCAGCATCTGTGCACTGGGATATGTATAGGGGGCAGGGTCTAAGCCAATGGCCACCGATGTTTCAACTCTCCAATAGCAATTGATGACCGTCGTTTGTCGGCGATGCTATCAGCGTCGTTGGATTTCTCGAGTTGTTCTCTCTCCAGTCTCCCCATCTTTCTCTTTCCCTCTTCTTCTTTTTCTCTCTCTCTCTCTCTCTCTTTCTCTCTGCGCGGGTTTGAATTCATATAGCTGTTCCTACAAGGTGATTCACCGGAGTACGCATGCACCTCAACCGGAAGTCAATTTCGGCTTGGATCGGATTCTGCCTAATTGAAACGAGCACTTCCGCCACAAACGCGATGAGAACCCCTTGCTTCGTAGCCGCGGTGATCGTCGTGTGTAATAAAATGAAACAAATGTTAACACACGAGGAAAGGCTCGCAGAGGCGGAAAATGAAATCACATATTGCGAAGTGTGAGAGGTGGAAATTTATGGGTTATCCCACAGGATCGAAAAATACTGCACGTATTTACTGCGACTACTAATGCCGACGTGGAGCTGACCATCCGGCACACTCCTGCACTTTTACAAATATGCAGCAGCAGCACCGTCGCAGTGGCAGGCTGCACGCGTGCGTGTAATCAATTCTATCCTACAGGATACAACAGGCCATTCGGGCATTTAGTATGGATAGGTGTAATATATCATACACAGTAATCTTTCTAGGCGGTAAAAAAAAAGAACACAAAAAAGTATCGCTCTATGTGCCGGCCGCCCGGTGCTTCAGTAAGTATACAGTACCTCCAACTAATCTCGCCGCTCGTGGACGTGGCTCAGGATACATGTATATACCTGTACTTTAATCGCTCCGAGATTACCCAGAGACTAGTTGTTCGTCAGGTTCGTAAAGCATAAACTTGTCCGTGGAGTGGATGTAGGTATACCATAAGAACTGAAATTTTCAAGAAAAAACGCTTCTTCACCTACACAACATTTATCCTATGTAACAACAAAATCGCATAATGACTAGGATAAGTCAGAAACTACGGTAAGTTAAAACCGCTGTCCAGACATCGTAAACTTCGTCAATTTCATCCGATCTGAGAAGTGCATTACAAAACTTGACGCTATTCTCTTCAAATTTCACTGCATGTAAACAGTTATACTACTACAGTTGGATACTTATGCTCCGAAGTACTCGAAGCATCTTTGACCTCAAGTCGCACACGGTTAGCCGGAAGGGAAGCGAATGCAGTGGACACGACACAGTTCGTATCTTGGATCGTATTCATTGCCATCGGTAATCTCGTCGACAGGTTGATCCGAACCTGGTGCATACAGTAACCGGAAAGTCCGGATGGCGGTTAATACGCGGATGCAAATGGGTGCCGACAGGGACGAAGAGAAATTCTTTTTTCCCGTTAAGATTATATCGGCTATCTAGATTTATCGATCCTCGCAAGGGTGGTTGGAGAAAAAGTAATGCACGACGGTTTCATTCCAGTAGCGATAGGACTCGGAGACTGAAACAATCAGCTAGCCGCAAACGCCACTTCCCTTTGTCGTACCGACAGACCGAAATCATAAGGATCGTAGAGATTGGACGAGGTTAGCCATAATTAGCAAGTTGTGCTGCATGGAGCCAGATACTAAGTTTGAGGCTTCACTTAGGTATTGTGGTTGCGTTGAAGATATTCTTCTTCAGACAGTGAAGTAAAGAAGAATGAAAATGGCCAGCGTAGCTGTAACCGGGATTCGGAGGTAAATCGTCCTTACAATTCAACTCCCATTTTTACAGACTTTTGACGGAACGCCAAATAGACGATCACAGTTTTGAGACTAAGGCACGTGGCATGAAGAATACGAAGCCCGCATGTACAGCCGCACGTCTTATACCGCAAGACATAAAGAAGTTACATCTGAGCTATGTAGGGGAACGATACCTTGCATGGCGTGGGCACAAAGGTCGCGCGAGTGAGCAAGAATGGATTCATAGCACTAATTACTCGGGCAATTAAACGTAATGCAGGGTGAGTTGCAGTTTAATGCAGCCGGCTGGATTGAGCTCGGATTCTAACATTTGCTTTCCGAATGGAATTCGCTTCGTGACTCGTTCCGAATTTGCGAGTCCGCTGACTGAACTTGCTGCAGTAATTTCCTGCAGATTCTGTCAGTGTCAACAAACTTGAAATTCTCAACGATGAGAGTGAAATAGCCGAGGAATATATGTAGTTGGAGAGTTATGCAGCTTCGAGCTTCTTCTCAATCAGTTAAATGCAAATCGCCATTATTACAATCATCGTTGCGGCTGTCGTGACGAAGCAAGTCAGACAGACAGACAGACATATTGTTTCACTTACAGTGAACGAAGGACGAACCAACCAACGGAATTGTACAGTGAGCTCAAAAAGTTGGCCAAAACCTCGTTGGTTCATCTCAAAAGTTTATTTAAGGATCGAACGGCCCCTCATGATCATGACTCGCAACTTTCTCACGAATTGATATATTCAACCTTTCTTTTTCTATCAAGCCCTTTCCTCCTTTCCTATGCATATGAACGCCGCAAGAAATACTCAATGATAAAGGTCATCCCAAATTCTTTTGCAACAGCTGCGAACAAGCCATGCTGACAAACTTGAAGTCACTGCCCTGAAGACTTCACAAGGTGGAAATCAAGCTGGTGACGAACTCTAGCACAGGCTCTTTAGAGACAGACATAGGGGTAATTTCAAAGCGTCACCGAGTCACGATCCTCGACGACTGGTAGAATTATTACCTCGATTACCACTTCTCATCTAGCCATAAACTCCCACGTCATAACCTCTTAACCGTTCCCTGACTTCCTTCAGCGTTGAACAGCCGTTCCGCTATAGTTTCTTCTTCATCTTCCATGTGTGAAAAACCGACGACCATAGACGAATTATACATACATTGTCGTGATGACTGTTAACTATCGAAACATTGTGAGTCGATTGCCAATCTTGAAATTTACATGGCAAGAGCTGTGATGACTAAATAAACATAAATATTGATGCATCTGGAAACGAACGGACTCAAGAATAATCGTTCTCTAGAAACTGGACGATCGTTACTCTGGTTTAAGAGAAAATGTAAAGGTGTGAGCTTGGCTTTCGTGTAAAACCCTTGAGCTAAAAGAGATGACCCGGCAAACCGCGTGAACCACGGGTGAGGCCTGACCTCTGAGAGGTGGTTTCTTTGCTCTTTGTGAAATGACGTCGATGGTCTTGCAGCGGTTTGGCACGCTGCCCTTAGGCGATCGGATCTTATTCTTGAGGGACTTCTGACCGTCTGACCGATCGCTCGACCAGCAAAATTACGACAATACCACATAACGCGAGAGTTCACCTCGTGCCTCGACTCGGCCTGTTGGTAAATGAGAGCTCGGCATAAAGCTATCATTACTAGTCCAAGTATTATACGAATATAAGTGCCACCGCCCCAGGGCCAATGCTTTTCACGGATCGTTTCCCCCTCGCAACACCCTGCGTGGGAGGCTGGCTGTACCGCTGTTCTCGCATTCCATCTTTGCGGGCCAGTTACCCGAGTGTATCCGACCTACTCCTCTCCTCGTTGCTCAACGCGCCATTCGCGAACAATGTTTTGCCAGTGTGTTCGGGGGGCAAATCTGCCCCTGATACTTTCGAAAAGTCATATTTCTGATTGATAGATTAGTAATTTGATTAATTATTCATGCAATAACTTGGCTCAAGGACTTACTTGCAATACAACTCCCCACGAGGGGATGACACGCACACCCCTCCATTCTTGCAGGGACTCGGAGAGCACGATACGAATCCTGTAACACATAAAAAAATTCCATTAATGATATTAGAAAAGTTTTTACGTCGAGGAATATTACTCCATTACGATATCAGAGATCGTATAGCTGTTTTCGAACGTGGCGTCTGCACTTCCAAACTCCAAATAATGTGTAATAGTGTTGAGAAACGGTGGATCAGACGCGAAAATTTTAATGGATATAAATGAACGAGCGAATCAGTATTCCAAATTAGAGTGTATACGACTACCAGCCAAAAATAAATGTCAGATTTTCCCGCATTTCATATAAAAAAAAAATTACAGGTATCTTGGCATGGATTCCTGGTATTGTATTGCTAAACCTACAATCGAAGACATACCAACTATTTGATGTATTTTTATTTGCAAGTATTTCAGACGTTGCATTTTGAAGTAGGAATTGTACATTGCTATGAGCGAGAGCCTTATTCAATTTCAGAGTTCATAATTTCAATATGTATTAAAGAATTTATTCAGCAGCAGGTACATCTTATGAACTTATTGATAATAACAATTGACAGTATTTCGAGACGACAATCGATGGGAAGAGTGAATATTCACAATCTCTAAAAAAGTATTGTTATCAATTATTTCACGGTTCCAAATTAGTGCTTAATATCACGTTGGAGAAAGCGCAATGATCTGCTCTTCGATGACTCTTTCTCTCTTTGGGGATTCTGACTTGCACTGTCCACATTAGCTTTTTTTCGTTGTGAATTTTCTCGCTTGATCATAACAATACTCATATCTCGCCGACTCGCTTAATTCAGGCATTCAAATATTGCAAAATAGTGAATCTTCCTGGATTTCCCGTTAAGTACTTAACCGTTACCATACTGAGACAAGTGTGTAGTTAAAATGACTATTTTTCAATTAGGAACTTTAGTCAAATGCCGCGACAACTACGTAACGTAGTTGCAGATGACCTATGTCGATACTAACAACGCTCATACGCATGAAAATCACACATCATCCATAATAGAAAATATTTAACTAGGCTGTGCAGATGGTCAAGTCAACTGCACAAAATATTCGAATAACCTTATTTTACAGTTTAAATTCGTACTGTGTGCGAATGGTTAGATACCCGACATGCCTTTTTTCAACGCAACCTCAACCTCGCAAAATTTCATCTAATGTCACGAAGCACCAACAAATTCCCGGGTTTTTACGGTATTCCTGTATTTCTCGAAGCGCGTATACCCTGATCTGATTTTTTACTGATTACGATCAAAGTGAACTTTCATATTTTGGCTCACGCAGAGATAGTCAACCAAACGACAAAAACTATTGGCGGGAGCTCGACACGGATTGACGAGATTGTAGAGTGAATCCACCCCGTTTCTCTCTCTCCCTCTTTCTCTCTTTCGTCTGTATAAAACGACGTTTACGTACACGCATAACACGGATCAACCGCCTACGCACATCCTGTTTAAACGTCAGCCGGAACTCGGTCCACGTGTGCAGCGAGCTTGCAGTTGATTTTACGCATATCAAGTAAGATGTAATCAGCAAAGCGAGTCGCACGCAATTCCTAAACTTTAATGATTGGTGCCCGTAACTTCAGACTACAACTGATTTTACATATTTCGTTCATGGTCTTTCAAATTCGACAGAAAGAATTAATAAATTTCAGGCTAAAGACTGTCGTTACAAGCTGTGTAATAATATTTGATTTGAACTGCTCGTAAACTTGAAACATAAAATGTTGATTATCGACAATTGCTTGCAAAGCAGTGATGACCAAATGGTTAATTATGTATTAGAATAACATCCTAGAATGCCATCAAACCAGACGTAAACAAGCTGTGTAGTACAACAATAATTTACATTCTTTCATGCAGTCGTAAACTTGAATCTGAAAAATTAAACTAATACTAGTATTCGAGTGTGCTTTCTTGAATCGCACAGAATCTTTTTCAAACTAGAGCTGGCCTATGATTAAGTTGTAAATGTACGGAGGAAAAGTTTGCGCACTTATTGCCAACCCGATAGCGAATAAATATGTGGACCCTTGACATTTAAAATTTGTTTTCAAATAAAAATATCGGAAACTTTTAACACAAGGTTACACAGAATGCAGGGTTCGTGTTTCCTTGCGATAAATGTACCTAGGTATTACAGATTTCCTTACTCGCCGCAAAGGCTTTAACGCCAGACCACGATCGCGTTTCTCGAACAAGGTACGCGATATTCACCCATGTAAATAGATGTATAATATGGAAACGAATTAGGTATGGAGTCGATGATTAATCATCGCTTTGGTGTTGGTAATATTCAACACGTGATAAAAAAATTCTTGCTACCCATACGGCGATGTTAATTATAAATTTATGGCTTCTTGCTAGCAATAATTTTCCACGGCTGCTACACATCGTACACGATGTGGAAAAATGGAGGATACAGTACAGCGAAAGACAAATATCTGCAATATCTAATATTGAAACAGACAAAGGATTGATTGAGAGTCACTGTCTCATCACATCGTGCACAGTGTAAAGCCTGGTGGTGTGGTGACGTATAAAACGTGAAAGCAAGTGTCGTGCGCCGACAAATCTCCTTTTTAGCACAAGTATTGCCACAATGAACGCTAATTCGTTCATTGTTGTGAACAACTCGATTCTTGTTCTGTGTACAAGCCTCAATTCTGCGTCAGCAATGAAAATTCTTGCGAGTAGTTATGTCATTTATCCCGATCAGAAACCTTGGAATAATGTCAAAATAATTATTACCGTGAAGCGCGAATGATCAGCAAGACGTATCCCACATAAAACTTTGAGAGCCAACGAGACCACTGATAAAAATATCAAGACTGTAAATATGACTGGTTGATCCGGGCTAACGATTTGACAATTCAATTACTCTGAAGCCAGCTTGTTGAAGCGCAGAGACACAGGATGCTCCGAAGTAAAAACTGTCCACGGTATGCACGCAGAAAGAATTTGGTCTTGGAAACGAATTTTCTGGATTAATATACTTCCGATCAAATACTATTTTCACACAACGAAAAAGTTTAGTTGATTTTATAGAGCGCAAATCACAAAATGGTTTAGTAATGTATAATTTTAAGAAGAGGTTTGACACCACAATTCCATAGATTCCGTTGCGATTGCGAAATCACATCTACGCAGTGAAATTATTTTATAAAGATTGAAAAATGATTGTTTAATTGTTCTAACTGAAAAAATCATCGTCTGATTTCAGTTTGTGCTACATGAATTAAGTGCCACTTTAAACAACGGTAGAAAAATATGCCATTGTGAATTGACTGGCTGATTCAATGATATTAGGCTACGATGATTTAGTTCTACTGATTATACTAGACAGATGTCTGGAGCTCCTAATAACTGCTCATCTTACTTCTCTTGCGAGAAAGGATTTTTAACGCGTTACGGAAAGAATTTTGCTACTTCAACAAAAAATCTTGTATATTTACGACGTAAAATGTTATTCGAGAGGGAAAATCAATTAGCAACTCGCATAGTTTCGTAAATTTTACTAATCTTTATCCACCAAATAGACTTAGCAAACTGTATGAAGCGATTTAGTTGAATCTATCATAGGGTATTCAATATTTTAATAATACCATGAAAAAAGCATTATTTCACTAAATTAGCTAAATTAAAATCGCGACTTTGGATTTATAAATATATTTTATTGCGCGGAGAGAAATTTTTAGTTCCGGTTACCTCTCAGCCCTTACCTATTTTCATTTTTTACCACAATCGAAAAATATAGTTCTAGGTACAAAATGAAAATTAGTTTTGTAGCTGTTACCGGAAAGTCTAGTATCCGTTACTATTCTTTCTCATTATCATCACTGTTACTATATTTTCTTGTAACTGTTGCGAAAATTTAATGCTTGTGCAACAATAAATTGACGCAATTACCAATTGCAATTACCAAAAAAGAATCGATGATAGCGCAAAATGTTTACGCGTACCTCGTTTTTCGTAATTCCAACAATATTCAAACAGTTTTTTTAACGATACCTGTTTTACTGAATTTTTCTAGTTACTATAACAAATGAAATTTTTCTTACTGTCGGTTACATTTTGTTTTTACAATTTTGAAACAACTACTTCATCAATTTCGCTATTTGCAACAAATAAAATATTATGTTCCAACGAGGAAACTTTCTACAAAATGTTTCTACAAATTGATTTATTTAGAAAAGCAAAAAGTTTTCTCCGAGTGTGATGACGGTTGTTGAAAAGGGGGGGACAAGAGACATGTGTTGGATCGGCAGAAAAATCGGTGAATATTGAACCGCGGTGTATAACCTAAGTCCGACGGAGTTATCGGAGTCTGCAATGTTATAAGCACAAGTCGACGGATGACATCACTTAAACCAAACCAGGCTCGCCGACAAATCTTCGCATCCTCTAACGCCCTCGTTTACTTAAGCCAAGTGTATTATACCCACCATCACTGTGACATAGTGTTTCCTACAAAGCTAATATATTAGTAATTTGAATTTAGATGGGGCGATTATCGCTCCCACGTTCTGCCCTCAACTCGCGAGAGAGCAAACTTAGACGGTGAGGATAGAGCCTCTCCATTTCGCCGATCTCGGCTCGTTCGAGAGAGTGAAACGCTTTGTGCGAGATAAAGGCGGGAAATTTAACGACGGAAATAAGATACTCATCGTAGCTTCGTTACACAGTGTGAAGCAAAAATGAGACGGTATTTCTGCAGTGTTATGTGCACAAGCATTTATGGATCCGGTATCAGTGAAAGCATGCACATAATTAAACTATTCGTGTTTTCTGCCTCTGCACGAGGAAAGAACCAAATCCCAGTGATTAACCGCACTCTATCGTCGTTGCTTTTAAAAACTATTATGCAGCACAACATAAGGCAAATTTTTTCTCAAGCATTTACATGTTGAATTTCGCAACGACGTTTCATAGCCTATCATTAAAAGAATAAAAAAAAAAAATTCATAATAATTATAGATACATATTTCATATAACGCCTTAACGACCGCCGCAAACTTTGACTCGAATCACCGGGAAGGTAGCGTTTAATTTATACCCGTTAAAAAGTAAAAGTTGGGCTCATTTAAATCGCTATTGACGATCAACGAAGATGTATCATTTTTTCTCATTCCAGAAGCACAACGCAATTTCGTCGACTAACTGATCAGGCAGTTCATCTCGAGAGTAAATTTTCAATCACGTTGTCATACAATCAGAATAATATTGACGAAGCAATTTGTCATTACCATTTATTGATGTAATCCATCAATGCGAGTGGTTAACAATCCGTCGACGAAGCGTACTTCCAACTTGAAGATTCCAATATATACTGCTTAAACTCACTTCTGGAGAGGTGAAATGACGCCTCAAGACTCGATTATCATACTTGAAGTGAGTTAACGGAACTTCGTATGACTTCAGGCCTTGTTCAAGGGAAGTGATTAAACATTCACTTACCGATTTTGAACCTGACCTCAAAAATCATTGAACTACCCTATCGATGTTAAAAGAGATTTGAGAGGAATGTGCGAATCTTCGAAAGGATTAAATTTAGGACAGTGAACGCTGGTTTGCACACTTTTATCTACAAGTACGTCCGTGTACGCAAGTCGCAAGCACGGGCATAAGTCACTAGTTGAGCACAGCCGCAGATGTTCACATCCACATGCACACACGCATCGATGTAATATAGTTACACGTGCTCATAATCCGGTGCAAGAGAATATGCGATATTCACGCGACGAGACCTACTCCCCCCCCTCCTCTCTCTCTCTCTCTCTCTCTCACTCTGAAAGGTCGTGACTTCGGTCCGCCTTCATTAACGCAGCCTCAGCTGAGTACTCTGAAGAACTATCGAGCAAATATCCGTCGTCGTGAACTTCAACGCCATATCTTTTACGTTCTTGGAGACTCTACTCGTCGTTGTATTACAATGAATCAGATGCTGCAGATGACGTTCAAGGTATATTAACAGGAGTTGAAAATCTTGGACAAAATAAAGGACGTTACAGTCTGGTGTGAAACGTTCGTCGTATGTAATTGAAAAACATACCGAAGTACCTGAAATCTAGTGACACTGCGCTTGAATTGAGTATTTAAACCTTTGAAGCGTACATTTTTCCTGGCCGTTAAATTCCTTGAAACTGATTACAAAAATGGGGCCTGATCCGAGAAACTCTCAGCATTCAACACGGCGGACTGAAAATGTGAAAGTTATCGAAGTGGCGCAAAAATAAACACTCGTAGGTTTCTTGGGTCACCAGATAGGATTAGATCCGCTATTTTGAATTTTGAAATTTTGTCATCGGGTTCGTTTTTAGAAACATAAAACTCTGGATTATCGAGTTCTACTTTTCCGGTCTCCATAAACTTTCCAGAATTACACTTATTATGTAAAAAACAAAGAAATTTTCAACACTTTTTTTATTTATAGCGCTCACTATATTCGCGGAATCATCATCATAATCTCTCTTAAAACATCTACATTGACATCTAAGAAGTCCAAGTATACAAAAAAAAGAAAAAAAATGACATCGATATCTCAAAAATCGAATGTAAATCTTGAATCATCGATTCAAAAAATGTGTCTCATACATGAGACGCTGTGCCGCAAAGTGTTAAGGTTATGAACCATCCGGTTTTCCAGCCGTGAATCTGATTCAGTAATTTCCTTCACTAGTAGCTAATGGATCTCTTCTTCGTTGGTGGGCGACTCCTGTCTTCATGTTTAATTCTTACGTCCGTGTGGGTGGAACGATTCCTCGCCGAGTATAACAAGTCGCATCCATCCCACGCTGATTGCGAGAACATTGCACCGAGAGTTTGCAATACACCCTGAAGTTGTCCGAATTCTTTTGGCAGTTTTACACAAAAATCTACGACATCCGCCTTAACTTTACCTACCTGTTGTTGCTCACGCGTGACAAGTTAAATTTTCGCCGGGTTTTTGTACCCAATTATAGCAAAATCAATTGATATTGGAGTCTTCCATGCGAGCCGTGAAGAAACCGCTTCTGAGTCAAGTGGATACGAGATGTAATCAAATTCACGTGATGGAACGTTTGCACGAATTCATCGATCCTAATTACGGATTGTACCGCAGTCGTTATTGCGTTATTGCGTAAAACACTAAATAGACGCAGGCGTGCAGATGGTCAGCTTGCGTATGTACGGCACGCCAATTAGACCGTAGAGAGAGGAAAATTTACTGTAGGCAGGTAACGGTGAACGTGTTTATTCTGAACCGAGTAAATCGGTAATCGATATGTTTCGGGCCTTCAGAGGACCTGAACGTCCTGCCGGCTGCGAGGCCATCCACTAGTACTCGACTTTTTATTCGCGTTATCGTTCTTAATTCACGTCTCACACCGCGCCACCTTTGAGACCGGAAACGAGCGGCGTCGTAAAGTCATTCGAAAAAGTACCGCAAACCCGCAACGTTACTCTGTTTATTTATAGGTCTGGGATTAATTTCTGGGGAGAAGAAAAAAAAAAAACTAAACAAACAACTGTTCTTGATTCATTTCACGATTCGCAGAGCTGTTTGTGGATTTTATTTCCGTTCTCAGATACGGAAAATATTTTTTTCGTTTCTTTGACATGACCTTGCAAAAGGTGTGAAAGTTGAAAAACAGCTTGAACTTTGTCCGGAGTTCGGAAGAAATATACATTGTTAAAGAAATGATGGCTATTAAGTGCCGTTCTTCAAGCTATAATAAAGCACTCTTTTGATGTCGCGTATGAAACTGTTTTTTGCCGCTACTCAATGGCCAAGAGCGCGACTGATGAAATTGATAGCAGAGACCAAGTCTTGTGACCACAGTGTTCAACGTCGTTCCAAGTAATTCCCTTCGTCATGCAGAATTTCTACACAATACCATAAAATGGTTCAGCGATTAAAATGAATTCAGAAACCGATTCGAGGTGACTCTCTTACTCCATGAAAGAGTCGCGAATAAGTTTTTTGCGACAGTCTCCTCTGTGTGGTGATTTACAAGTGACTAAAAATTGTATAATGTAAGGCATGTGACAGCATGTGAAGAGTCGTGCATCATATCCGCAGTGCTCAACGATTACGTCAACGGCGAATAACGAGCTCTGTCACTGGGGCTGCTGCAGCCGGATCGCGTCTTGACCAAATCGTCTCCTTAATGACACTTTTCATAATACAGCCAATTAAAATCTCTGCAATAAGCCAGCGGCGATGCGCGTTAATCTGTCAAGACTCTTTGTTCGCACCCGAAACCAACGGGTTCGATCACGAACGGCAAAAGTAGAGAGTGGGACACAGCGAAGCAGTCGATCGGGTTAAAAATAAAATCATCAATCTCGAGGTAAGGAATTCGAGATTTCAATAAGCCATCTGCTATTTCCAGCTTTCTGAGTTTTCCAGATCACCGGACGCCGAGATTAGATTTCAAGATACCGGAGTCTACGGTACAATCGAGGCTCCTAACGATGAAATTGAGGGTCGTCTCACCTGTTGTGCTATTTAACGGCTGCGTAATTATATCTCCGAAAGCCAGCGTTAATGAATTGTTAACAATACATCGATCAATACTCTTGATTGAGACGGACAGATAGGCGTATAGGTTGTATAATACGCACGAGGATTGTCGATGAAGACAGTAAGTTTTATCGATGTTTCAAGGCTGCCTGGGTTTTCGACGGTACATTGACCTTTCAATTCGAGCAAGTCGAACGTCGATTCCCCATGACCGTTTACACCTCCAACGTTGTGTGGTCAACGCTTTTCGTCCGAAGACCATTCCGGTCTATTATGGACGACGAGCTCTTTGTTTTCGTCATTTGAATAAACTATCCCGAATCACCGAATCAACCGAAATAAACAAGCCAAACGCATACAATGCTTAAACAGTCAGCCAATGAAACGTCGGATGTCAGAATAATGGTTCCCTGCTCCTTGAGAGGAAATCTGATTCCGTAAACAGGCATCTCCGACCATTTTTCAAATCTCTGACAACGCAGAATCAGACGGGGCCCTGATTCTCTACGACGGCAATTTCTGACCAGTCATTAAAAGTAGATTTGTATTTGTCGTATGAGATAATTCGGTCCGCAGGCACGCATCAGGTTCCGGACCCATATCTCGAGTCACATCTTCGGACCTGTTATAACGGATTACGCAGCCGAAAGTATATCGGCGACTCCCAGAAGCTTGCATGGAACTATAACGTCTTCGGTAGACGTTTAATATTGACCCTCAAGCATTTCCAACTGCCAAAGAACATATCGCCCATCATTTCCAGTGTCCTCGTAATCAGTTCCCAACGCTGATTCACGGGTACCCATGAATTTTCAATCCAATTCTATCCATAAGGACATGAACTTTGAGCGTAGGCAAATCGGGGCGAATCAGCTTGTTAGAAAGTGAATGCAAGTACTGAGGCGAACTCGGCAAAGTAATGCGGTGGAGATTTGCATCGAAACGGGGACACGGACTAACTGCACGCCGATCGACCGCGACCGTTTGACTTGGAATCCTTGCGAGACTTCGTATGGATAGCTTCTCCTACACCCACCTAGCCGTATTTAGAAACGTGGAGGTGAATTCGAATCTCACATATCCAGTCTCGAAGACACTCCGTACAATGGTTACAGTAGAACTATTCTATCCATTCCACGGTGCAGAGAAGAGAAGCGGCAGGTTGGTAAACAGTGTTAAGCCCGGTAACTGATAAATTAAACATGAAGAACAATTAAGCTTGTAATAAACTATTGAGGGAATAGCTTCGCGGCGTTTCTTATCAAAAAAGAAGAATGACAGAAATCAGTGGTTTCTTATTTAGAATTAAGGATACATACTAATTGCTGAATCACACGAATTGCTGGTCGGGTCTAGTCGTAATCTGTTTCTCTGGACAGAAGCATTTCGAAGAGTATACCGGTTTACTGAGAATGGGAGAATAATAATACCTAGCCTTAACTACTCGGGGATTAGACATGGGATGGAAGAGACGGTAGCCGGCTGCTGCTTCACCGAAAGCCGAACCGACTCGCTACTGGTCCAGCTACCAGAAAATACATGAAAAACCTTATCGAAAACATTACCATCCGAATCTACTGATTCAACATTGTAATTGCCCTATTAGAGGCTTTATAAAATTCATTGCCTCTCAACCCTTTCTCAGCATAATCATACAAGCACCGTGGACTGTAATCTAAATGGAACTTGCAGACTGCACTCACTCCATCACTTACAGTCAAGCTTTCTTGTGCCATCGATTATTTACAGTATATAAAATGGTCATTCGATCTGTTAAAAAATCTCATAGCGGTTTTTCATTGGTGGCAGATACACAAGAACGTGGCGATGCGCGTGCATCTGATTAATTTTTGACCTGACATTCTGGAAGTCAGTATACGCCTTTCCGTCGGTTTAACCTCTGAACCCTAAACCGAAGGCCAGGGTCAGACATGATTCAGGTTGGAACGATGAGCACACGCATCGGCACGTTTATTTGGCTCTTAACTCGTCTCCGCTGAATCAATGTTATGCAGGCAGTATGAATATTGATTGGAAACTTAGAGACAAACGTGATGACGGATGCAGGAACTGTATAATATTTCCCCAAAGAGGACGGAAGTTGAGCAACGATTACTAATTGAAACACTGAGGTATTTTCCCAATTTCCGATCTCACTATTGTACTATGCTTCTACGGACAATAGTTGACAAAATTGTAACATATAACTTATAGCGATTCCAATAATATATTCCACAATGTCAATCGATTTCGCGAAGCGCTAATCATGCAGAAGAATTCGTAAGCAAGGTGAATTCGGGTTTCATGACATTTTAATGGTATTCAAAAAGTTTGGCTAACCGATTCCAGTAACTAACGAGAAGAAAAAAGATGTAAGAGAGAGCATCCGCGACCGTGGCTGTTGCTGCTGTAGGCTCCATAAATCGCAATCAGTCGAGGAACTATGGAATTTTACTGTGTACCCACGCGACGTTAACAAACTGCTTATAATCACGCAGCACAAATTATTATTATATACCAACGAATTTAAAGCGGATAATTTAAGAGGCGTGATACAGCGACGCGTCTGACCATTCATCGAGTATCGTATTAAAAGACTTTTATCATGTGCTTGTCAGTAGGCACTTTGGTTCCTTTATCATCAGCAGTACGGAAGTCGATGATAAAAACTTTTCGAGTATCGATAGTCAGTTTTCTTTTTTATCACCAAATCGGTCACAACCCAAGCCAAAGAGCTCAATCCGTATGAGATCACATCTCCTTGGATCAAATTCTAGACAGATATTGAGCGAGATGTGACCTGAAAAGAAGATTGGCAAGTCGTCGACCTTGAAGCACAAGTACGTCCTCTGCAGCATCGCGGTTTCTTGTCCTCTGCATTGTCGGTGGTCTTCAAAGACGTTCCCGTCGAACTTGGAACGTGTCGCTCAGTTTCCTACCGCAGGACCAGGGGCAAGTCGCGTTAAGCTGTAATAATCGTCTTCAGGAACTGCGTCCAACACATGTCGTCGAGGATCCTTCAGGAGACGCACTGGGCGGAGGACAACACTGAATGTCGGTTTTTGTCGATGCGAAGAAGGGAAACCGCAGCGAGCCGAGCCGTAAGAGAGCCGATTGGCATTACCGTTGAATTATAGCACCGGGCTCTTTTAAGTTGGCATTGGCAAACCGGCAAGAAGACCACTCGCCGAGTGTTTATACCCAAGAAAGGATGCGCTGCGCCTTACTGCGGCTGATTCGGGCAACCTGCTCGCGTGCCGGTGGATCCTTGAACGCCGCTGAACGTCCGGGAATTTCATCTGTTTCTGAGCGCTCTACGGCAAATTGGCCAGGACTAATTTTCTCCTTTTGTCTAATTGTTACACGGCTGTGATACCCGGTAATGCACAGACGTGGAAGAAAAAAAATATTCGTTGCGCGAAATCTAAATTACTTCACAGAGCTAGAACCGCCACTTTTTCTGCACGCGAACGCAGCGTTTACACTTCATGCAGATCCAGTTTTTTACAACTACGTATTAAGTCTGAACCACAACCAGTTGTATGGAGCTCAATTTTGTTAGTTGCCAGGTCAGGCTTGCAGACTACATCTTACGATTAAAACTCAACTCTCAGCAATTACGGTTACTATTTTTTCAGTACACTCGACGATTTTATCCCCAATATGAGTATCACAACCATCTGATGGACATTTCCTGATAAGAATATGTTTTCATTGGAGAAACAATTCCTAAGGTCATTCAATAATCAAACCGAGTAATGAAATATGAATTTCAGTCAATGCTGGTTCTGTTTCAAGTCTTCACAACTTATCATCATAATTTGACAAACATCTTAATAACGTTTACTGCGTCATAATCAGGGTCTTAAAGTAACTAGGTACATTTGTCAATGCCTATACCTATGTATTTTGGAAGTGACTACCTATTTAGAATTTGAGTTGTACGGTATTATGAGCATTTAATTTTCGAAGAACCAGCATTTTTTCACACTCAATGTGTATGAAGTATACGAGTACCAATGATAGGTACGTATTAATTACCTATTCCTGTTTCTAGGTACAAAATACAAAGTAACTTTCACAACTTTGGCATATGATTGGGAACACAGCCCAAGGCTTGAAATCGTCAGAACAAAAAAGTGAAGTCTTCTGACTCTGACCTGGACATGAATGCAGGATGGATATAGCCTCCGATATACATAGATCCTGAAAGTCTTGGCGATATTTTTATCCCAGTCGAAGTATAAGCCACAACCAGTTTCCCGTGGCGGAATGCTGACCCGAGTCACGAGGCGGCTATTGGGGTTCGTTTTGGGCCGATCGGATAGGTTTCCCCTTTGGGCTGGGCTGGACTCGAGAAGTACCAGGTCTCTGGAGTAGAATCCGAGCACTCGTGAGCCCGGGAACAACCGACGGCATTGTTCCTCGACCTGGCCGATCCTCTTGTTGCTTCTTTCTCGGTCGAACCGATTGTTTTTGGGACCAGACCCTCGGGGTCCGGTCCTATTGTATTATAATAGGCATTACTAACGTCAGACTAAGTGGCTACGTCGTTGCTATTGCACAATTTATGGTTTGCCCTTTCCGTGTTACGCGGCTTTTACGGAAGCACAGGTTGGAACTCTAGCGCATTTATTCTTTTCCCCTGATAATATTCACAAAAAGCTTTCCCCGACAGCAGCTCGAGCATTTTCCGTTTCACCCCGATCAGTGCGGCCGACTCCGAGTCTAAGGTCAAGATGTTTGACCCGATGTCAGCCGAAGGCGAAGTCCCGGCGATACGAGGTTGAAATCGTCAAACGGTGAAACTATCTTAACGAGCATCGTTTAGGGCCAATAATTTGTCTGGATGATTGATTGTCGCGGATGGCGGAGCCCATATTCCTCTCTCTGTAAGCTCGCATCGGGCGGCTAGAACCTCCATCTTTTTTCAGAAAGCCGAAGGAGAGAGAGAGAGAGCGAGAGAGAGAGAGAGAGAGAACCCAGATAATAAAACCGGGCGAGGCGTGACGAAAGCAACGAAAAAGAAAGAGAGAACTCTGCCGAACATTAAGGACGAGGATTTCATAGGTAACCAACCCCTAGGCGACTTGGCTCGGAAAAATAGGCATACCTAAATTTGAGTGCCTGTCTCTCTGCCCACAGTTGAGATTGCTCAACTGACAATAACCAGCCAACCCAACGTGGAATGAGACTGTAAATTGTTTTACGGTCAGACGTTATTATCATTCACCTTCTCGTAAAGTAATATTACTTTTCTACATAATATAACCGACGCATTAGGTTAACCACCCAGCTCAAATTGTCCGCCTAGGCTCTTTGATCCGGCCCGCCGTAACACGGCAACTATTCTCTTGGCCCTGAGTATAAATGGTCAAATACTGATTAGACATGGGCTGTCGGTAAAACTGAAAAGAAGTGAAAGTCGGCGATTGTTGTTGATAATGTGATGCAGGCAAGTTAATTTGCACGTGTTAAATAAATGGAGCACTGTTTAAACCCAAAGAGTAACACCCTTGTACCGTTCGAACCGTTGAATCGAACTGACGGCCAACGACGAATGAACACTGGACACGAATACCAACGAACGCTGAAGGATATATTTGATGCTTTGTCACTTTGTTGGAGGAGTAATCTTTAATCCGTAGAATCTTAATTCATGTTGCACATGCATGAGCGTATAAAATACACGTGCTCTATCTCAGAGAGAAGTTGAGAACATAAGAAGGAACTGTTGCCGCGGATTTTACGACTTCCTCCCACTCTACCCGCTGCATCGTTTGTTGTACGCACAGCCTTTAAATCTTACGCATGCTCTTAACCGTTTCTTCTGTGTGTCTGTCTGTCGACTAAAGAGAGAACGCCAAATCCCCTGATAAACGTCTAGTGGTCTCTGACAACCTCCACAACTCTAAGTTATTCTATGCCCTATGTCTTACATAGACACATAAGTATCTACATCCATGAAAATACATGTATTGTATGCCCTGTTCGACGTGGAATAAAAAAATGAAAAATAGAAAATTTAACTTCCATTCGTCGCTCAACTACCAATATTTATTTCTTTTTTTATGTTCGGTTAAGTTAGGTTATAAGATCAGATATAACATTAAGATAGGTTGTAAATCGACATGAAAAAAAAAAATAAAAATTCTCAATAAACCTGACATTTGAAGAGAAAAATTCTATTCCGTCGGTAAAACAGTTCCGACGATGTTACCTGCCAAGTATTTCTACCGACAATATAAAATTGTAAATAATTGTTGACATGTGATTCCAGCGCAGGTGATTGTACAAGTATGTATAAATCTCTGTACGTAAGCAGACGGAAAACTTGACACGATATTAAAGAGTTCTGGGTATTTTTATATTTATACACCTCAGAGCTGTAAAGCAGTCGGCTGTAATATAGGCGCTGAGCACTTCCTCGACGCGAGAAAGGAAGCGCCTAATAAGTTCATTGTGAGCAGATCGTGCGTAATTAAGACGATATTCAACTCGTCCGAGTAAAGGAATTAGTTTCTCTGTGTGGGAAAATGCCATCGTATATCTTATACATAGATTCAGAAGGAAGGATGATGGTGTAACAAAGAAATCGAGTGGATTATCATTAGCGAAAAGCGTTCGTTTTTAAATATCGATAGGTTAAAAATCAACTCTACAAGGTGTTTAAAAGAAGTGATAAACAATTATTTAACGAAAGGAACGCCGACAAATTGAAAAACACGATCAAATTTTGGGCATCCCTGAAGCGTGACGCGACTCGAGGGACCGCCAGACGGGCGGATAGATGGATGGATGGAACATCTGCCGGTGGTCGAGTCCCTTTTCCAACCTCCCAACATTTTCAACCACCAGTTCGGGCTTCGTACGGTGCTGCGAGAGACTCGGCGTTGTGTAGTAACATTTCCACAAACATCGAACACGGAATTATACGAGCTTCCCGAATGCAACCTCGCTTGCATGTGGAATCGAAGCGTCAAACTCCCCGGTGACTCGAATGCCGGTAAAAGAGATTTCGTGTGGACTTACGATCGACTGTCTCACCTATCTGAATCTCTACGTGTAAACTATGAGAAGATGAATACGAAGTTACGTATACGTGACAGAATTAGTGGAACCGCGATCTCGCAACTTTCATGCCTGTAAATGAATCTACCGAACAACTTATAATTAGGGCCCGGATAAATATGTATTAAAAATTACAAAATATGTACATATGTTATAGACTTGAAAAAGTAAAATATTGATCCGGACCCTACTTATAATCACATATATACATCAGAGACATTAACTTAATTAAAAAAGTTTTTTACTTCGGTCTCCAGTTTTGGCATTATCCAAGACGTTCGTGGCTTTCCGATCTCTATTCCGTACCATTTATATACCGAATCCCCAGGTGGTGGTCGTGGAATGTTTATAATCATTACTCTCGGCTTAATCCGTCCGCATTATTCATCGATTGAACAGGTACAGTAGTAGTCCCATACATAACTGACCGGTATGCTGGGTGACCATATGGAACCGTGTCTAGGTATCTCATAGCTCTCGATGCACGAGCCGAGAAAAGGCTTTGCTTTCTGCGGAATGACCGCAGGTAGGTTCAATTCGTGAAGAGGCAGTATACCTGCATTCGCAACGGTAAAATTGCAGGAAGAGAACCGCAGATCTTTGGTTGGAGTTCAAAGCTGGCGAGGCGATTCTTCTCAAGTCTCTCAAGTCCCATCGGCGTTGTTCAAAGAACACAAGAAAGAAAAGTAACCGAGGAATCCGATTGTCTTCGATTTGCGTCCCGATCAACGGTGTTTAAGAGGAGGCTGTAGCTTCCTGTCTTACCGGCCGAGTCGACAGACCTATTTCAAACTTTCCATCTGTCCTGAACAATGAGATATCGCTTCGAACTTTGAGTAATAAAAGAGTCGTGATTGCGTGAAGTCGCATCAGGAAGACTTGCACGGTTTTCACTCGGTTTGTGGTTACGTCAGGTGTTTCATCGATTTTCCAAAAGTTTTAGTAAGTTTCCAAGACTCGGCAGGGTCCGACATGCCCTTGAGGTTGATGTTTTTGTCTAAAAACTGGGGAATTCTAACGGCGCGGCGTGGTCTCGACTCCAAAGAGCAGGTATAGCCAGTGAGTCGCGCGTGTTCATGGAACATGGGGGCTTGAGCTATAGCCGGAGTACAGTTAGCCAGAGCACGAGATGAATTTAAAATATATTAGCTGAGAAATGCAACGCGCCTTTCTTATTTCTCATATATACATATATACATATATATATATATATATATATATATATACTTTATACACTGCGGACACATATAGGTATATGTACTTAATAAAGTTTAGGAACACGAGAGTGGACACGAATAGGTAGCCACGATGAATTAACTCTGCTTTCGGAGGCGCGGGACGCACCTTCCTCGAATATAATCATTCCTGTATAAGAAGCTCGCTAATGGCGTAATAATTTAAGCAAGATTAATAGCCATCTTCTGTGCGTACGACGCACGTCTTTCTCTATGAAACAGTATATATATACACACACACACACATACACACGCATGCGAATGTATACCTATAACAACTCGCCGAGTTGTGTCTGATATGCGACACAAACTAAATGTCAGAGATATACGCCCCGAAGAAATATTTACTGATTTTGTCTTTTTATTTCATTCATTTTTCTCCATCTTTCTCTCGATTTCTTTTTTATCCTCTGCGACCACATCGACAATGAACCATGTTTGACGAAAAACTTTCAAGTCTCTTGAGAAGATTAATCTATAATCAATTTATACGATCAAAAATCGATTCAAGCGGATGTAACATCTGTAATTATTGTGCAGAAATTAGTGTTTCCAGTAGCATGCTAAAATTCGACAGCGTTGTTTTTGTTAGGCGAGAAATTTGCAAGTTAATAAAATTATTAAAAAAAATATTCCTATTCCAGGAACGAAATCGGGAGTTTCTGAATTGAGATCGTGATAATCCGAAAAGAAAACCGGCCGCTGTCTTCCTCGATTGAAATTGAATCGTCGGGGGTAAAAGAGAGATAAAGAGCTGGCTGTACGCTGCAGTTTATGCAGTGGGTATTAAATCGCTGCGAAGCGTCGAAGAATAAGACGCGGACGGAGAACGAAAGGAAACGAGACTGTTCTCCTGTAATATCAAGATGGTGGAGTTTAGACAAGGTCCAGGCAGCACCGACAGCGCCATCACAGCCGTCGAAGGAGGAGCTGCAGTTGCAGACATAAAGAAATCGTCGAAGAAACGAAACTTCTTCGACGTTCGCCAGCTCTTGCCCAGAGATTCATTCAAACGGACAACGGATCGTGACTCGATCGCAACTTGCGTTGGATGGGATGAGATCTTTCTCAATGAGCCGCAGGCGGCTGAACCACACCTACGTGAAGTTAGCCCCCCATTTTGAGAAATCAGAATTTTCGGAAATTGTTCCAGATTGTTCTAAGTTTGTTCTACATTGTTCCAAAACTTGACGTTGATAACTCGTGTAACACAATTGAAAAATGCTAAAAACCGTTTTTTGACCGAGCCCCCCACTTTTGAAAAATCGAACTTTTTTTTGTTGTTCCGGTTTGTTCTAGTTGTTCTAAACGATGTTCCAAAACGGTGAAGTCGTAAGTTCCAAAAACGTTGTCGAATACACTCATATCTTATGGCGTATCAAAGTTGAAAAAAGTATACATAAATGTGGTAAACATAATAATTGGAAAATTGTTGATATAAATAATATATGTATTTATAATAAGTTAAATATTATTAGTTATTTTTTTTTTTTTAGACTACACTACGCAGAAATTAAAAATTAATTGATTTGGTAGCTTTTAAGGTTATACCGGGGTTACTCAAGTCGAAACAGCTGTGGAAAAAAAACGTGATAAAAATGACTCGGCAAGTTTGAGTTCAGCCAATCTAGTGACAGGTAATTAAAAACAGTTCCGGGAATAGAGGAAAAAAATTACTCAAAACGCTGAATTTCAAATGTAAAGACCTCATTATATCAACAACTTCGGAGAAATTACATTATTCTATGATTCTTTGCCGATAAAAGCATATTGCTAGTACAGTTCTGATTAAAAATTGCTTACTTTATTCGTAAGTTAAATTTTGGGTAATAATTATGTACTTATAGCCAACGTACAAATTTATTAACTATAAATCATAATGATTGTGCGAATCGATTTTTTTTTACCATTGGCCGACGATCTTTAAAAAAAATCTGTTTGACGATTCGTACTGTATTCACTTATGAACAAGATAAGCCATTGTTCAAAAAAAAATTATAGATTATAGACACTTTTTTAAAATTATTTGTAACCAGATTAGTTTTACTATTAAAAACCTCTCTTGCGTAATGTTTTTGTTTCGAGGCATTGTTGAGCTGGCTTTATGTCCAATACGTCCTTGATAGAATAAAAAAGTATCTTCTCCATTTAGATTTTCAACGATATTGATGAAAATCGATCAAATGAATAAATGAATACGAGAAGTGATTAACAGAAGTAAATAACTTATCTCGTCTCGTCTTGTAATTTTCGGTAAATTTATTTCGTGGATATTGAGCTACCGACTATCGCATCCCGCTGTGACGTCAAATCCGGTGCCACTCTGATGCATGGATTGCGGAAGTGTGTGTGCGTTTTATCATAATAGCCTCGTTGGGGCTTCGTTCTCACGCGCATTGTTTCACTTTGGTGTATGAAACTGGCACCCTTCAATGGGCTGAAGTTTACCTCGAGCCACTTCCTTCCTGTCGATAAATGAATATGGAGAAGGAAAAGAGGAAAGATAGGAATGAAATATAAAGGTGGAAAAGCAAATACGATGGTGCTTGTCTCCCCAACGCATTCTGTACCTACGCCATAAGACTTTCTCCGAAAGAAGGATCCGTGAGCTCGTTGTTAATACAACAGCACAGAACGGACGCTGAGCTCAAGTGAGACTGCATTAAATATTGACGGAGCTTATCTCACGTCGCAGCAATGACATGTTAAAGATGCAGAGTAAACCAGCGAACTAATGAGACGTTGGGAAGATTGCTTTGTGGAATAGGTGTGTACTAATTTCAAATTCTTCTTCTCGTTTTTCCTCCTTTTCGGTAAGTTACGAAAGACAGTAAATTCAATTGTTTCAAACTGTTCAGTGCAAATATGTAATCCATTTCGTGCCCACAGGGTTCATTTTTCAAATTTTTCTTTTCTTTTTTTTTTATAAAATTAGGTAACTCTGTCCACACTTTTGTGTCACAGACTGTATTTTAACAGATGGAAACGTTGAGCAGTTAAAACACAAATATCTTCAGCTGCTGCGTGTCACATTTGAAGGGTTAAGAAAATCGAATCGGATAAAGTGTGAAGAAGAGGAAAGGAGAAGGGAATAAAACGTTATAAAGACGGGGGTAATTAAAAGTCATCGAACTTCGACAACCATTGTCGGTCGGCGTGACGGATGGTCAGAAATTGTTGAAAAATTGAGTCGCATATTGTGTGCAGAACGTGCATACCTGTATATACAGCTGATATCTACCTACAACTATAATACAATTACAGCAAAGTGAATAAACTGCAGCCGCGGCATGCCGGTGTTAAAATGCGCGAACACCTGTCAGGGGCTTCGACCTCTTGACCTTTCGATAATGTACCAGGCCTCGTCGAAGTGGACACATCGAATCCTAGCAGTACGACTAAACGCTAGACCGAGTAGCATTACAAAGTTGTGACATAATTCCAACCGACAGCCATGCGGTATAAATTTTAATCTCATTTCAATAAATTTCAATAATTCAATAATTGGACGAGGAAATGATACTCGATTTATGTCATTCGGTTACAATACCATCGCTTCAATTTGCTCGAATCAATCAAGAGGTGGTGGATAGACTTGTCTGATACTAATGTATAAAATCCTTTGTCTATTTATCCGTTCGTTACCGATAATCTGAGAACCAGTGAACCAATTTACATGAGACTTGCAACAAATTGTTCCTTAGGTCTGCTTGAGTAACGTGGACTTTATATATAGATATATAGGTTATACAAACCGGGTCCAATTAGTATATAATAATTACCGATAGCTTGACGAGTCTGCTTAGCGCATTATATGTGAGAAATGTCAGCGGCCATATAAAGTACTCATTGCATTCAATTCGGAATTTTATATATCCTGAAACATTTCATCTCATCCGAGTTGCGTTACTAACGAATGTACATTAATGGAATGTATTTGGCCCGTAAGTTCTTCGATCAAGCTTGATCAACCGAAATTTCGTCTGCATACAGATCATTGGACATGGAAATTTAATCCACATGCAAAAAAATCATGGAGTTTAAATATCATTGCCAGTACTACAAATCCGGTAACTTAGCAAACGCCGAGTTATAGGCTTGAGCTGGTAAGATTTTTTTATGAGACTCACGATGTTTAAGAGTGTGAAACGCTAAAGGCTACTCACTCCTAGTTTAGGCATACAAGTGACTACCAGCTTCAAAAGACTTCCAAACACTTCCATAAACTTCCAAAGATTACCAAGGACCTCCAAAGACTTCCATAGATTTCCAAAGACTACCAAGGATTTTTCAAGATTTCCAAAGACTTGCAAAGACTTTCAGAAACTTTCAAAGACTTTCAAAGACTGCCAAGGATTTCCAACAACTTCCAAAGACTACCAAGGACTTCTAAAGACTTCTAGAGGCTTTCAAACATTATGAAGGAGTTTCAAACTTTCAAAGAGTACCAAGAACTTCCAAAGACTTCCAAAAACTTTGAAGGACTTCCAGGCTTCCACACTACCAAGGACTTCCAAAGACTTCCAAAGACTTCCAAAGACTACAAAGGACTTCCAGACTTCCAAAGACTATCGAGGACTTCCAAAGACCTCCGAAGACTACCAAGAACTTTTAATGACTTCCAGACACCACGTACCAACGTACAGAGGACTCCACCAGTGAATCCTAGCCCCTCGCTCGAGCGAGTCGGAATACAACTCACAAGATGGGGGCATCATTTTCCGAAGCACGCACACTGCCGGTTGAAAAGGACACGAGCAGCTCGTAGCGACGAGTCTAGCCACCGGTTGCAAAGCGATGGAAACACGCTTTCGAGTCGACAGAGGCACGACACGCAGCGTGCAGCTGCTGACGCGACGCCCCGGGCAACTTATGCCAGGTTGCATCTAGCATCGAGCATAGAGGATAGAGAAACGAAGAGCGAAAAACTCGGGGCGACGACTGCATAGCGTCCTTGATGCGCTCCCTGCCTCTTAAACAAGTCCCCCTAGGCTACGTATCGTACAGAAAAATTGAAGGAGGCCAAAAATATGAGAGAAGAGTGAGAGCTAATGATCGGATCATCCGAACTACGTCTTAAATACTGAAGAATTTAATAATGAAAAATTGTCCAACGAAGTTCCTTTACTTCAAAAGTCCGTGCAATTTACAAAGTTTATATATGTAATATACATTCATTGCTGATGGTTTCAGAACTCATCGACGAAACGACACCATTTTGAGTCAAATATTCGGGTTGAATAATGAAGCTAAAGTTGGTAACGTTGACGTAACGATACGTCAGGAGAAAAAATCATTACTGAGCAATTTTAGGATGACTTTCAAGGAGTTGGCTTTTCAGAATCAGTGTATATTTTTTTTATAACGGTTTACTAAATTTCGGAAAGTCACAAAGGTGTAAATCAGCGACTTTTCCTAAACATTCATCGTTACAGTAAGGTTATTAACTTCATTCTCATGATTGAATAATCGATTAAACGCAACATACTTCGGTTAATTCTTTTCGAAATGAGTTGTTTGTTTGATTGCCCGATCAACTTGAAAAAATTTAATGGAAACCTACGATTAATCGTTTAATTAATCGCCCAACCGTAGTATAAATTAGTGAACGATGAAATCTGCGTTAAAACGGCACAAAATAAAAATCCCATGTATGCTTATGAAGGACGTTGTTTTTACTTATGACAAGCTTATGAGAGCACTATTTCAATAATTTTCGACGAAAACAGGAAGGATAATGACGGCAGTGATGCGAATGTTAAGAAAAACCGGTAGATTCTCACCGACGCCGATCCCTGAGAATGAGAAACACGCCACCCTAAAGAAACGAACAGTTTTCAAAGTTATTATAGTGGTTTCCCCTATATGCCCCATGATGATAATAATGCGCGTGTAAGGGTGCTGTATTATCCATAATGAGGAAAATAAGACGTGTAATACAGCTACGTTTCAAGGCTCGCTCGGCTTCAGGGTTATACAGAAGAAAATTAGACGGGCATCTACAGAGTATCAAAAAACTCGCCGTTATACTTTATAGCCGCGTGTAGGTGCGCCGTTATTGCGCACCTCATGGCGGAGCTTTGCTTCAAGTTTGGACAGCTTCCATGTTGGATACAAATAGGCAATTACACCGATCGGCTAAAGAGGCACGAAGACGCTGTTCTTAGCCTTAGCATTACCGTGTCGTCTTTAACTCTAGAACGGCAACGGGGGGGTCAAAAAACAACCCGCGCGAATTGGAATTTCCCGCCGCAAGAGAACAGTTTACGTTTTCGACTCGACCCAAAATAATTTTTGACCAGTTTTTTCAAACTTGCGCAACAAAGTTTTTGGGCCCGCGTGATTTTTATTAAATCACGATGAAAATGAGACTCTATGGACGTTTTTTCACCCCGTGTTACCCGAATAGGTAAGAATATAAAAAAAATATAAAATTAACGTCACGTTTTAGGGTTAAGGTCTGTGTCTTTCTATCAAACATTGAAAAAGTCTTTTACTGTGCAGCTGTGTTTTAAAAAGGACTTTGACAAACGTTCGCAATCAACATTTGAAAGGCAACAACGTATAGAATAAGCAGAAAAAATATTTCGATAACCCCGTCAATGTGATGAAAATGAACGTCATTTTTCGGATGATGCTTGTATCAAGCATCAAGGTATTCAAATCATTTGACAAACGAAAAGTATACACGACCAAGACGAGTTCCCCTATTGTGACGCTTTCCCCTGCAGCAGTTTCGAATTTTAAAGCTACAAGTCCATGACGATTCACGCTGAGGGAACGGCCAAACAGGCACACCTGGCAATCGATAACCGCATACAAAAGTTGTGCCAGCCATATTCCGCTCTAACCGATTCTCTCGCTGCGTCAACGACAATTTATATGATTCAAACCTGCAGCAACTTCTTTGCTCGTCTATTGTAAGAGAAGCGGTTTTGGTACGAGACGTGCGTTTGGACCACATGCGGACAGCTGATCTATTACTTCGGTAATAGTACCTCATGAAAATACACTTTGGTATTTTGGGGGTTTTTAAATTCACTCATTTTCCTGTATCACTGACGTCATTCTTTCAAGATTACTTCCAAATCGTGTTTTAGTCAGTTCTTGCGGACCTCTTCGTGTTGATAAGAAGATTTCTTCGACGTTAATTACTCACGTCGGATAAGACTTTAGTTTTTCAAAAAATGTTTTTACCAATCGACGTGGCGATTCGAATAATCACCGAAAAATAAGTTTTTCCCACAAAAATTCATTCGCATCGAAATGTAATTCGCAATATTTTTCTTTGAAATGCTAACGTTTTTCTACGGAAACCCGTGTCGAAGAAATCTTTTTATCAAGTCGAATGAAGCTATAAGCATTGATTGAAAAACGTTGTGCAAGAAATTTGGTAATAATGACGTCATTGCTACAGAAAAGTGGGTGCATCTAGAAACCTAAAAAAAAAAAAATCGAATTACTTTTGATCCAAAATCATTTTTTACTCGTATATCAGGTGTAATATAGATCATTCAGTGTTTGGCAAAAAACAGCCCAAAATGAATATTTGCACTAAATTCATGAGAATTTGGCATGAAGTGTAGGATAAATGTTGTGAATTATTTCACGAAGCTCAAACAGAAAACAGCGTGTATCAAGAATATGAATAGAAGTGAGATTGAAATTGAGAAAGGAGGTAACGCAACGTTGCCGAGCTATGTACAGATTTTTCTCAAAGGATCAAACTGCGTGTGAAAAATAAACGAGATCTTTTGTCGCGTTATGCCTATCATGGCTCCTTTGCCCAGAGGCGTGTGTGCGAGGCAAACGGAGACGGAGAAAGGGAGATGAAAGACACCCGCACTGCGTGACACATCCACGTCTAAACACACAATGGGCTGGTTAAACGGATGGATATGTATAAATATAATGTACTCGGCACGAACACTCAATGATATCGCAATTTCCGAGCCGATCGTCGCGTGTCCGTTTTTACTTTTGTATCTAGATTCTTGGCGAGATATTATCTCATTTACGATTCGTCATATACCGCGAGTAAAAGTGTTCACCAAACAACAGAGCAAAAAATTCTTCTAGACCGTAGACAAGTTTTCAAAACTCCCGCCAATCGCCATTTTTCAGCGACTCTGATCAAATGGGCGGGAAAATATCGCAACGCCTTTTCAATTAGCGCGTGCTGGACGATAATTTTTTCGCATGTCGTTTGATTTTATCCGTAAACAAGTGCCGTCGGTGTAACATTGGAGACGGTCTGCGGAACACGGTCCCTTTCGCTTTCTTTCTTCCCGCCATATTGGCCCGATCTCATTCTTTTGTTAACAGCAATTAAACAAATTCACATAAAAACTGGTTCCTGACGTTAAAAAATCGGAATCCGGGAGTACGAGCGACGGGATCGGGAATTCTGGTGCAAAATAAGAAGCGCGAGCGTTTATTTAGCGATGGAAGAATTCCTGGTCTATCGTACGAACGCTTCGACGCGCTTATGCCGCACGGTTAAGCATTGCTAGGTTCAAAAGGCGGAACGTCGACACGTGTAATCACCGATACCTACGAAGCGCGGACCGCGGCCTCCTCCTCCTCCCACTTCGGTCACCTAGAGCGCTTCTTTCTCCCAGAACTGATCGCTTCGCTGCCGCGAATGATGCACGGATGTCCAGTCGACACAGCCGATGGAAACAGCAATCAGCGATTATTAAACGCGTTTAAGAGGATGCCGTAGTCAGTCCTTACCGACCGAGTGAAATATAACCTATTTTCACTATCGCTTGCGCAGCACTAAAACGCAAAGAAAGTTCCGATAGCGCCATTTTACATGCAATGCCGGACAAGAAAGTGGTTAAATAACAGTATAGTACTCGTAATTACGATGTTCATTTTTATTTATTTACGCAGTCCGTACCCTTGGAATAACATAAGAGAACTAAAATGACGAGCCCCACAAGGAAAAATTTAATGTAGATTTTGTATCTTCTATGGTGAATATATGGACAACACTTTTTTGAAGTCAAATCTACATCGATTGTGGTAGATCTGCCCAACCAAATTGTAACTCGGACTATTGATATTGTAACTCTGCTTATCGGATTTATAAATCTTGCCACAATTACTGTAAATTTAACTCGAAAAAAGTCTAGTCCATATATTCACCACCAGAGATGTAAAATCTACGATATTTTTCTTTCCGTGCAGGTAGGGGTACGCTAGGTACACTTGGGGACAATGAATCTGAGACGGCTAATTTTTTACTTTAGACAGTTATGTTGGCAACATAGAGAAACCTACAGCGCCACAGTCGGCCGAGCGCGAAACTAATTCAATCTCAATAAACATAACATAACCCACGAACGTCGAATCTAACCTTAGAATACGTGTCAATCCAACAAGTCATTATCCCCGCGGTATTTTAAGGTTAGATTCGACGGTCATGGGTTATGTTGAGTTCATTGAGATTTAGTTAGTTTCACGCTCGGCCGACAATGGCGCTGTAGGTTTCTCTGTATTGCCAACATAACTGTCTAAAGTAAAAAATTAGCCGTCTCAGATTCATTCTCCCCAAGTGTACGTCGAAGTATAGGAGCATTGCATGTATATATTCAAATAGGAAATGTATACCTGCAATAAGTAGTACTTGAATTACAGGAATATTATCGCGTAAAACAAATCTTTTTTCAGAAATTCGTATTCGGCATTGTGTGTAGAATGGAGCTATCAATGGGTTTTTCTGTGTTAGCGGTGCGTAAGCATAGATAACAGTCAAAATAAGTGATGTTGATTTACAACGTTCTGTCGACCTTGCATTGGTAATGTGTACGGACTTCTCCGTGTCGAAGTTCGTAAATTATCGACCTAGGTAAGCATTTTGACTCTACGAATTGTCGATTGTTGAGAATTCCAATGTGAGAATGAGCTTAACCCTCACTCCATGTTATTGCTTAGGTGATGACTGTCTGCCAAATGGGCTGACTGATGTCTAATACATTTCACCAGCGCTACGGATTTTCAATGTATTTTGACCGTTGTGACGGTTGTTCTATCTTTCATGTTAAAAGTTTTACCTCTCACATGAGGTTTAATGTATTTAAATGTAGGTGATTTTCACTGTTTTCTTTTCTGTCTTCTTTCTCGCTTCGTGTAAAATAATAATACTTAATTACAATAAATATTGTGGTTTTCTGACCAGGGCCCTCCCCTTGGGGCGACACATCAAACTTTGATTTTCATTGATTTCCAACTTTCGACATCGAGAACTCCATACACATAAGTGCTTAAACTTTTGTTCTCTGCGGTACCAGGATAAATATAAAAATACTTCAAACTTTGTTAAGCAAAAGTGTGACGAAAGCAACTTTTTAAACAACACGAATTTTAGACATGATTTCAACCATGTAAATTGCGTCAAATTTTCGTAACGTCAATGTAACGATTCAGTGTTAGGGAAATTCATTATTACGCAACTATAGGATCGTCTCAAATTGAGTGATCTATTTTTAAAAAGGAACGTGTATTCAAATCGTGGAAATTAATCTTCTTTAAAGTCGATCGAAATTTCCACAACAATGACATTACTTTCACTATTTCGTTACATTAACGTGACTAATTTTAATCTGGTAGTTTTCCATGAAATGCGGGACTTAGTAAACACAACATCTTAGAATATCTATCGAATGTTGTCTACGCGTAATAAAACCACTATATTAATAGTACAATCGACGCCTGAATATTGAGGCGAATTTCTTTGTTATACATATTCGCGAAAAATACTGACTTCACTATACATGTATACTTGCATAAAAGAAAGGTACGAAGCGATTGCCTTGAGCTCGAGCGTCGCAGGGTCGTCTGGGTTAATGCAAGGGCCAATCAATTGATTATCTTTCAATATGCGCCCCGTTGCGACCAGCGAACGAACAGACACCGCCTGTCAATGTCCAGTTACGCTCCTCTCCTTTCTACTTCTCTTTCTCTTTGTTCCTCTCTCTCTCTCTCTCCCGCTCTATCATTCTTCGTCGTTGACTTTGTTCGAGACAACAACGAGCAGATGTTAAATATTCAAGTCGGTTTCGGTCGCATGACACTTGGACTATAAAGGAGTTTGAAAAACATTGTCGAGAAAAGAAAGCATTATTTCACATTTTGATGTAATGTGAATACTTGAATGTACTATGACATAAACTGTCGTGAATGGTTCATAATCGGCTTGTCAGTCTCAAGTCACGAATAATCGTAACAGATATTCGTACACAATATACATGTATAGTATATGGGGAACTCCATGCGTTTTCGACTAACTTCGAACCGTCACCATTCTCAATCTGATCGTGACTCAATTGTATACATTAGTACTGTCAATTACAACCATCCGTACTTTGATTTTTCTCGATATCACTTACGGTTCCGAAGTTAGAAGTCTTTAAGCATTGGATTTTCTGACCACCGTTAAAAATCGGATAAAATTGCAGAAACGTGTATTCCAAATCACAATAACTTTGAAGACTCACAGGAAATGGTGTCTTCATTGGGTTACGGAAATTATGAAGTATGATTCCCGATATTTCGGGCTGCTTTCAAAAATATTTTTAAAAAACCGTACAGATAATGGCGTTTTTCATCGGTCAAGGAGTGATGAGTGACATTTACGGATTTTCCCAAATTTTTAAAGCAGCCCGTAATACCGGAAACAATAACTCATAGCTTCCAAACCAATGAAAACTACCAATTGTTGTAAAGTTTCAAAATTTTTCATATTTTCATTACAATGTTCTACAATTGTCTCAGATTTTCAAAGGTGGGCCGAATACTCCAAGTTTAACGATTTCTAACTTCGGAAGCGTAAATAGTACAGACTACTAAAATATACTTGAATCACGACCAGATTTGCAATGGTGACGGTCCAAAGCTAGCCGTAAACGTATAGAATTCCCCATATGTATAATCAAAATATTGTGTGAAGTGTGAAGATTTACAAAAAGATGAATAAAACTATTTAACCCCCTTGGTCACTCATTTTTCAACTCAACATTTTGGCATGAATTTTGTTACTCGGGGGATTTTGAAGTCAGAATTTAATAATTACTAAAGCCAAGATGGCGGATCCAATATGGCGGATGTAAAATCGAAACAACTATCACCATTCGTTGATTCTGGCCGAAACTTGTTACTCGTAGGTTTTTAGGGTCATACGAATTAAGAAAGATCATTTGAAGTTGAAATTATAAACTGTGGTTAGGCTATGACGTGGAAATTTTTGACTACAAGGGTTAAACACAATTGTACACAATTATACGGACCGTTGTGACGATACCTTATTGGTATACCTATAAGTGCACATAATTAGCGAGAAGAAGGTGAAAACAAAGAATTTAGAATGCTTTGAACATTCGTTTAAACACACGATGTGGCATGCAAAGTAAGGCTATAATTAGTATTTCGCGCTCGCTGAAGCTTGTAGCTTGACGGACGCGTAACTTGCGATATGGATAGTTGCCTCGTTTACACGCTTACTTGACGGAAAACTAATCCTTATTCCACTATACATATATCGCATACAAGTGTTAGAGAGTGATAGAGATACACGAAAAGCCAAATAACAGGAGGCGTATAGTTTCAACTATTATTGCAGTTGTTATCTGTAAATATACATACGTTAGTCTGCAGATTCGCTGTAACTAATTGTAAATACACTCCGATAGTTGATAAGAAAAACGCAGATCCCTACCCAAAAAGCAAACTATTTTTGCTAGGTTTACATTCGTTTAGTTGACTAGACCCAAGTAAAAAGGAGATTGAGTTATTTATTGAATAATATTTAGTGCTTTAAATCATTTTTACTCCGGATATCTAAACTTAAGAAAAACCATTCAAACTGATAACTCAGAAGAAAAATAGTTGTTGGATGTGCGGGTATGGTTAGTGTTAAAATTTACTTAAACTGTATTAGAAATGCGTTTAGGAAAGTGATTACTTCAAAATTGTGTCAGTATTTTATGCATGCTGTTACTTAAGCCTAATTATTAATCGAACTACTTTAGGCGATTGCCTTATTTCAGTAATTAATTATTAAACGCTTATTCTTACTAAATACTGCTCGTTTAGCGCAAACGAATAATACGCATGGATTCAAAGCGATGTATAAAAAAAAATGGTATTATTCATATGTGATACTATGATTAATAGCTGCTACATTTAGTATAATTACCAACACTTGTAATAAATTAATTTGCAATATTGAAGTATATAATAAACGTTTTAATATGTATTGTAAAACCTGCAAGGAATTATTTAATATCTGTAGGTATATAGTAATTTTTTAAATGATGGTCGTGAGGTCAGTGTAAATCATCCTCATTCATAAATTGGCCGTTTTCAATATTACAAACCTATAAGCGTTATATGGCTAGGTGTTATTCAACCGAATTCATTCTCAATATCATAAACGGTTTAATATAATTATTGCCAAACGATGTTCAATAAATTCTACTTTTTATTACAACACGAGTCATAATCGCGTTGGCTAAAACTTGTACCACTCCTGCCTTATGGAATATGTCAATTAACTCGTTTTCGAGACCTGTAAATCACATATTGCAGAAAAATCCCCGCGAGATTTTTGAGGAGCGAGTATTTATTTGGAATATGACTGTTCGATTTTTTTCTACCGAACGAATCCCCAAGCATAATATTGCTCGTATATTTTTATGATCTCATCGTTTCATGGTTTGATTGCACGGCTAATTACGTTGTAAGTTGTAAATTTCACTTTACACGTACATACAGATAATAGTATAAACCGTATTCATCGCTGATTCTTTCAATACGTTATTCCTTGATAGATAACATTTACCAACTCGATTGGTGAGATGAAGTTATTTTTCATTATATTTGAAAAAAAAATGTAATTCGTAAGAGTTTAAAGAATCTAGCCGAAAGGTACTAAGGAGTGAGAAAAAAATAAATAAATAGAAATGAAAAACTCATTCTCAAACGCATGTTGGTAAAGATATGCATAGATCATACAGGGGACAATACGAATTGTATAATAATAAGCAATTCAAAGCGTATAATGATATAATTCTTACAATATCTTTTCCGGATATTATACAAGCAAAGAAAGAAGAAATTTCTCAACGGTTATATATCACGGTTTTGCTTAGCAACATTATCATTGTTACTTATTTGTCTTCTTTTTCTTCCTCACAAATTGTTATAACGATCATATTATAGAGCGTGGTTTTATATTTTTTCCACGTGTTATGCATAAAGTGAGAATCGCTGTTTCGTTAAAATCCCACCTGTGACGTTTCAGCCTGGGATCAAATAATTCTCCCACAATTTTAATTAACGTATACCATAATTAGTCCGTATATATAACGTAAGCTTGAGTTAGTTGACTGCAGGTTACCCATACAGGTATAATAGAAACGCGTGCTGCTATTTCCTCGACGGTTAATTAGCCATCTACAACTCTTCACGATCGGCGTATCGATGATTCGTTAACGATGCGTATCATTCAATGTATCTCCGCAATCAATTTGGCATGCAAAGTTTTATGAACAAATGAAAATTGGATGATTTTTAAATTTCGTCAAGATGTTGCATACAAAAAAAAAATTTCATAATTCGTACGCAAAGTTTTGAATAAATGAATAATTCTGATCGTACAGGCAATTTCTCATTCATTTTTTTGATGTGATCTGTTGTAAATTATGTTTCTCCTACTATTATTTAATTTAAATACATGATCAAATTTCCACTACATTTATATCCATTTATCAATGTTGTGAGCAGTTCAACTTTTACATAGAATAAAATATAAAGTATACGATTATCCGTTATACATATTATATATAATATATATACGTAAGGTTAATTCGATTACAATTTTTTTTTACATAGGTTTTATATAGATCATGAAATCATACGTGAAACGATACACGCAAGTTCTTGTTCACATAACATATTATATAAAAACTTCGCATTATATATATTATTATTCACAATTAAAAAAATTAAATAAAGAATAATTCCCACGGGATCGTGTCGTTTATAAAATTGAATTTCCGATGTAATCAATTGACGGTAAATCTCGAATGGCAATCTTACAATTAATGTAATCAGTATTCTGCATCTAATAATAACGACAATGTAAAAATAGCAAAAATCGCGATTACGCGATTTACCATTTGCCGTTTGCCACCGAGTCAGTCTCGAAGTGTAGCGGATCTTCAGAAAGGATGTAAACGAGAGGTAAGAAGAATCTCTAATCTCTGTAGATAGAAGCTTGCGTATAAGGTGGGTAGTTATATATACATACACGTATACTAAAGGTTCAATAACAAAACTATCTCGTCGAGATGTATCAGAATCAGACGGCGTTTGCAATGCGATGCCGCGGGGGCGCCGTCGCGGCAAAAAAAAAAAAACCAAAAAAAACCTTGAAGGGGGGAGGGGTGGTAAAAAGGACGAAACGACGGAACGACGGAACTTGAGACGAGAGATCAGGGTTGCAGAATACCGGCGATAATCAACATTCTATCGAGTAAACGCGCAGCGGAAAGAAGAAGGCGGATATATTTTTCAATCGATTCCCGTACGTCACGGCGGATTTGCATCTCCTATCTCCGCCGGTTAAGAATAAGAGTAGCAAGAAGAAGAGGAAGAAGAGCCGGTAGGAGGGAACTTTTTCTGTGAAACGTATCCGTCCGCCGAGCCGAGGGCAAACGCAGCAGCTGTCCCCAACCTGACTGACGGCACAATCCTCGATGCGGCTGATAGGACGTCCAGGGCAGGAGGATACGCGACGCGCAGGATCCCGACGGACCGCGAGGCAGCGAGTCCTTAATTACGCACTTTTATGCCGTTCCGAGCGCTCCGATCGACGCTGCGCAGCGCTGAATGCGCGGTGAAAGACGAATGCGATGCCCGCAGGGCCACACGGAATTGTTTCTGGTGACCCCAACTGTTTGTCTTTTTTTTTTTTTTTTTTTACAGCTTTTCATTTATAAAACTACTTTTTTCGAAACAACTGCCGCGTTTTTTGGTTCCACATGGTCCCTGAAATATTTCCGTGTAAAAGAAAATATGAAATTTATTTTTTCGTTGCTAAGATAGCACGTGTAAATAAATGGTCAAAATTCTGACTTTTCCACGAAAAAAAAACATGTTCTGATAATTAATCTACAGTGAAAATCCGAATGCTTATTTTTGCACAAACTTAATACACACCAAAAATTTTTACAGAGTTTTTACAAATATTTCTTGCTGTTCTTTTTGTTTACTCGCCGTTTTGAATTTTCAAATTTCGAATTCGCATTCGTGATCAGTGTCCCCGTGTATGCAAAACTTCAAGCCAACCGCATGTAAGGAAAAATGTATGCATGAAACGGTTAAGATTTCCCAGCCTAGCTAAAAAGTTACCAGCCCCAGAATGTTTTCGAATATCTTCGAAACTGTGCATCCAAATCATTTTTCCCTGCGGCCTTGGATGATTCTTGAGAAGTGGATTCCGGTGAAATTATAAGATTAAACCAAAACGACGAAATTTTACGTCATGCGAATCGTGAAATGTAGTGGACGTTTCACTTATGTCGATTAAAATCTGAGTCTAAGTATCTTTGTTAGAAAAAAAGTGCATAAGAGTGCAACTCCGAACAAATAGACCCGAAAATATGTACGTTTCACGGTGAAATGTACAGTGATTTCGATTTTTTTTTTTTTCATTGAATTCGCAAATTAGTTTGATTTTTTCAACGACGTTTGCAGGCAGGACGAAACATGCTTGCCAAATTATTTCCAGACTAAACTAGTAACGATACTTTTTTATTTCCCTGAAAGTTTTTCAGTAGTAGATGTGCATTATCCTATAACCCGAAAAATTTGTTTCTTCAAGTTACCAATGACGCAGAATCTAGGGATAGTCGATACTTTCCGATTAATTCAAAATACCGACGGTTTTTAATTAATCTAATTTAATTAATAATAATTTAATCGATTGTTTTCTGCCGATGTTTTTACTATTCGATTAATCGGTACAAAATTCGTTTTTCTCGACATTAGATATTTCGATTTTTCTTCCGGTGATTTTTTAATGCGAATCACGTGGACCAATTGCGACGTTGAACAAAAAAAGAAGTTAAAAAAAATTAGCATTAGAATCTAAAGTTGAAAAAATGTGTGATCCATATTTTCTGCGAAACATTTCCATGTAATTAATCAAATAATAGGGGGGCATATACAGGTTGATACAGATTTTTATTCACTTTCAGTTCAACCGTTCCACAACAATTTAACACCAAGTAACTCCGATTACCGCTTCCAAGAAAAGTGAACGACAAACGGAAGATAATTGTTGATATTGTGTATATTTGTGAAAAAAAAACTTACGTTACAGAATAAACAGAATCTTTTTCCTGAGTAAAATTTGTATTTTCGCACCGATCCGTCGATGTATCGATTTATTGATCTTTCTTTGAAGATCATCGATTCTTGTAATCGATTTTTTTTTTCAAATATCGATTATCTTCCGAACATTGCCCTTCCCTAGCAGAGTTACTCTCAAAATTTTACCACATCGAATTGAATCAGACGATTGTACTATGTACATAAATTTGAACATCTTATTTGTGACAATATTATTGATTACGTCACAAGTGTAATTAATAGATTGGGTATATTAATTAATTGCGTAGATTGAGTTGCGTCAAGCCAAACCGATATCTTTGCTATATTCCTGAATATTTTCATCAGCTTAGAGAATTTATGGTAATCGAGAAAATAAAATGAGATAAAATAGTTCACGGCAGTCTGCACGCTTCAACAGTTTTGTGGGTCGATTCTCGCGTTGATCGTGATGCTGGTCGTCTCCTTAATTAAAGTATCTAAGCGACTAATTTTGTTCTCTCAAACACGCAAACTTACACAAATATTAAAATAATAATGCAAATATTATACAGTTGATCGATATTGATATATTCTTGTTTTTCTGCTGAGTTCTCTCTTTACATCTCTATACATATACTAAGTTTCTTTCCTTTCTCCTATTCTTTAAACGTTTATTAAATCAATTCCGCTCAGAATACATTGATCCCTTCCCAATGGAAAACAAACAACCAACGAATTGTTGCATAACAGTTCCCACAATGATATTAAAGAATCGAACTGGCGTCGGAGCTTTTCATTACAAAATACATAAATATTACAGAATGTGTAAAATTTAACCCGACCAACTTGATTCACAGCTAGGCGACGCTCTCGACCTCCGGTTTCGCCAAATCTTACGCTCTGACCATTCGGATATCTATGCATTGAATTATCACAATGCTCTTATATCGACGTTTTTAAATAGTTCTCAACTCCATCTTATTATATAACACATACTTAAACGCAGTCCTACATCACAGTTTCAAGAATTTCGTTATCATTATTATTTCAGCCAGTTAACTTTATCGCATAAGATGAAGAAAAGAAAATACTTCTTACACGTAACTTCAAGAACCCAAAGAATCTTTTCAACGATTGCATAATTTTATATTCAACTTGGAATTTAATTCCATCACACCAGTTTCACCCAAGAAAGAAAGAAAAAAAACTATTCTGTCACTACTTTTGTATAATCAATTCTAATAAAAAAATTATGACAAAGATTTTGTAAAATTTTCCAATCATTGAACAAAGATCATGTATCGTATGTTATATTTTATACGACTGTGAATAAAATTCGAATCAATTCATCGAACCTGACCAATACTTATTTTCAACTTATTCATCAATAATGGTCAAAATCTATCGTACATGTATAGAGAACAATACACATAATCCTACATTATATATAAGACACACGGCAATGGGAGAGGCGAAGATAGGTTTCTAAGGAGAGAAGAGAAAGCCTGAGAACATAGTTCCGTAGTCGTTGAGACTCCGACAACCTCTGTGCGGCATCGGTATTACATACCTATATACAATACGAGTTCAACACATCCGTAAATTTGGTCTAGCCTAGAGTGAATGTGGATTATGAGTATATACACATATGTATACGCATATGTGTGTGTATATATATATATATATATATATATATATACACACACATATACACAGATGCAGCGGAGAGACGGACTCCAGGTAAGCTAATTGTAAGCCGGGGCGCAAGGAAGGCATGGATGGAAACCGAGGCGAGGAGCAAGGCCTAGTTATTTCGCCTCAGAATTCCAGCCGACACGCAGACGAACCACCGTGCGCCATGTTTACTCGCGCTTCATTTCTCTCGGATTCTTTATTCCGGCTGGGACGGGTCTATTGTATGCATTAACGCATTCGCCACTCGCCGGAATTCACCGGAAACGACGCTACAATTATAACGAATTTTTTCTTCTGTACCGCGTATTACTGTAAAAGTTAACGCCGTAGAATATGAAACGTTCACATGAAATACAGTTGCTCTGACTGTAATTAAAAGTTTAGGAGGGATAATAGCATGCAATAGTTCTTGTTTTAATTTTTTTATCTTGTTTTTTTTTTTTTTTTTTTTTTGCAACTTCCAAGTTGTATATTTTTTACGACGGTGATTTTACAGTTGATTTTATAATAGAGTTTTGAAAATGTTGAACGTCGAGTTATATTTAGTTCATATTTTGGAAAAGCGAGAGTGATTTTTGTCCATCACGATTCAAGTAGAAGGTTGATTGTGTTATATGGAAATATAACGATTGCTTAAAACGAGTAATCTGGAAAAAGGGTAATCTGACTTCTGTAAATAATTTGAAAGTTGTTCCAAAACTGATATATTTCCTGTTACAAAATTACGGATAAATAAAATTTGGAAAACGATTTGCTTTGATAGTTTATTGTAAAATTCATCAGATTTTTAAACGGTCCTAATAATGCGGTGAGTATAAAATTTCACCTGGATATCGACGCCCGAGTTCAATAAAGTCTATATACATATACATATACGTGTACGTAATAAACCCAACAAGAAAGATATTCGTTTCGTGGAAAGTGGGGTTGAACACCTGTCGTTTCAACAGGGAGTCCCAACCTGTGACGGAAAAAGCCGGTACGCACGCGCGAGACGATTTTTCAATTGAGAACCGCTGTCGCGACCACGTGACTCGTGTATTCGGCATTTTATAAGCACTCACTCGCTCAGGCAAGCAGGACTAGCTGTGCGTGAGGCTGAAAGCCGGTCCGGTCGTAAAAACGAATTTGCGCAGAGCGAGGAACTCGAACTCTAATTCATTCAGGAATCGTAAAACGATTCGTTATGTATTCAATTATTCAATGCCTTAGTTGCGTGTTCGGTGAGAATCGGGCGAAATGTAATGTTACGGTAGAAATTTCGATCGATCAAGCTTGATAGAAAACTCAAGTTTTCACTTAATTTGAGTGGAATATTTAAACGTAAGTTTATGGTTTACCGTGACTTTTGATAAAGGTTAAATGCAAAGTTCAAATCGCTCTTCGGCGAGAGGTTTTGATCAAACTTGATCGAAATTTGAAGCACGCGGTGGAAGGGAAAAAGAAAATGTCAGATTTGTTTTTATCGCGCAGAATGAATGGAAAAACCGGATGCTTGCGGTTACATTGATGAATCGAGAGATTTTCGAGGTGGCGGTTTATTCGGGTATATTTTCGGGACAGGTAGTAGTGGAATGGCAGCAACTCGACGCCTCGCGACGCGCCCTGAAATGCTAATGCAGGAATACTTGAGGCAGGCATTCGCTCGGCGAAGCCGGACTGCCGACTTTGGGGTGTTTTCGAGTTTTTAAGTAGGACAGCGCGTTCGAAAATGTCGCGCCGGCGCGGAGAAACCCGCGTCGCATTTCAGACCTGTTGCACAGCCTGCAGCTGCCGTCGCGACGGGGAGTTTTTTGTTTCCGCACACGCGCATTCTAAGGGGGAACTTGAAATTCCGGGTGACGACTACGGAGGATTCTTCCGTTTTATTCGATGAGAATAAACTCACCGTGAACCGAGGCCGGCAGACTGGCGACGAAAAGAGCCAGAGCGACGATCGTCAATGCGTAATCCATATTCCGCTGCAGACGGAGCATGTTGGCGGAGAATTTATCCACACAGAGATCACACACATCAGACAATTGATCACACAATCACTTAATCACTATAATAACATAATGCGATACCGTGCAGTGCAACCGGCTACAGTCCATTATCGTTTAACACCCGGGTAACTTCAATGTTCATCGTAACTTCAATCTGCTGCTGCTGCTCCGGCGGCGTGTTTACATTACGCGAGCTGAACAACGTGAAGCAAAACAACGACACAGACCTCATATACGAACATGACCGCGGCTCAAACTCGTCTGGGATTCTATTGTTCACTTCACGCGCTGAAAGTAGTCCCGGAACGGCGCGCGCATCTCGAGCGAGAACGCTTGTCTCACTCCGCCGATCACAAAATGGCCGACACCATCTGCCAATCCCGCTGTCCAATCGAGGGGTTGATGCGTTCTACGGTTCCGTTCGAACTACGCTATGAAATTGTACGAGTGCCCGTTTTCGACGCCCTGCAGCCCTCCGCTTTTTTCTCATTCGGTCCCCTCGTATCGTTTAAATACCTCCGTCACGTGACACCGCCTCCATTTATGCCGCGGGGGACAAAAAATCCTGCCGCACGCTGCCTCCGAAGGGCCTGCTTGGCTATAAACTCTTGTACAAATATTAATATACGTTGGTTTATTATCGAACACTTCAATGAAATACAATCTTCATACGATCTTCTTTATACGAGATTACCAGATTCTTAGGTACACGTAATCCTGTTCGCGATGCACCAAGAACAAGCGGGTTTCGGCTGACCATGAGCCAGCCTTTCAACTTGCCGTTTGCAAACTCGTTTCGAGCTGAAATAATAAGAATGATATTAATTATGAAAAATTTACAGATCTCATTGATTTGTGATCACCGACTCAAAAAACCTTCAAGTATCAATTTTCATCAAAATCCAATTGTTTTTAGTTTTTTTCGATGTATTGAATCCGCCAAATTTAAATTTTGCAAATCTAACTCGAGATTCGTGATTTGCGACATAAAAATCTAAAGTAATGACACCAATTATCATTCAAATTTGTTCACCCATTTTCAAGGTATCATTTCTATTCTATTTGTAAGAATATTGTTATTTAAATAATTCGAAATATACTGAACCAATCAAAGCCGAAATATAATCCGATCCAAGTTTCGAAAAATCGCATCAATTGCGACAAATACATTAAAATCGTGATGCTCTAGATTTTAAAACGTGCAGATCTAGTGAGAACTCAACTTTTCATTTTCGGAGCGATTACAATAACTTCCTTTTTTCTCTGAAAAAATAGAAAAGAGAAGTTAAACGTGCATAGCTGCTGAAAGCAGCTAAATTTCTTATCTTATATGAACTCACTAAAAATTTTGTTACAGTAAATATCGACTTAATTAAATTTGAAGAATCTTTTTACTTCAGACAGTTGAAATGAAATCTTGTCAACTAAATATGAATTTATGAGAATGAAATACTTCATTATTTCAAGTAAAGATTTATGCGTTATAGATAAATTTTTTAATTTGTTTACACGCAACTGAAATTTATTTTCTTCAGTTTCACTTTATTTTTCTGAGTGCAGTATTAACTCTGTCTTGCAATGATATTCTTTAATTTAAAGATTTGTTCGAGTTTGAAAATTCGTTTAAAACAGAAACTATGTAGAAGCTCTTGGCGACATCAACCTAACTACTAATTATGGACGAAGCGTTTATGTTCATTATACATTACAGTATAATACTATTTCAGCCAGTTCGATATAATGAGATATCGCGTGTGTATATACAATTAATGAAGGTAATTTAAGCTCGTTAATAATAGATATTTGAGCCTTGAGAAATGAATAAATAATGATACATTATGTCAAACCGAAGATAGATGTTCGAATTAATATAAATTTCGTTTGCTCTCTCTTTTTTTACATTCTTTTTTCCCATCTTACGTAATCCTCGTGCTTCACGCGCAACGCGAACTATATTAGTGCCAATTTAATAATTTTATTATGACAAGCTAATACTTATCAAGGGATACTGGAAACAAGTCGAAGTGTGTGTATAAATATATATAAAATTAGCTCCACAATTAAGCTTACGGTTTGCTTGCGAAAAATGGCGGAATTAGTTGTTTCGGTGTTTGTACATATAATTGTTGAAATGGGAATTGTCCGTGAAGAATGTACCGATTTTCAGATTTCGCAATGAGTCTTCGTGTGGGAATGAATTTTTTCCATTTGTGGAAAATTTGGCTTTGTTCGTTCAGTATAAATTAAATAAAAATAAAGTATTACCGATCATCGATTGCTTCGAAATTTCGCAGCCCGCGACGAAATCGTCGAACGACAGTAAATTGCAATCAATATTTTCCTGGCCATTTTAACAGGATCAAGACGAAAAGCCAGATCGCGAACTACTACGTAGCCGGTCAAGCCACGCCTAACGTGGAATATAAATGTGGCATTACGTGATTTCGAGACTCGGTTATACACGTTTTAGTCTGCAGCGGTGAGAGAGCTCGTTTCTTTTTTCCCTTCGACTATCGCCGCGTGTGATATCGGCTGACATCTCTGCAACCCGTACCGAATGCATGTTTATATTATTCGTCTCATATCCACATCGGCAGCAATTACATGTATATATTCAACAGCGGAGTTACAGCTTTGAAGCTGGCGATTAGCCGCTACGAGCGATTGATAGACGTTTTAATTGAGCCATTACTCGCACAAGACCATTTCAATCTGTAATTGTATTGCAGCCCTGCAGAATGGATACTGATATGCCCTTTTACTTTTTTCGACCGTGATTCGAAATTTTCTCTGAAATTAATATCGCCGTCAGGATTTTTGCTCGAATTCAATACAGATCCATTTTCAAATCTTATTGTGATGAAAAATTTCGAAAAGGTATATCAACGACTCGCTCGATTAAAGAAGATTTATTTAGTTAGGTAAATAAATGCACTGAGAGAATTTTTTCATTTTTTACCACAATCGAAAAATATAGTTCTAGGTACAAAATGAAAATTAGTTTTGTAGCTGTTACCAGAAAGTCTGGTATCCGTTACTATTCTTTCTCATTACGATCACTGTTGCTATATTTTCTTGTAACTGTTGCGAAAATTTATTGCTTGTGCAACAACAAATTGACGTTAAAGCCTTATTTGACTAAAAAAGTAGAGTAAACCTCAGAAACTGATTTTGCGTTGCAATTACCAAAAAAGGATCGACAATATTACAAAATGGTTACGCGTACCTCGTTTTTCGTAATTCCAACAATATTCAAACAGTTTTTTTTTTTAACGATACCTCTTTTACTGAATTTTTCTAGTTACTGTAACAAATGAAATGTTTCTCAGTGTGTATCGAATACTTGAACCCCTCGTCTCCTAGACAACGGGAAAAGCTCTGTTAACTCGATAATCCCCAATTTGAACTCCGAGGTGAAATAAGGCGAGTGTACAGGTGAAATCCCGAGGATGGCGGACCCGCTAGTGCAAACAGCAAAGGAAAGCAAGCTGACTGCTCTCAACAAGAAGATAATCGAAATCAAGAAAAAGATACAGTTGTCAGGTAAAAATTAAACCTTAAGCCGTCGTTTAGACTGAGCAAAAAATTGTTCCGATCCAGTTTTCCAATATGAAACTTCATTAAACTTTCGTCTTAAAAGAATCTGGTCTCGTAGGAAAAGAGAAAAAAATTAACAAGGAATGTCTTTGGTTACGATGCAACTTCGTAGCGAGATCTAATCAGCTTCGCAGAATCGTATACATATAGGGCTTGCGATCCGACTGTCGCATTTATTTTCTCTCTCTCTCTCTCTCTCTCTCTCTCTCTCTCTCTCTCTCTCTCTCTCTCTCTCTCTCTCTCTCTCTCTCTGTCTCAACAGTCGGACGAATTAGCGTCGGATAGAAGACATACAGATGCGTGTAACATACAAACATAACTCGAGTTAATGAGAGTAATTAGAGCAGCGGACGAAACGCGCACAACGCTTCGCACTCTCGTGTTTATTACGGGATCGAGGTATAATCGCCCACCACTGTTCTTTTTTCAAAGAGTGCTGGTCTATCCGTCCTTTTGTAATACGTAATAGTAATGACCAAAAATGATCGATTATTTTTTCCTCATTGATCGAGTATAATCGATAATTTTTCAAACTCGATTAATAGACCGAATCCATTATTCTTCCTCACAATCGGCTTTCGTTTTTTGTTCTAATGAACGACGCAATAGAATATCAATTTATGTGATTAGAGAATCGATTATTATGATTATCTTACTTACTAAGTACACTTTGATGTAATAAGTAAAATATAAATGAATATTTTCGTCTCGTGCTGAAAAATATTTTGAATATAAACTATAAATTGTCAAAAAACTTTTACGCTCTTAAGACTACATACTGAAATTTAAGAAATTTTTGTTTCAAAAACTACGAAATAACCGATTAATCGATCAATTATTATCGATTCGATCGAACCGTGTTAGATTATTTTTTGATCCGATTATTTTTAGCTTAGTGGCCATCTCTAATCTGTATTACCGACAGGTTTAGAAAGTTGAGTATTTTCGACCAGGTATATTTTCATCTCCAGAATAATCGGCTCTCTGCATAAACTTTGGTAAATCGTTTATTTCATATTCACATTTGTGTGGCCATCAAGAAATACTATAATAAATTATAAATTTTCAGCTGTTATATTCACTTGATTTGAGATAGTATAACGCTACACTCATGGATTCTAAATCATCTAAATCTCATTGACCTTTGAATTTTCTCTTCAACTTCCAAGGTAAACTGATTCGCATAATGCGATTCTCGATCATCGCTGCCGCCTGCGCGACTGTCGCAAAATCAATCGAGAGCAATTAATTATAAATTCAGAAGCAATGGAGCGCAAACATTCTATTCATAAGTTGTCACCCAGCCCTGCAGCCTGCAGCACTTCGTCGACAGATCCTATCGGCCATCTCAGCAAGATCATATTTATGCGCCTTGATACCATAAGTCGAGAGTCTCGGGTCAAAGGGTCGCCCTTCTGTATACCAGCAAACTCCGGCTGGTCTTCAGCCTTAGGCTTCTCCCACACCGAAACGCAGCCCTCACTGAGAAAAATTTTTAGTACCGGTTACCGCTCAGTCCTTACCTATTTTCATTTTCTTACCACAATCGAAACATATAGTTCCAAGTACAAAATGAAAATTAGTTTTGTAGCTGTTACCAGAAAGTCTAGTATCCGTTACTATTCTTTCTCATTACGATCACTGTTACCATATTTTCTTGTGAGTATTACGAAAATTTAATGCTTGTGCAACGATAAATTGATGCTCAAATCTTATTCAACTAAAAAAGTAGAGTAAACCGAACAAACTGATTTTGCGTTGCAATTACCAAAAAAAGATCGACGATAGCGCAAAATGTTTACGTGTACCTTGTTTTTCGTAATTCCAACGATATTCAAACAGTTCCTTTTAACGATACCTGTTTTACTGAATTTTTCGAGTTGCTGTAACAAATGAAATTTTTCTCGGTGCTAATTCGTTTCTCAAATTGGTACCGTTCTTGGTTTTAATTTTCGAAACAGTTTTATCTCCGCATCGCGTATCCAACTCTGATTCAAATCCAAACTTCTCATAATCCAGAATCAAATTATAAACTTTGAAATGTATTGAATGAGCTCGTTTTTCATTTGTCAGTATAATTTGTGGTATAAGTATTATTACCGCATCAGAACGGAACAAATTTTGGACTGATCCGATTACTTGACTTCCGAGAACAGGCAATATCATTGCACGGTGAACACTCCTTGAGTATCTAGGGAACCAGGAGGTTCAAACGACATAACCGAGGATACGGCACGAGCGGTTTTCATCGAAGAACAATTGTCGATGGTGCATAGAAGTCCCGGAGGACACGTTTCCCGTCGTCCCGGACGCGTGACAGGTCGTGGCTACTTGCCCGACGTCCAGATCTCGGTTTGTGCTTGTTTCACGTTCCTATCGATGCTTCCTTCCTGCGTCAGTTACGTAGACACGAGTATACGAGCATAAATCAGTCCGCGACATCGGTTTCTGGTCTGCATCAAAGAGCTCGGATCAGGGTGAATTCTTGATCATGCTATTTCAGAGGGACAGCGGAAGGCTTGCTTCGAGGAGTGCGATGCGCAGAAGAAGGAGAACGCCGAGAAGGTCGCCAGGCTCAAGAAGGAAGTCAAAGAGCTTCAAGTCACCTTTGCCAAAGCTAAGAATGTTAGTCCGTCTCTCATACGTACGTATAGGTATGCATAACTAGGCATACACGCGGCGAGAGTCGGGTGATTTGTTTACAACTACAGATTGCGTTGTAAACACATTTTTCCACGCTACCAAAAAACTTCTGCGAACTTGAGAATCGAGATTGCGGACGGTTGGAGGAAATCTTTGAACTTGTATTTTGCCAGTGGTGGAAAAAATATTTCAACACCGTAAAAAAGTCAATGGATTCGTTGGCAAATAAGAAAACTGGTTTTTTGACACGTTTCGCGAACAAGGTAACATTTCAAGACTATAGCATGGAATCTTGGTGTAAGAGAAATGAGTAAAGATGCCGAACAATTTACGTATTTGTTTAATATGCGCTTGACTCTCGCCAACGTGCGAGTCGTAAAGAGGGTGTCGAATCCTTTCAGGCACCATGACAATGACATTCTCAATCTCCTCTTTATGACTAAGGAACAAGAGGCTGCTGATACGGAGGCTCTGAGAGGACAGGATCAGTCATTGAGCAGCGTGAAGAGAAAGAACCTGGCTGAGGCGATAGCTGGTCTGGACGAAGACATCATCCGTCTACGCAAAAAGCTCGACTTGATCCGGTACGAAAGCGACAAGGTACTGCAGAACGTGTGCAGAACGAAATCTTGTAACAGTATGATGAATTCTCGAGGCTGACGATTACACACGATCTTTCACCTTCGCAGCAACAAAAAAAGCTAACCGGACTTCTGCAGGAGTATGAGGAGCTCATGAGCGGTACTGTTCAAAAGTTCACGGAGCAAAAAGTGGAAAACCCCGTGAAAAAGGTTTTCACCATGAAATTATTCTGTGTATATGGGTAGTTGGCGTTAAATTGGAACTATCGGCCATCACGTCATGGTCAGAAACACGTTCAAGGCTTTATGGTAGTTCTTGAATACTTGTTGACACGCAGTGATCTTGAACAGGTATTCAAACAGTCACCAGCGAGCCGAGAGTTTTGTTTTCTGATGCATTAATTGGCACCACATATGCATCAATCTTTTGGTGGTCTTCCTTGGTAAGGGCTGGGTATTATTAGAAATACACATGTCTTCCTGTAACTTGTCATTCCGAAAATATGAGAGCGTTTTGAATTATATTCTACGAATAAACGGCATGGAACTACAGTGCTTGCGATACATCTTTTAAATAACTACGACTATCTGAATCTAGTAATGATCTTCGAAACTGCAGTTTTCTATAATTGAAGAATCCTTCTTTAAATGAGATACTTGTCTACCGTCGTCTGTACTAGTTACACGATTATTTTCAGATGGTGGAATGTTGACGGGATATCATCAACGATAGAACTTAACATAAATGACTATATTATTAATAACATAAGCACCTGGATATTCTTATGCAGAATAATACCTATTTACAAAATGAACTGACAAGCAACAAGGCGTACCTAAGTTATTAGAAAAAATACGAATACAATATTATACTTTATATAACTCGTTTCAAAAACCTGTTTTACATCTTTCATTTTGAATATAATGGATGTAAATGTTTCCATTTTCTATTCGAAACGCATTTATAAAAGTACGTTACCCAGCCCTGCCTCTGACGACGGATATTTCATCGTTCGCGTATTTTCATATAGTATACAAGATAATCGTGATTATTCGCTTCGAGTAATTACAGCGCGAAGAAGGGCGCTGGAATCAGTGATGCAGTGAAATGGTTATGGTACCTAACCGTTTAAATTCCTTTTACCAGAAAATCATACGACTAGAGAATCAGTTGCAACGGATCCACGTGATGCAAATGGAGGCTGACACGGTGCGAAAGAAATACAGAGGCGTACGATCCAGTCTGAAGGCGGACGCGGCGTTGTACGCATCCTCCTTACAGATAGTCGAGGAGCAAATTCAAGAGCAAAAATCAGAAATACGTCGACTACAGGTAAAATTAAACTTCGGTAATGGCGTTGGAGCCAGAGATTGCTCACGTACTCCAATCTCTGATCCACAGGACGTGAAGGAGGAGGCGATTCACCTACGCGACATTACCAAGGGAACACTGATGAAGCAAGAGGTCGAAGCGATGAACACTTCGAAACAGCGTGACGGCGTTATTTTAGACTACAGGTTTGACACTGACAAGGAAGGTATCCCAGGTCGATCTATCCGATTTGATTTCTTTTGTAATATGTTATAGTAGACTAAAGACTAAGCAGCACGTATTTTTTTTTATCTGCCATTAACACCTTAAGGGGGTGAAAACACCCTCAAAAGTAAGGCATGTCAAGATACGATCTGGCAGTTTTTTTTTTGTTTTTTGTTTTTACTTTACTTGAGAAAATTGCATTTTTCATTTCTCGTTGTGAGAAAAATTTTCCAGTTGGATTGGTTACAAAATATTATATCTTGTGAATGAAACCATCAAATTTTCCCTTGACATGCCTTACTTTGGAGGGTGATTTAATCCCGTTAAGGTGTTTAATGGTAGTTAAAAAGAAATTCGTGTCGCTTAGTCTTTAGTTTACTATAACGTATTACAAAAGAAATCAAATTGGAGAGACTGGCCTGGGATACCTTCCCGTGAAAATTAAGGAAACCTTTGCGATCGACTTTGATAAAACTAATTCACCATTTTGAGGCTTAAAATTTACAAATCTAATTCAAAATCAGCGACAATAAAAACTCCTAGGATCATATCAGGTGAAAATAACTTCGGACGATTATCATATGGGCGTAGATGGAAAAGGAAGAGCGAAAAAGTTAGACAATATCGAAGGTTTAATGTTTAAAGGTATAAAAACGCGTGTAGAATAATTTCACCCACTCTGCAAATCTGCAAATTGCTGTGAATACCGGTTCTCTTTAGTTCGAACCTGTGCAAGTTCTTGCTAGAGAATACCTCAAAATGACGGGATTGCCGGGAAACGTTGAAGTTGAAACTTAGTTACCACACAGGCAAAGGGTTGAGGACCGAAGGCTGGAGCTGGAGCGACTGGAGAGAATGATATTCCCGACGGGACGACCGGTTGTGCGGGAGGATTCCAGCCTTCAGGACGATCAGTCAGGAAAAATGCCGGGCAAGGAGAGCACGCAGTATTTAGAAGAGTCCTTCGACAGGCTCAAAGACGCCACGGGTGTGTCGAGAACCGAGGATGTCCTGAACAGGTTTCTCAGTCAGAAGGCGACGAAAGATAAGCTACAAAAAATGCGGGTGGCGGCTGAGAACGAGAAGATCACCCTGGAGCGAAAGAGGCAGCAACTCATGGCCGAAATCGAGAAGCAGAAGTTTTCGGAAACGAAAGATTCCGAACAGTAAGTAGGATGAAGCAACAAACAGAGTTCCCACTGAGAAACACAATTGCAACCTATAATTTTGCGTTCGTCAGGAATGCTGAAGAGTTGGAACACTACAACCGCCAAATCGCCGAGCAGGTTCAGCGTCAGGAAAAGGCGCTGACTGAGAATAAACGAGTCCAAGAACTCTTGATGGAAGTGAACAGTACACTTTGGTTGCTCTGTGACAAGCTGAGGGTAACGTCGATGCTTTTTTGATACGTAAATCAGAGTTTAGATCGTATGCAATGCGCCATCTGGTGGAAAAAAGTTAAACTAATGCAATTAGGCTTACAGCTGACCGTTGATCGTGTTTTTTCGCGTGTGGATGGTAGAACAGGTATACAATTGATTGCGTTTTATTAATTTATGTAACATGAGTTATTTGGAATCCCAAGAATCACGATTTCCGTCCATTAAAATTACAAAATTAGGTTATGCGGTGATTAAATGACGCCAATAATCAGGGCTCTGACGTTATGAACACATTTTCCAATAAGTGACGCTTTTAGGGGCTCGTCTTGAACTTGTTGCGTATGACTTGGTATTGAGTATCCTGTCCAAAGTTGTTGATGAAAACATATACCTGCAATCGCATAGACCGAGGAGGATACCCACACCAAATTTATTCTAAATACGTTAGCGAGTTCGCGTTTCGAAGTGGTAGCTGGAAAACCAATAGAACCGATACATCCAGTCGGCAGCTATCGTTTACTTTGTAATGTTTGTTTTCGATCTGGATGCAGAGGTGCTAATGCAGCCTGCACCCAAGAAGGTGAGAATTACAAGGATAGAAGTGAAGGAGAGGTAAAATGCGCTTGGAGAACAAGCTTTGCGCATAAGATGGCGGAGTGGAAAGGTCTCGATGGATCATTTTTTTTTTTAATCTTTCCCTCGAGCGCTCCGCCTACCTTATATGAATTCTCGAATCCGTTGGTCGATTCAAAGACAACGTGAAAACGAGTCGTGAGAGCGGTGAAATGCATTCTTCCCAAAGAAAAAAAAAAAAAAAAATCGAAATGGCGATCGACGCATGCTAACTGATAATTTTTCATTTACACGCATTATAGGACGTCAGCCTTACACCGATACCGGAAAAAGTCGGAAGTATCGACGATGTTTTTGAACTTCTGGATGTCCTCCAGGAAAAGGTCGAGGCCACAATCGAGCTCGCCGGAGTTTTGGAAAAGAACGTTGAGGTCTTCGAAGATTTAGTGGGCGAGCAGGTGAGCTGTAAAAATTTGATCGGTCTGGTGTGACAATTTCAAACATACCTACTTCAATTGGAATCATATTTCGTTTGTATCGGTGTTAAATGTTAACGAGGTCTTCAAGGCACTGCTGTATCGCTTTCTTCGGTAAAGTTCGTTAAACTGACCATGAAACTTCGGGGGGGTTCAAAACTCCGAGAAGCCTTTTTCTTTCTCTTTATTCCTTTGAAATCGTTTCGAGAAATCATCTGAAATGTCTACAGAAACCATTGAAATGAAATAAAATTTCTGCAATGGAATCCTGTGAAATATTTCGAATCCATTTGAAATCCTTCGAAATCACTTGAAATGCGAATTATCATGGCCTTGAATATTTAGGTGCATAACACTTTACTGTTCAATCCTGGCAGATCGAAACGGTATCGACGAGTGCGTCGGAGGATGGAAAGATGAAAGATATCGACGATCGTCCGTTCTTCCCGACATTTCCGTCAGCCTCAACGCCAGCAGCTCCAGCGCCGCCGTCGGAGGACGAGGAAGAAGTTCCAACTCGCAGTGTCCTTAAACGCCAGGCCCAGTTGCTCGTCGATACGAAGAGTCGAAGAAAGGGATTCAATTTCAGGAGATAGAAACGTTATTGGTAAGTTTTTTCCTGATTTACTGAATAATGAAAATGCCACACATCTTTTATAAAAAAAAAAAAAACCCGAAGCTTCACAATGCGCCAAGTTTTCGTAACGATAATAATTTTAAAAAAAAACAAAGACAGAAATAAAAAGGAATTAAGTAAGTATAATGTATTTAATTTACATATTGCTTACAACAAAGATAAATACATACTACAATATGAAAGTTTGAACATTGTAAATTTTATTTAAAAAAAGAAAAGAAAAACAAGAAGATGATGAACAGAAGAAACGCATTTTTTGTCTATATATATATGTACAAGCTTACATTGTTAAATAGAAAGCTTACAAAGACCTGTGTATCAAATCTGTTGCATCTCATGCTCCAAAAACCTACAGGAAGCTTTTTGGAAATTTATTATTATCGGGTCAGCTTCTCTTTCCAGCCTCTGGTATTAGATTTTTCTCAACTATCTAGTCCCGTCATTTTGTCTTATTTATATTATGATATTTATACCTTAAAATCAAATATTTACACATGATACTGGCAGTAAGTTTTCTCCTAAGATTTATACGTACATAATTGTTCCAGCTTATCTTCGCTTAACCCGACCGTCGAACATCTAAATCCCTGAATCGAGAATCAAATGTGAAATTTTGTTTTTCACACACGTTTACTTGAAACAAGGTCTCCGTTTTTACTACCTGACATCATCACAGGGTGAATGTTATAATTGTTAAATTTTATTCGCAAACTAGACAAGCCTCGTCTGGAGCGTGGATAAACAATATGGCGTTGAAAAAAGTGATCAGTTGATCGTTTCAGGTAAAAGTTAACAGGTATCCAGAGTATGATAAACCTTTCTGCAAGCAGTCATGTTTGGATTTTGTCACAGTAAGTTTATTGGCGTTAAGCAAAGAAAGAAAAATAGTAATAAAATTAAAGATGGGTGTGTTCGAGTCAGATATATTTCCTGTCGCCGGATGGCGACAAGGCAGTCGGTCCAGTTCGTGATTAAACGTCTGGATAGTAGAATAGCACAATTTTTGCAGAAAGAATGTAAAGTAGATCGGTATAATGCATGATTGAAAATAATTCTAGTACCCATGACTAGTACAAAAATAATAGTATTTATGAAACAATTGCCGCGAGCGATTTTTCAGGGTGTTGGTTAGGTTTTTCCATTCTGTTTCTATCATTTCGCCGTTGTTGGAAATTATAAAATTAGCGGAAAAATTTGACAGGTGCATAAATCTATTGAAAATAAATCATATGTGATCGTTTTGACGAATAGGTAAAATAACGAACAAACGAATGTACCAACACTGTAAGCTCAAGCGTTAAGAAAACATTCATATTATTATTATTATTCATTTGGAATTTGAAGGAGTACTTAAAATATTTTTTTGTTATCATGGATGACATATTGTTATTGTTGATTTTTTGTTATTAGTTTTTGTTTTTTTTTTTTTATTCTTACAGAATCAAGTATATACCACAATGGTACAATATATACCAAATTTTTGTTGATTCTTTTTAGATCAGTTTAGTTTTTTCTGTTGTTGTCGCATTATGATCATACCATACAAAATTATTATCTTATAGACTCATACATTATATTTCAGACATCAATTAATTTAAATAAAAGTCTTTTTCGTTTTCTTCTTTTTTCCCTTTTTCTTCACTTTACAAACGATCGACGAACCTCCTTCAAACTTGTACTCGCTCGTACTTTATCTTCTGTGATACACCGCATCCTTTATAATCTAATGGATATATCACATTTAATTCTAATATTAACGAAAAAACTAAAAGTCGATGATTTATTACATTTAGAAATTGAAATAAAAAAAGAAGAAAAAAAAAAAAAATATATATATATATATGTATGTACGAAAAAAGTAATAATCATTAATCAATATCTAACATTCTTTTTTTTCTTTTCTCGATATAAATTAGAAGTTTGGCAGTGTACGTTTCCTGTTTCCGTCCAATATTACCTACACATTTTCCTAGAGAAGAAACAATATTGCCTAAAGGCTACAGCGCAGTACTGATTTCAACAATAAAATAATAATATTACTAATAGCAATAATAATTACGATAGTAATAATAATAATCGCAATAATCTTAATGATAATAGTAATAGTAATAATGATAATAATAAACAGCATTGCCCCTAGTATTTCCTAGTCGAATTACCTTGAATGAGATATTTTTCTATTCATTGATTTACCCGAAAACCTGCATTACTAGCGTAAACTTCGCATGAAAGTTAAAAAAAAAAAAAACCTGCGCGGCAATCAACACAACGTGTAACGTATTGTGATTAATATAAAGTATTATATGTATACCATATAATACAATATATATGACAAAGCTATTAGAATTTATTATTCCGGTCAAAAATGTTGAAATTTGAAACCCCCTCGTTGTAATTTTTTTTTTTTTAAATTTATTCTTCGTTTGTTTTGTACTGCAATACTGTACGTTCGTACTGAATGAACAAAATTAAAACGCACAATTATATTAATAATGATAACAATGATAATAAAAATATAATACGTAGAGATATTAAATAATTATTATAATAGGTATAGGTATGTAAAAATACTCATTATAGTCAGATATATGTATAGAGATGAATTTCATATCTATACATATACATAAAACTATTCTATACAAGTATTACTGTCAATTGTAATACATTATTGTTTATGGTTTATTATACTGTGCCATCCACAATGTCGTACATATGTATATATATATACACACACATGCATACGCAGACACGCACACGCGCGCGCGCGCATGCATCTGTGTATGTATGTATGTATGTATGTATATAAATAAAGGGGAAAAATGAAAAAAAAGGAAAAAAAAAAAATAACAAAAATGATAATAGAAATTTAAAAAAAAGAATTATTATTCAACTCTTAAAAACAGTTCTGAGACAACAAAGGCTAGATTCGTATTTCTTTTTCTTCTCATATTTTTTTTTTTTTTTTTTAAATTCTCTAATAAGCTCCTATAATTTGAAATACCACATAAAATTTGCTAGTACATTAGGGTATTTTTTTAAATGTATTCCTTTCTCCTAATTTAAATGCTCCGGAATAATTAATTATATATATTATATTATTGTAAAGCCCCAACTGAGAATACTGTGCAACTTTGTATTTAATGATAAATAATCACTTTCTAGTCATTTATGCTGTGGTGTATATGCTTGAGTGCATTAAAAAAATCGCCCAACACATGTCGAAGAGTTGCGATCAAAACTTGGAAGTATGTGGCTGATTCGTTTAGCCGTATATTTGCACCTGCAGCACAGTCAGCTCAGCCGGGTAAACATAACTGTGTAATTTAAAAATGAGCTATTATTTTGGTATACTAATATATTCAGACAGACAGATTATACCTAGTTTGTTTTAGTCTTGTGTCAGACAGTGAGCAATGCTGAGACTGCACATTTACTAGCTACGATCGGATTCGTTGCTGGCGTGCGAATGTTCATTTTTCGGTTCAGTTGTTATGAACTGCAATAAACAAACTCTGCAAACCAATCGCAGGCTGTAATTCGTTTCAATCTTAGAATATGAATATGCAGAGATCAAAGGCTAAATCTACAATCGCATCGTATTGAAAAATAACTCTGGTGAGCAGGTATGATTTCCATCGTCGCGTTACTCCGAGTTGCTGCAATAAGCGGTCTGTGTTCAGATATACATAGAAAATGAGGTTGTTTGCATTTCATTAAATTTCAAAAATATACGTCATTACACAAAACAAAACAGGGGGAAAACAATGATTAAATGAAAATCGTGGTACGTAATTTTGTAAAATTGTCAAGTGAGATTTATCAAATTTCGAGAAGTCGGATTCCCAAAAATCATCAAAACATTATTTTACGGGACACAGTTTACATTTTCTTTCTATGCGTATCTGGAGATTTTTTTAGTGCAGAACAACTTTCAGCATTGTTTATTATGGTATGTCTTCAACAACGTATACATACACGGTTTGTTTATTTATTTATGTAACACCAGCATGGTTTGCGCGTCTTTTTTTGCCCGCATTTCGTGCGTAAAGTAATCGTTCATGCGGCAATATAAGAAAAATAGCATCGGAGTACAAAAAAGTGCGCTTTTAGGTCCTAGTACTGGAAAGTGCTCTTTTTTATACTCCGTTATAAAAGATAAACTTGAAAACCACACTTTTGTTACATAATACATCGTGAGCACCATGGAGGATTTTTTCCGTCACGCGTATTTTCGAACTTAGGCCCGGCGTAAAAAGACCTACTTCGTCTCCTGGATGCACAATCTACTATTTTTTCTTATTCTTTGTTTGTTTCATTGATATGGAACTTTCGGTTTCATTCGGTTGCACAGGCAGCTCGGGCCACATTCACCAACATTTGTTTTAAACTACTATACTACACTATTTACAATAGATAATAAGTGATATGCTTGAGTGTTTTTGTAATATATTGTTGCTAGAAAATAAGTCCAATTACGCATCGGATAATTTTCTTTTTCTTTTCAAAACCCAAATCGAGTCATGCGATAAATAATGCCAAGTTTTTCTTTCCACTGAAATCCGTAGAGTTAATGATATAAGCTCGAGTAAGAATTTTCCTTTCACTTCACATATTTGTCCCCCGATAAGTTTGCCTGGAAAAAAGGCGAATTGCAAAAAAGAAAAAAGATGAAATATGCATCTGTTGAATAAAAGCAAATGTTGACACAGTGAAAAGTGAAAAGGTATAGAAAGTAGGAAAATCGTGAAAAGTATGAACTTTACAAGCTCAGTTTAAACTTGTGCATTATACGGGAAAATGAAAGATCGGTAAGCATACATTGTGAAGGCGGAATTTCATTCGGAGAGAAAGAGAGTACAGTAACGTAAGTGAATGGTGACCAACTGCATTATATTGAGAATCGATTTGGAATAATTCAACAGTAAAATAATGATTAAGGAGGTATATACAAACCTATAATAACGTAGAACAAAATAGATCGAATTAAAATACCTGATCGATTCATCAGCCAGCGATGGACCAGGAATTTTAATTTGCTGCGATAAAATGTCTGTCACATGAAGTGGAGACAAAGAATAATAATATTAATAATAATAATAATGATAATAATAATAATAATAATAATGATGATGATAATTAGTAGTAGTAGTAGTAAATTTGATGTATAAAAGATAAAATGGACAGGAATCACGCAACAATTTCATGTACAAAAACAGTCGCACAATATACATTAAAGAGACATAGGTATGCGGTTCAGTTAAGGATACCCATTAAAGACATCAGTGAATATAGTCCGAACTCTGATATTCTTATCGCGTAAAGACTGACAGCAATTGCAGGTATTCCATCGATAAAACACTGAACAATTTGACTTTGTTATACATTATAATGAAAGATTAGTCCGGAGTGTGAGACTTAAGAAGGGACATTCGATCGTTAGGTGTTCGGACCCTCCCATTCAACGAGATACTGTGTCTGCCCGTTAGCGGCGACGCGTTTAGCCCTAACGACAAACTTCTCACCGGCGGCGATCCTGTTCGCAGCGCCGAAATAAATATTAACCGAGGACTTGAGATCATCCATAGATATGTCGGAAGCGTTCTGCTTCACGGGTGAACACTTTGGGGAGGAGGGTACGCTGCCTTTTTTCTGAACAAGGGGCTGCGGCTCGGGTGGCGGCGGCAGCTTCTCGCCGTTTTGTCGCTGCCTGAGCCTTCTTCCGTTGAGCGCGTAGTCTACGCAGTTTCCGATCTGTCCGCCGCTTCCGCTACTCGACGAGCCGTTGAACGAGCTGCGAAGGTTCCGAACAAACTCGCTCTTCACCTCGCTGTTCCGCGCCGGCGTTATCGCCGCCGTCTTTATCGCCGTCGGCTGGAACGGCTGGTGCGGTGGCCGTCCTCTCCGGTGCTGCCGCCGCCGCTTCACCTGCCCATTCCTGTCTATCACTATGTCCTTCTCCGAGAGCTGTCGTTTCGCCGGCCGCACGACCGGCGGCTGTGCTATGACGGGGGTCAGCGGCAACGGCAACGTTATCGGACAGCTGCCGCACGCCAGCGGCGTGCTCGAGCCACCCTGGCCCAAAAGGTCGGTCAGGTTTCTGAACGGGTTGTTCTTTCCCTCGAAGTCCTTCGGCGGCGGGATGAACGAGTCCAGCGTCCCTCGAGAGCTCGTTTCGTCCCCGCTTGTGTCCGCCGGCGTCGACGACGGCAGTGTGTTCATCAGGTCCATAGAGCTCGGCACGGAGAGCTCAGACATCCCTGATGATGTCGTTGCCGGTGGAGTTGGCGGACCGGAAACCGACGTCGGCGGCGTCGGTGGCAGCTCCGAGGCTTCCGGGCTTCGCGATTTGCTCTATTACAAAATTCAACAAATGAATTTTTCAGAATCTAAACATCATTTTCACCTCGACGTTACGTCGCTGCTCTTATTATAGAGACCCTCTCCAGCACGCAGTACTACAGAGGAGAAAAATATCCAACGGGTATCCGGTCAGAATATGGTTACTAAGTAATCGAACGTTTGGCGGCGCTGTTGTGGACGAGGACGCTCCACTTCCGCCGATTTACACACGCACACATATAGAATCTACTATATATATTCGTGACCAAAAACCGAAAGTGAAGGACACTCCGTGACCGCAGCGCTAACTAAAAGTGAGAAATATAGGAACCATTTTAGTAACGAAAGATTTCTCTTCTGCTGTTCTTCGTGCCCTCCAGATATTGGAAATTCAAAAGTCTACCATACCAGTTTCTCTTTAAAAAATGTTGATTTCGCCATATTCGTCACGCGTGTTTGAAATTTAGCGGAATGCTTATAATTTTAAATCGGCTTTACAATGGCTTTCGGAGATCTTTAGATATAAAATGACATTTCACACTGAACAAAATTACAGCTAGAACTGCAGAAGTATAATTTTACCTTCAGCTGAATTCTCATTACCGAGAAAAATCACTTGTATGTATGCGCATTTATTGCAATATGAGACGGGTATAGTGGGCTCATGGAGATGCTACATATTCTAGGAGATACCGTAAAGTCTGGTCGTACCGACTCCGTTAAATGTCTTCTATTTTAGCTATAATCAGAGGATATACATCGCAATGCAAAGAAGAGAAATAGGAGCCACAATTCACATGAAATTCTGTCCAAAAACACACCAATGCAGTTTGTTTTTACGCCAAAATAAAGATATGGCATGAAAAATAGTGAATCGCGGTAACCGTTTCGTATTTTTCATGCTCTATCTTCATTTTTACGTAAAATGAAAGTGTACTAGTGTTTTTGTTCAGAATTATATGTGGAATTCGGCTGTTATGTCTTTTTTTACGTTGCGATGCATAGCCTCTGATATTAGCCGAAATAGAAGGCATTTAACGTAATCGGTACGAACTGACTTAGTATCTTCTGAAGGAAAAATGGGAAGTACACTGAAATCGAAAATGTATCGAAACGAACATGACAAAATAAAGATTCGCAGAGTGCAACTGAAACGAATCAAATTAATTCTATCTTATTAAGACCGTCTCCGTTTCATTGTTGTTGATGACGACAAAGAAATCACATTATATTATTATTATTTTTTTATATCGAAAAATCCGTATAGTTACTCCTATTCTTAAAAAAAATAGATTATTTGATCGGTAAATGTATTCCCTAAAAATTGTCTAAGATAAATCCTTTTTTGAACTCTCCAGTTGATAATAAAAATCCAATTTGTACAATCGTCATAATTTCGAAACGATAAACTTATGAATCAACAAGAAATACGTTATTGCCCATTACGATTCAACTCGGATGATCTGCGGAGAATTGATTTACAAACAAAATGAGCTATTGTTCATCAGAATTGAACAAGTAATATCAATTTTTCGATGACGAAACAGTAGAATAATGTGATTTATCTAACGTAGTTAAAATAATGGAGTATTTGCAGTCAAAGTTCAGGAATTCGACGTGTTTTCCTGAATCACACGGACTTTTTGAGTTGACTGTAATTAGATTAACTTCAGTTTCACTTCTTAAAGCTCTCTTCTATCATATTTCTGTTCGTGTATTTTTCAACTTCATACTATTTGTTTCATATATCCTTGATATGTCTTCATTATTTTCTACATGCCATCTTGACCCTTCGTAGTTACACTAAAAAACAATTTCACGGTAGTCACACTGGGTCGATTCCATTCAATCAGTTTTAAAAAAACGATCGTAAGACAACTATTCGTCCGATGTGGATAAAAAAAATTACAGCACATGCATTGACCATTTTACATTACGCACAAAAAGCCTGTTTATGAGAAATCAAATAGCGACATGTCGAAGAAAATCATAAAGGAGTCGATACACTTCACTAGTCAAAGGACACTTTCACTAAAAAAATCAAGACTTTGTCAATTTTCTGTACCTATAACCACGATTTGAAGGTAAGACTCCTTAAATGCGATACTTCGAGAAACAAAGTATTAACATTGTACGTGTTTCGAAAAAGCTTTGCATTCCGTGCGAACGATGTTGCTTGGTCGGCTGTCAAGTCAACGCTGACGCTTGATTGGAATGACTAACGGTCCGTACTTATAGGGGATACCTTAAACCCCAAGTATATGACCATTGAAGTCCCGTTTTAAGCCGGAAACTATTAGATAGTTGGGCTGAAAGTTGAAAGACGCGTAGATTCTACCCATTTTGACTGCCAAGGGTTAACGAATTTCATAAGATTGGAACAATTACTATCAGGTATTGAAGAATATCTTAGAATTCGAAACGCCTAGGCGAAATGATAAGTCTATCATGTTTCTAATTCCGATCCATCAATGTCCTACCAGGCTTTTTCAGCAGGGATAATATACTAAGCTAATCCTTGATATGATCTGAATCAAAATTCATTGTTCCCATGTGCTAAAGCAGCTCGAAATGATTTCATAATAAATGTAGTCATAACCAACACTCCTATGGCAATACTAAATTCAACCCCAATGCCAAATTTTTTTTCTTTCGAAAAGTTCCAGTTTTTAATCAAGTACCTGCTAATATAGGCATGAGATTTGCCACTTCTAGATTTTTTGGCATGACACATCGATAAGAAAAAAAATGAAACGCCGAGCGCCAAAAATTCTAGGTTATTCAAATGGGAAAATCGAAAAAATTTGGGGCTTTACTTTGAATTAAGATGCTTGGGTTTTCCGCTACATTGAAAAAAAAATATTTCGAGATATTTTATTCGTTTTACCCCATAGGATTGATAAGAACTTGTTTTGAAATATCGAATAATCATATTCAAGTCTCTTGTTTTAGGGCAATATCAAAGCTGTGATATTCGAAAACAATCAATCCATGCATCAATTCTTCAGCGAAGTAATAAAATCATGTAATCCGCAAACAATCAGCCTGAGTGAGAAATTAAGCCCCAAGCATCGCAAATATATCAAAACTTTGCCGAATAATTGATTAATTCTTCGGAAAAACGTCGAATAAGCATAGCTTGACTTTTTTTCTCCAGCTAGTTAAGAGTTCCGATATAATATTCCTAGATTTAAGAGATTTCAGGGTTGTAAAACAACACTGAAAACACCGCGGTCGTTGTTTTACATTCTTTAACGATATATCAAAGCGGGATTTGCATCTTGCCGAGATGAATTATACTCGAAGAAATTAAATTTCGGATTTCTAATTCAATTCGATGCGTTCGTGTCAACTTAAGAAACAAAAATTTACCTTAGCAATGGCGTTCTTCAGAAGTTTTCTGGCCTTTTTATACCTCGCATCCTTAACACCTTGTGACTGAACTCCTGGCACAGGACGTTTGGGACTTGAAAATCGAAAAGAAATATGATCAAGTATGATTCATTTCAACGTCATAATAATTTCCAGCATTATTGGAAACTCACTCGGTGGGCGGTGGAAGGTACTGTAGTCTTTTATTAGCCCCCCAACACATGCGAAGCACAGAATCATCTATGACGCCAGTTGTGGGAAGGTTCACCACTGGACAAGGAGGCGGCAATCTGACCCGCAGTCCCCAGATGGTGGTGCGTTTTTTAATCTCTCTACCACACTTAAACCTGTTTCTATTATTCGTCAATATTTGTAGGATGGACTCTCTGCGCACCTGTGAGCTTACATCTCGTATCTGGAAGTCGAACAAAAGACGTGTAAATGTCGAACGAATCGTCAAATGTTCCCCTACGAAATTAAAGACCTGAGATTTACCCTTGGTGGAAGTTGCAAGGCATTCCAATTCTCATTGGCATACGGTACTATAATAGTATCTAAGTCGTAGTATTTCTTGGCATTGTAAACCGTCAGATTGTACAACATCAAGTGTACCAAATCGACCCACTTCAACTCCAGGCGACGAACAAATTCCTTACCGTAATTGCACATCGAACACACAAATACATAGAACCTGAAACACGATTCAATTAATCACTGACGATTCGTGCGATGCCTAATGGCTATTTAAATTACTGTGCAAACTCACCTATCACCGCTGTAAAGGGGGCAGGTCAAGCAGCTGACACATTTTTCATGAAACCATTGTTTACACCTTGCACATTGCAACATTTGTGTATACCATTCACCATTCAAACCGCAATAGCAATAGATTTGTTCAGCATTCACTCTATGATGTGCATCCCAGCTGAGCATTTCAGGCTGTAAATCAAAAAAATCAGCATCAGGTTTGATAAGTTGTGCGAAGCACCTTTCTTCCTCCATGTCTTCCCGTTAACATAGAAAACGTTTCAATCGAGTAGAAGGTGTTGAAAACCCTAAACTAGGAGAAAATTATACCAGTTTTTTTTTTTTTTTAAATACAATTTATACACAAACTTCGCACACTGAATTTTTGCAAATCAAAGTATATTGATTGAATATTTGAGACATAAATAGTTCCCTTGATAAAATGTACGGCGTGGAATAACATCACACAATTTCAGGTAACAATATCGAGAGAAAACAATTTTTGTTTGTTCAAAAATCAACGTAGCCACTAGTGGGCCCACTTGAAATTTTATTTAGGCTTTACACTGATTTTTGGCACTCATTGGTTATCAAATGTTATTTTATACCAAATAAAATGTCTTTTGAAGGAACTGTAGCATAATTTCACATATCACTAACAAAGAAAGTATCATGCATCTGGATCATAGATTCTGTTCAAATTTCTACGATTCTTCCCTTGGCCTAAAACATCGAGCCTTTGGTACAAAACATATATGTACGTAGTTCCATTTATTGTACCTATATCAGCAGTTTAACAAGTCTGATTTTTCCATAAATATTAATTTTTATTATCTTCTAACGAGGTTTCAACGATACGATTTCATATATTGAAGTGTGAACGGGTGTACTATTTTAGAGCAGCAATGAAGTATTTGAATGAATTATCGGTAATCTATTTTAAATTGGGGAAAAAAAGACGACCCATTGAATGATACTCTGGGTTAAAGAAACATCACTAAAAATTTCAGTAGAATCCATGATCTCGATACTTTCTTTGTAAATTATAGTAGCTGAGAATTCGGTTGGTGAAGTTAATGGATACGTGTGCCCGATCAGCTCTCAGAAGAAAAAATGCTTTGATGAATGTATAAACATCTTACATCGTAAGGTAATTTGGTCATATCGTCAGGCGGAGGCTGAGGCTGATCTCTGCCACTACAAACTTTCCTAATATTTGCCTTGACCATTGAGTTTTTGGGCTCGGCAGGCTCTCGAGTCCTTGGTTGGCTGTCTATACATCTTTTGCACATCCAACGTGCTTCTGGAACTGTTTCTTCCTTAGCTATTTGCGGCTGAAACAAATACAATTGTTTCAATTATAACCGAATGCACGTGAATGAGAATGAAGCTAGTAAAATTTGTGAGATTTCTCTCATTCGTACTTGATGACATAGCTGGTGATAACCACGGCCACATTTATCACACACAACAATATCATTGTCAGCCTTGGGTTGTGACTTCTTGCACAATACGCACATCACGTCTGATTCTGGCATTGCCAGTTTTGCCAGCTCTTTTACCGATGACCAGGAAGACGTGTTGTCTAAAAATTTGACAAGACATCTTTCCCTGGCCAAATCCACCTGAAATCATTATAATATTTAGACATTGTAAACTCGGTCAAAGATCTTTTCAAACGCAAACTGAGAAGTCCTTTGATGAATGTGGTACTACCCGAAGATAAAATTCAACTTGCATGATCAAGCTTACCTCTACGACAGTACCAAGATAATATTTGCCATCTTTGTGCTGGAGAAGAACGTCTTCGCCATGAGAGAAACCGAGACGCTGCTCCTTAGTTGTACTATCCGGCACAGCCGGACTCTCCTCTGGCTCCGACATTTTCAACCCGGCTGCTGAAATTGTTGAAATAATTTTTCTCTCTCAAATTTATACCACATATACAAAACGTCATGAGTTGATCCCTATCTTTCAAGTTTTAACTGACAAGTGGGCATCGTGATACAAATTTTTCAGGTTTGCAACATACTTACCATCGAAGGCTAATTTCCAAAATGGACAGTGTCGTAAACGCATTAATTCTTAAACGCAGATATATTACCGAAACTTATGCGATAACCTTTCGAAGATAATCTCTCGAGAATTCTACTGTTCTCATTTTTCTTTCTTTGGTAAATTGATTGCTTTAGCACTGCGATGATGCAGAGTATTCAGCGACTAGGTGATATGTAAAACTTTGTAACAAATGCAGATATCTCAACTTATGATTTCTGAGTTGCCACAATCATAACTCTGCATCAGGCTCATAGTACAATGTAAGAAACATGCATGTTCACTGTTCCAAGAAAAAGAAATAACCTCTCATTTATCGCCCTGTGATAATTCATTTTCAGTGATACATCAATACTCGCTACTATTTGTATTATGTAATTTACACCCCACTTGTATCACGCATGAATTTCTATTGATAAGTTATGATTCAAGTCGAAACAAAAGATTGTCTTGAAATGTTTTGATGATAAAATTTATAGATCAATGCAGTCTTTTATGACCAGTTGCCCTAGCATAAAAGATGATGTGAAAAGTTTAGTGGCTAATTGAAAAATATTAGAAACTTTCTTGCGATTGCATCGGTTGCCGTTGAATGCATAAATTTTACCATGGTTACAAGGTTCATAGAATAGTTAGTATCAAGACGAACTTTGCTCACAAACGAGATATTATGAATACCCAATCAGTAAGGTAAATAGTCGCATGCAGTTACAATAAGCATACCCGAATGATCAGTGGTAGTGACACATTTTAAATTCCAGGATTTACAGAGAAACGTTTTTCCCTGTTACAAAATAAAGGATTGACGCACACAAGTATGTATATAATTATGAAAAATATACTTATGTTTGACTTGAATGAAAAATAAATGTTTCTGTGGCAGAGCGAAGGATCAGCATAAAGATATATGTACGCATGTATGTATATATATATATATATACACATACATACATACATACATACATACATACATACATGTATGTATACGTATATTCGTCTAGATGCTGCAAATTAGGTGTTTGATATACTGACATGTTAAGCTACTATAAAACTAAGTTAGAAAACATTGAATTCAAGTGTAATGACACGATGATATTGGCGTGAGAAATCTGGTCTTGTGAGTTTAATGAACATCCAATGATGTAGAGCAATTTCCTGTAAGAGGTATGTTGCAACATTTATAGAAATTAAATCCAATGAATATGAGAGACGAAACCGGCAGGTGGTGGATGAATGTGGATAACATTGAGACATCGCTGGTAGTTGTGTCAGTTCAGTTATATCGATGATCGAGTCAAATGTGTGAAGGTTGAAAAAATATGAAGACAAAAGAGCGGGTACAGAAATGAATCTTTATAGATGGTAAAATCTTTATTGAAAACAATTACAGTATGTGTAAGTACAAAGGTGAAAAGAAATAAATGTACGAAAAGATGATTGAGGGTAAATTTTGGCTGCGCGTTGATAGAATCTGCGGGGGGAATATATTTTTGTTGGAAAACGGTACGAGTGGAAGACCAGAGGATTCGATAAGAAATAGAATAATGAATTTTAGGAAATAGGGATGAAACGAACGAAGGACATGATCAGAACCGAAATAAAATAAAAACAGTCGGATGTCTGGAGGACTTTCAGCCAGTGGGTCAATGTATGCAAGGTTTGAGAAAATCTGATCGAAGTCTCGGGGATTTTGAATGATATTCGAGTCGTCGGAGGACGGGGATAGAGTCGGAAACACGCCCAGGGGGTGCATGGGAGGTCGGTGTGCATCCCCCACAGACCGAATCAATCGTTTCACATAAGATAATCGTAGGACGAAACAACCCCGTGTAAAAAAGAGTAAAGAAGATAGAAGCCTGGGTGAGTTTGAGCGGTGTACTTGTGACATAAAATTGAAAGTTTCGCGATAACCAGCGCGATATTCTGAGGGTCGTACCTTGACGTCTAGGCCGGAATATCAGAGGCGAATGTTATTCTTCATTTTCCATCTCGTCAGCCATTTACAACCATGGGGGCCCCGCCACGGTTGCCCCGACAGACTCGGCCGCGCGCGGCAAAATCCTATTTCATTTAGTCTCCGCACAATCCCCACAGACTCGAATCACCTGTCGTTGTAACGATCGTTTCTTACATCCATTAAGTACGACTCGAGCTACCTCCCGCACTTACAGCTATTCATTTGTGCCGATTATTCGGTCTAATTTCATTCTAGATGTAACAAATTCGAATACATTCCGTCCGCCATGTTTGGGGAAACACTTGCTGGGCTGCTACGCGGGTCAAATCAGCGACCGAATAACCCAACATAAACAATCCTTGCATCGCACTGAAAAAATTCGAGCACTAAAGAACGAGGCCGGGCCGGTTTCGAGATATTTTTTAACCGACCGATCGGTGACCGAGGCTTCGTTTCGATCCGACGCTAGTTCGTCAAACCGTAAAGCAGTCCAGTTTCCGCCTGACGGTACACTCACTGCCATAATGCTGTCCGCCTTTCCAATTTGTTTACATTCTGAAAGGTCCTTTAAACTCGTCGATGGGGGTGACAAATTAACCGCTGATCCGGACTCACTGCCGAACGAAATTGTGCCCTACCACCCTTCGACCGATCTACAACATTACGGCTGTATTTACATCGCTATCGGGAAAGACCAGAAGCCGGTCATTTTCGTCACGTACTTCGTCGGCGGTCCGGTGGTGCATTCGTAATAACTTCATACCCACTTGCACACACGCCTGATTCTATAACCCGACACCCGGGTTTTATACTCGTGTCGGGAATTGATCACGCGCACTGAACTCTACATGCATCATTATGTCTATCGGCAACTGGCCGTTCATGTCTGACCTAAGGAACAATAGGGGGAAAATAATCGGGGCACTTGCAATGCAATATTTATATGCCTACGTATACGCGATGTTCGCTGCTGCCACGGGACCGCCAAGCCACAACATGTGACGTAAGAATTACGTGCATATGTGTACTACGTGACGCACGTTCCTGTATCCCGACAACTGTAATCTTTTTTGCAAATTATAATGCACCGAGATTCAATCGCTTTTCACGCATTGTTTGCGTTCAATGATTTGCCATTTTGAAATCTTTGCACCGATTTCTTCCGCCATTCTTAATTCTTGTCCTTTCTTCTGCTCAGCGATGAAAAATTTCGCTGCATTGTTAATTTGAATATATAACAACAATGGAACGGAATTTATTAAGAGGAGGATAATACAGTTGACAAACGGAAAATATTAAGAAGATTCAATACCTGTATGCACATGAGAAGGGAATGAAGATTGAGGAATTGACGTAGAAAATAAATATTACATTTTATTGGTGAATTCACTGTTACGGCTATAGATACGTGTTGTACAATTTTATTTTATACAATAAACTAAGCATATCAATGGTGTCTCATATTTCTCACCTTTCGTGTAGACAAACATACACACAAATTATACGTGAGGAAATATCTCAAAGCTTTGATCTCATAATATACACGATATAAAAAGCATTCGTAGGAAATGACTCTCAACACCGATGGTCTCAAAACGTTATTAGTGACAATCGTAATACGTCTATCAGGTATCGGCCGATGAATCAGTGACGAGCATCCGCCAAGTTCACTGCTATTTATAAAATATATACATTATTTATACATATACACATTTCTACATGAAGGATTTTGCAGCGTATATAATAACGAGGTCGAAGGTATAGGTAACGTTAAAGCAATGAAAAGTTGAAAGAAAGATTATTATTTTGCAACTTCAGAGTAACTTTCAAGGAATTAAGTTCGCGATATATGGGTATATGGCAATATTGTTAACGGTGTATTATGATTTACTGAATTTCAGACAATTCGAGATTTTCTGAAAATGCATCGTTATAATGACGTGACGTCTTTCAACCTCATTTGTAATTTCCAATTAACGTTTTCGTTTTACAGAAGGGATTTTCTTCTTCGTAGTTAGTTTCGGCCTATCAATAAAAATTAAACACATACGTTGCATTAGGAAAATAAAGTGCGCATCGTTTATTAATACTGTAAGCTAGGTTGAATATTGTGCATTTGAGTTGTACGATAATATTATGGACAACATTCAAGATATAAATTCTATCGAATATTTCGTGCAGAATACAATCGCCAGGTGCTTGACACGCGATTCATTGATCAAGGAGTGTTCGGAATTTATCGAACTGTACGAAATATCGCCTGTGCAGCATGCAACAACCGTGTAGTGATCAATAATATTCCGGTATTAATTTTTCCCAAAGAAGAAACGCAATCAGAAAAAAACAATTACAGGAAACTGCATCGGATTTGGGATTGACAATGCAGTAATAATATATTAATAAAATCGACATGTAGAAAATATTAAGTAAAAATATACACATTATATACAAGGTAAATAAACTCGTGGGAGTAATCCTAATAAGTGTTCCGATTCCTTGACGTATTTTTCGTCGTGAAATCTCATTTTTTTTGGTTTTTATCGTATTCTATATTTCGTTTTATACCCCTTACAGAAACGTTATTAATATTCAAGCGCGAATTGGTAAATCAATTACTATGATGAGATCATCACAACTTTGACGACAAATCAGCCGAACAATTTGATTCCAAAGTTAGGAAAAGAGAAAAAAACAATTAATCTCCAACGATGTTAATTGCACCAATAGTAGCGAACACGAAGGATACAACTTCCTTATCATGTAATAAAAGGGATTCTGAGCAAATTTGAATAACACTAGCTGAAATATCAACAAGATATCAATGATTAGGCCCCAGTATTTTTCGCCCGATTTTTTACGTTTTCGGGCTCATTTTCATCGCTGACCGGATCCCTACAAATTGTCCCAAGAAACGTTCAAGAAATTTTACATTTCAGCATAGTTAGACCGCGAGAATATTAATTGTTGACGAACATCTGTTGTAACGTACTTTCAAAAATCTATCCTCATCTGCGTTGGATTTGACTGTTTATTAATCTTTTTCAGCGATTTCTGGAGACCTCTGTGGTAAACACATGAATCCCGAAAACGATCGAATCACATAAGAAACACTAGAGTTTAATAACTTCGAAAATTTGAAATGAAGCATTTTCTCGAATTGCTGTTATAACTTGGCTTTTGCTATTTGAAGTTGCTAAGATTGATTTCTTTCACATATTGAGAATCTTGTTCCTTTCATATTAACCATTATTGGCGTTAATGTTACCGCCAGAGAATTGTTAAGCAGTGTTTTTTTTTTCTTCTTACCCAATTTCTCATGCAGAAAGTTTGGACAATTCGTCGTTGCAGCATTGAACTGACTCAATTCCTTGAAGGAAACGAGGCTGAAGTTAGCAAGGTTGGCGTAACGAAACATCAGAAAAACCAAATTTCAGACGAGGCTGAAGTTAGTAACGTTAATGTATCGAAACGTTGAAACAGAATTTACTATTTTGCACCTTTGGACTATCCGAAGAAGTTGAATTTACAAAATCTGAGTTTATCGATGCTGTATTAACAGTTTACGAAATTCTGAATAATCCTAGAGTTGCGAATTAACAACTTTTTCCAAAGATGCATCATTACATTAACGTTACAAACTTCAGCCTGATAATTTCAGACGATCCTAAAAACGTGAAATAACGATGACTTCTCCTAAACATGCATCGTTACAGTAACGTTGCTAACTTCATCTTGGTTGAATTAAAACATTTTCTTCTTGACAGCGGTGTACCTTTCCATATACTGCTCGTAAAATTCCAAGGAAGCAAAGTCTTTCATAGCGAATAAATTTCCCTCAAGCGCGAGTGTCGAGACCTTGGAGTCCCTAAGAATACGAGCGGGAATCGAGGCGAGTTGAAGGCAGTTTTCCTCGAGTCGAAGAGTCTTGAGACGTGGACATTCGGCGAGGTTTTCGGAAATCGATGATATCTGGTTCTGGTTGAGGTTCAGCTCGATTACGTGAAGCCCCGAAGCCTCGTCCGGCACGACGGTCAGTTTGTTTTTCGAAAGGTCAAGGACGTCGAGGTGTTTCAGGCCGCTGAAGACCCCCGGAAATTCGTTTATTTGATTGTCGGAGAGGTTGACCTGCTTCAGCATCGTTAGCCTCGACATCGACGTCGGCAGCACTCTTATCTGATTGAAACTAGCGTTCAAGTTTTCCAACTTTCCAAGCCTTCCGAGCACATCGGGCAAAGTGCCAAGTTTGTTGTGGCTGACGTTTAAATTCTTCAGCGAATTAAAGTCGCCAATATCGTTCGGCAGCTTGGCGAATTTATTTCCCGAAAGGTCGAGTATCCTAAGAACGGATTCCAACGCCTTCAATCCCTGTGGAAACTCGTCAAGTTTTTTGTTAGACAAGTTCAACACACCGGTTTTACTCGCAGTATCGTATTGCTGCTTCAGCCCTGAGTTTCCCATTGTGTTTCAGCCTCTTCCTCTCGAACGGTGTCTCGAATATCGCGGTCTCCGATTGTCCGGCCGACTTCACGCAGTCCGCATCTCTGCTTCAACGTTTTCAGGGTTGAGTGTACTATTGACACTTGGAAATTATCGGAAACTTTTCCCACCGACTGTACCAGCGCACGAGTGATTCGGTTTGGCCAACTGCGCCGCTGTCACCTCGCGAGAATCCGAAATCCGTGCAAGTTTCGAGCCGTAAATACACGCGATGGTGCCAATAACGACGTACACAAAAACCGCGTACCGGGAGCCGATATTGGGTGCGAAAACCGCCGACGGAAAGTTCAAAACGCGTCTGATAAACGGCGGCAAATAAGGAAAGGTCAGACGCACAAACGTCTCCCTAAATTGCCGAGGAGTGTCCGTCGCAGCTTGGCCAAAGCGTGATCAGATGTCGCGGCGATCGTCGGACTGAGCGCGCTGCCGAAGATGGTTGACAAGGGAAAATGTAGTAGTGGTGCGGTGCCGAGTTTACGTAGAGGAGAGAAGCGAGTGTGAATCGGTTGAACCGCATCTATGTGAAACAGTCGAGTGTCGAGTCGTTCGAACAGTGACCGTCGCTTTGAGAAAATGGTGAGATAGTGAGCGGCCGGCGTTAAGCAGACGACGAACATGGCCTCCACACCAAAGTCGGAAAAGTATGGAGGTAAGTAGACGCGCCTCTGACAGGGCGAAGGATCATCGGTATCGAATTTTACCACACACGGCCGCTCGGCTGCTCGAGTGCCACTCGATATATATTCATCCGAATATCGAGACCTCCGAAGCTTATCTAAATCGCGCGGCGTGACGTCGCGCTACCGCAATCGTCTCGATCCCGGGACCGGATGCAAAACGTCAAAATCATATGCGGAGGGAAAATTCTCGCGCGCCAATTCTCACCGCGATCGTCTTTTATTTTTACCGCCGCGTCCGATCCCGCGGAATTCAATCAAGAGCCAAGGTCCTTACAATCATCGTTCTTCGCCGTCGCCTCCCGATCCTTGCGGATCAGGCTCGCCTTCGACTCCGTAGAGTTTTCGTTTCGAGGAAGCATGTTATAGTCGCAGGACTCGGGATACAAAACAACGTTTTCTCATTGATCCTTGCCGCCGCTCACGGCACGTGCTGCATCCTCCTGCCTCTCGCAAGGCCCTGCCCAAAAGTTTATTGTCCTTCCCCTCCGTTCCTCTTTCTCACTCTCGGTAAATTATTCGTTCATCTCGTTCATTCCCGCGAGATTGGCGTCCGTCTCGAGTGGAAAATGTGTGATCTGAAGGAGGCTGAAGTTCGTAACGTTATTGTAATGATCCACCTTTTGGAACATCGTTACTTCACGATTGCACGGATGTCGGAAATGCAGTAAATCATAACCAGGAAAACCTTGTTCATATTTTGAAGACTTGACTACTTCAAAGTCACTACAAACTTGCAAAATAGTAATTTTTCCGCCCTAAGGTTTCGTTACGTTAATGTTGCTATAACCTCATTGATCTAAATAATCTTGCTGCTGGAGGTTCAATCCATCCATGAATACCAGGGTCATAGATACAAATAGTGTAACGAGTGCAATGTATCCGATGTCTAGTTTGTATAATAAAACTGTTACACAATCTTGTCTGCACCTTGTTTAGTCTCTTTAGTCTCATTTATTCACTCTATTTTGGCGCAATCCTCTGAGTTGTAAATCAAGTTCATCCATAAATCGAGTTTTCAAATGTCGAGGTCAGATTTCCACTTACTTACGCTTAGTATTTAAGCTAGTAAGCCCTGTTAAAACTTTTGACACGAGTCTGAAGTTAGTAACGTTAACGTAACAAAACATTCTGGGAAAAAATTACTATTATGCAAGTTTACACTGATTTTGAGGTAGTCAAGTTTTCAAACTATGAATAAGTTTTGCCTTATTATGATTTACTGAATTTCAAACATTCCTGCAATTGTGAAATAACGATGTTAAACGTTAATCATTACAATAACATTACTAACTTTAGCCTTATCTTTTGGGAACCGAGTTTTAACAACGTGAGATCTTTGTATTTTCGATTGGCTATCTTATCAGGGATTCGCCGCATTGAATTTCAGAATTTCGAATTATGATTCGTATAACAGGAACTTCAACAGCTCACCCCCCCCCCCCCCCCCCCCCCCCCAATTAGGATCATGTTCTCGTGCAATTACTCTGCCCCAACTCTGATTACTCGCTGGTCCTGAAAGGGTTGATTATTTGCATTTGGTCGTTATAAAAAACCTCCACGTTTGCATGATGAAAAGTACGTTTTTAATGTCTGGATGTGATTGAGGTTCGCCTACAAATTACTCCATGACTGATCTCTCCCTTTCTCTCTCTTCCCCTCTTTGTTTTCTCTCTTTGTTCTCTCCCCACGTACGTTCTCGCTTTAAGTTGGGGTCGCGACCAGCCCACTAGCTGTGTGGCATTAACGGTAATAACGCGATCGACAATAATAACAATAATTATAATAATAACGCGACACTATTACGCACTGCGTAGTTGTAATCCGGTGAGCACGCGCCACTGACACCCGATACCGAATTTGCAGCTGTTTAGTTGTTGCTCGGATTCACCGGTCATGACATAAAAAAGTCGCGTTACTGCAGCCGTTATCACCAAAGAAAGTTGTACCGTAGAATTGTGTTCTTATCTTCCTTGCCACGAAAGCAAAACAAAGAAAAGACGTATAAATTTTACTCCTGAGTTAACAGAATATGAAAGATACATGCATATGTAATAGAAAGAGCGAAATAAGAAAAATGTTGTGTCTATCTCGACTGAGTAAACTGATGTAAACATAAGTTGATGTGGACGACTCTGTTCCATCCATCTTCTTCGTTACTGCAGTTGGATGTATCAAGTAGCGTGAAAACAATTCATAGATAGATGTATGTACGTAGATAGATCGTTGCTAAATGTTATAAATGTCAGATGACGCTGCTCCAGCTGCTCGTGGATATCGCGTTATACACGGCAGCATGTGTTAAGCTCCTGATCGAATTCTTGTCTCTTGACTAATCGATTTAGTGGTTTGTTGTTTTCTTCCTTATCTTATCGCCGAACTCAGAAGGGAGGGAGGAAGATGCTTTCGGTAACTGAAGCAAGTGTGGTAATCATTAAGAGCTTACTCCCCCATTTGGTCCAAATAAGTCCCACACGAGTTCGTAATATAACGAATAATATTTATTAGTGAATAGTGGACCTTTACATTCCTTTACATTGTGCGTCTGATTATGAACTGAAACCCCCTGGCACCGCCCGTAGAAGGCTCGTTTAATTTAGAGAAGAGGTTTCATACACATGTGTCTAACTTGTCCATCGGACCGTCACCCGACTATTTTACATTCAGGTTAAAACATGAGTTCGTCGTATTAATTACAAAATCAATCGCCGACGCTGCGGAGAGAAGAATTCAGAGGAATCATTTGTGCGTACCTAATATACTCAAAACAAGTTTTGAATTACATTGTAGCTGTGAATCTCCTCGGTAGCAGAACCCTAAAGATTTATCCAACCTTCGTCAGCAAGTCGTCATCGTCCTCTCTAGACAGAATTGTGCTTAATTCGAGTTGATTCGTTGGCGGATCTAAATCGGTGTGACGGTCGGCGTTGCTTGTAGAGTGTGTAACACACCGTCAAATATGCTGCCATGTGTAATTCTGTTGTACGACACGCCGTAAGAATCGTTCGAACATTCTTCCTGCGGTACGTCAGCTAACGACACATTACCAATCCCCGGCCGAGTTATAGAAATGTTGGGGTTTTTTGCGTTGTGTAAAGAAGAATAAATGAGCACGGAGGTCATTTTTCCACATCTGATATGAACCGCAGGATGCGAATGTGGGTACGCAGTGAAAATGGAGACGGCTGGGCTGCGCGTCGCATCGAGAAGACGGAACGAGAGACCTATGAAAGGCAAACTCATTACATCTCCATCTCGGTAGTTCATTGAAATAATTGTATAGTACGCTCGTCGCCGTCGTGCGCTTCGCTCTTCACCGCTGTGCAAATAGCGGTCCTGTATGCCGCAAGGGAAAGGAAGAAGGGTGGACCGAAAGCGAACAAGAGACAGACCGAGAGAGAGGGAGAAAGAGACCGCGAACGTTGGGATGGGATATGAGGACGCGTTAGGATGGAAATAAAGAAAGAGAACTGCGGAAATTGGGACCGAAATATTGTGAAACTTTTTCGCTACCGATTCCATTCCGGGAACCATTGTTTCGACCATTCTTGTTCGTGATTGTTGAAGGTACAAGTCGAATAAAATTTTACCCGATTTTTAGAGGATCTTGATTTCTTTTTTACTTATCGTTCGCTCCAGCTCCTTTTGTTTGCTGATTTGCGACTTGACGTTCGGCCGCTGGTGCAGGCTTCGCCCTCAAGTTCATTTCAATGGGATTCATGAATATGCATGTGTTACTTCCTCTCCATGCTATACACTCAAGACTGGACAACTTTGATCTTGGTATGCAAAAAATAACGAGCAACGACTCTTGGCATGCACATACAATTTGTGTAACGTAGGTTGCACCTATCGTGCACACTTCGCGTATATAATGGCATAAGGTCGTAACCAAAAAAATGTAAATTTAGTAACAAAAGAGTGTGTAATTCTTTTTCATCGATCGCTTTGCAAATGGTGAAAACTTATAATTCAATCGAAATTAAGAGTTTGAAAATATAAAGGGAAAAGGTCACATGTTATGAAGCTGAAGTTTGTAACGACACCTTTGGAAGAAGTCGTGCCTTTGCAATTTTAGGATTACTTGAAATTTAGTCATCTGGCAATACAGCGTCAATGAACTCAAATCTTGTAAATTTAACTTCTATAGGTATTCTAAAGGTGCAAAATAGTAATTTTTGTTTCAACGTTTCGATACATTAACGTTACTAACTTCAGCCTCGTCGTACGTTAAGCAAATACAATATTTTTCATAAGTATACGTGAAAAAAAAAGATCCAAACGGAAGATCCTAATCACCATATTTTTGCAGTCGTTCTAAAAACCAACGATACATGAATCAAAATCGGAAAAAATGCAGAAACCTTTCAAAACAATTCTCGAAGCTAAAACCGAAAAGCTGCAACCACTAATTTTTTTTTTAAATTCTGAAAACGCTTTAAGACTACTGAAACGCACAAAGAATTAAAACTGACAAAGTTATTTTACAGTTACGGTGTAGATTTTCTCAACGTCGATTATCCAAATCGTCAATTATAGGAATGATAGGAATAACAGTAATAATTTTTGGCAATTGCGCCGTTAGGCAACTACCGTAGTAGATAATTTTTTCAATTTTCACCAGCAGGTGATTCAATTTCAACGTTTCTGACCATATTTTCATGGTTTTATAAAAAAATATACGACATCTCGCCTTTTTCAACAGGAAAATGTCGTAAGTTGGCGCTTATGCCATTAGACACGCGACTTTATACCACTACGTGACTTTGCACTCGGTTCCTTCCTCAACTTTCTTCACTACGGCTTAACTTGACCTTAACGCCACTTCATGCACAGTATAATCCGTAAAAAGGATCATCAGGATTAGCCGTTGCCCAATTTGAGCTACACTCGATACAATTAATCCTCTGAATAATAGCGATCCCTCGGCATCGAAATTATGAAAGTATAAAAGATGGAAAACTCTGACCGAGTATATTATACTTGATGTTTTCATTTGCAGGTAAGGCGGAAATGTTTGTTGAGAATAATCTCCATCAAACGGTATCATAGATCCAAATTGAACTGACTTTTAATTACTCAAGATGAGAAGAAGTTATTGCTATTCCGTAAAGTGCGCGCCGGTGCGGAGCATCGACATTTTTTTCAATAACGAGCGTTTCCCCCCTGAAATTGCAGCCGAAGCCACGGTGAAATTTGCATCTCCAGCAGCGCTCCAACTTCCGCTTACCTGACTCCGTATAACTATGTACCTGCAGCTATCGCGCTATGTGTAAATAAAAATTGTACATACACCTCGTGGGATAGAACTGCAATATTTCAAGGATCGTTCTTCCAACGAGTTTATACTCCCGAAGAAGAATGCGAAACTTTGAATTCTGCTAATGACTTCACTGGGTTCAGGTACACCGGATGATCATGGTTCTTGCATATAATTTATTCCGCTCGTCTACCACGCCGGATGAAATTTTTTAAATAGTTCCTCGCTAATTAGCTTCGCTAGTAGCGGTAGCGAAAAATCGAAGAATCAGAAGCCGGTAGAGCGTTCATAACATATTCGACGCACGTTGAAAGCCCGCATTCAAACACCGCGTCTAAAGTTATGACCAATGTTCGAATCGCGTATCGCTCTACCATCATACCAGTAGAAATAACGGAAAAATAGTCTGCCGCACTATCAGCGCCGAAAATCTAGCAGTCTTTCACCAGTTTATACACGTTGAATAGTAGCTGTGAAACTCGGACGACAGGATTTTCCGCGACGATAGTTAACGGTGCGCTACAGGATCTCTGTGTTCATGTATTCACGTATTTCCGGTGCAGCACGAACACCTGCTTAAAAGTCATTCGTTCCTGCCATTCGAGATGACACTGCACGTCACCGTTGCTGCACCTGGTAATGTTTATTCCATCACTGACGGTAGGCTGCTGACCAGGTTTCGAACTGGTTTTCAAAATTGCACGAAGTAATTGATGTGTACACACTAGTGCTGTGCGATTAGTCGGCAGCTTCGATTAATGCTTCTTCCAATTAATCGAAAAACGGATTAATTGAAGCCGCCGATTAATCGATTAATCGATCAGCATTAGTCTACAAAGTAATCAGCGGCACAAGACACGAGGGTGAAGTTAGTTAGTAAGGTTATCGTTACGAGCGCGTTAGCTGAGAATTCACTGTTTTGCAAGTTCGGATTAATTTAGTGCGAGTTGAACTTTTTCACACTGCAAGGTACGGCTTACCGAATTTTAGACACCTAACCTCAAAGTGGGAAAATAACGAGTTTTCACAAAAATGCATCATCACATTAACTTCACGAATTTTAACATCGTATTACACACTGGCATTCGATCATCTTAATCCCTTGACTGAAGTCGTGCTACTTTTGTGTTACGACGCATATGTGGGATTTTGAAAAAAACATGTTTTCACTGTACCGATTTGACTCTTGTATGGTAAGCCGTAGTTTTTTTACTCGTTGAATCTGAATCTGAAGTCAGATTTCCATTATTCATAATGGGGGGTTCAGTGCGGTGGATGCAAATTCGAAAAATAGTTCGATTCCGACGAAAGTATGTTGCGGTATTTGGATTCACTGAATTTGAATCTGAAATCAGATTACTTAAGTTCGAAATGGCGGATCCAACATGGCGGTTACCAATTTGAAGTGTGATTTCATTGAGTTAATTAGAACGAATATACAACATACTATAAAATAGTATACGTATAGTGAGACTGTTGCCTCCTTGTTGCACACGATTTTTTATTTATGCTACGCGTTTTTTCAGGAAGCACGAAATTGAGGTTAAGCTTCCGTAATGTCAGATTTGTTTGTGACAACGCATGCGCATTCCCAGACTTACTCCAGCGGCATAGATACGGGTACTTCGTTTACGGAAAACACGCATGAAAAAAACGCGTATAACATGATCGCGTTGTATAAAATAGTATAAAAACTGAAGATACAAACTTTTGTCGACATCCAATTACTTTTCGAATTTGCATCCGCCATTGCAAATTTACAAAATCTGATTTCAGATTCAAATTCAGCGATCTCAAAAACTGCGATACTGTGATTGTAGGATAAATCAATCAAATTTTGTTTCTGACAACAAAGTGGCACGAAAATCTCATTTTCGCCACACTGCCAAGGGGTTAATGAATCGAGACCTGCTCTATCGGTCGTTTTGGTAATCGAAAAAAGCCCATCTTCCTTAATTAAAGAAATTATCCTCCAATGATGCTAAATGATCTGCGGCCGAGTTCTGTCTGCCCCAGTCCTTGACATTGTGATACAGCAGTGGAAGATTAGCGGTAAGAGCCTTTATCGAAGCTACTGCGTATTGACACCGGTGGAAAAAAATGGCAACTCGATGACAAGGAGTACAACCATCATCGCGGTCTCTCTCCCTGTCTTTGGTCAGCCAAAATAGACGAGGCAATCTCATCTAGAGACCCCTGACCAAAGTCAGATACGATGACCAGAGTGACGTCGATGCTCTGGACGGCGCTGCTCGTCGCGACGTACGCTGGCGATGTTGATGCTAGTCCACCTCTCGATGCCGACGGTGTTGGTCGCCGATCAGCTGATCACCTCACATCAGTTTCTCTCGGTCTCGATTTGCTTCTTCCAACGTCGACTGCACGTCCAATTTGCACCTTACAGTGGGTCGTTGACCACGTGCGTGTTTCTACCTTGCGTTGACGCGCAAGGCTAGCGGTGGATTTTTCTCCGTCTCAATACGCGGCTAATAATAGAGCTGGTTTTTATTGTGCCTCGTCGATCGAACGAAGCGTGACATTGAGTTGGGCCGAACGAGCTGGAACGCGAGTTTTGCATAATACTAGATCAGGCGCGGTGCGGATGCCAGTTGGCGCAGTTGGACCGTTCGTCAGCTCTGGCGAACAAGGGGATACAAATAAACCGGCAGTGTTCTGGCCGAAACAATCCCGAAATAACGTGCCCGGAAAATGTGAACGGAAGTGCGGGGAACTGGGTCAAGAGTTGAAAAACGTACGGATGGAAACCGCGGCCTGTTGACGACCATTCGACTGTCCTCAATTACCATCTTGGGTATTAAAATGCCGGCTAAGGATCACCGGGTCAGTGTCGCGTCCGATACGTCAAAGCTGCTGTGCGGTTCGATTATACGCTGACGATCAAAGCTTACCGCCCCTCGAACGTCGATATTATTCATCGAAGCGACGGGAATTACTCTAGTGCTTGTGGTGTATGTGAATCGTTATATACAACGTTGTCTTTCTGTCGTGTACAGATGAATAAAAAAAAAACAAACTACGTATTTACAAATAAGTCAACGCTGTATTCCGCCTTGGAGAAGCATAAATTCGACCGATTGTTTACTTTCTATATCCGCACATTTATTGTGCTCAAAATCGGTGATATTGATATTCTTTGCCGCAATTGCGTTGCGTGGATTAAGTTTGTTAGTATATTTAAAACCCAACCACCAGGGACCATTCGCTTGGACATCAAATGAATGATTTCAATGAATTAACATTGATTCAGAACGATTTCTATTGATTTCTACGTTATTCTGTGATTTTCATTGATTTCCAACGTAATACCTGATTTCCTAGCATTTTGGACGGTTTTTTAGTGATTTCTGGATTTGGTAGAATCGCAAGAAATCGCAATAAATTGGTGGAAACCAATGGAAATCACTTTAGAAGATATAGAGGTCAACAGAATGTTGATGAATAAAAACCGTTTGGTGTCCATCGCAAGACAGAATGATTTCCAACACTCGCTGTGCAATTTATTCCACGCTATCACGTGGTTTTTGAAAATCGGCAATAATTTGAGTTACCTCATTTGATTTCTCGTTGTTTCGAAGATCATTGCGAAGAAACGGAGATATCGATTTAAACAACTTCAGAAAATTCTGAATTACTCTTTAACTACTATATTTCAAGGCAAATTCGTTATCTTTACCATAATGAAATTTAGAGTAAGGGAAAAAAATTCCTAAAACAACAAAATACCGGAAAATGGAATGCTCTACTCAAAAAATCATAACTCACTGAATTTTCAATACTTTGAACTGAAAATTGACGGACTAACTCTCAAGACATGGATATTTAATAAAAAAATATGAATATACTGCACGATGAACAAAAGGTACTCATTTGAGGGATTGAACTTGAATTTCTTGAAGAAGAATCATCATGTAACTTGGATCAAATCAGATTATTTTGTACGTTTTTCATATGGAATTCACGGTGAAGATGTCGTGGAGTCGTTCTGACCCCTGTATGCAACTTAAGGGTTAAATTTAGTACTTCAACCATAACTTGAGTCGCCGAACAATCGTGGTTAAAAAACATCCAAAAAAATTGCCGAAAAAATTTATCTTGATAGCTGCGATATTCGGTCGGTTTTTCCTCCTTCTCGCGAGGTTGAGCAAGAGCTGGTACAAATCTTTACGAGTTCTAAAATCAAAGTACAAGGCTACTCGCGTATGATAGGAAGCTTCTTTCTATTCATACACATACTGAGCGTGGCCAACGGGACTGTGATACTTTTCTTGCGCGAGATTCGTCTTGATTTCAAGCTAGCATCTCACATTTACCAACCGCGGGTGAAAAAGAGAAGAAACAATCCGCTGCTTGTCTGCCTGCGGAACGACGGAGATGAAGAACTCTTAGACGGTGGGCACCGGAAACCGCGAACCCGGTTTCGAAATACTGCAGGACAGTAAAAAAGACACTCGACGTGACACCTTCAGCATTGTCCTGTGTTCTTTGTGTACCCCGTGTTACATGACGTTGGTGTTAAACGTGGGAGGAGGCTCGAATCTACAGAAATCATTTCTACAGGGCAAATGTTCCACAGAATCGTCTCTACGGAAATATTTTTCCTTCAAAATATTTTCCTACAGAAATGAATTCGAAATTAACGTCACAAATAAACTTGCATAACCTATTCTGATGGAGAATTTTTCTACAGAAATGTATTATATGCGAGATTCGCATAAGAAATAATCTTGCACGATTATTCTATTGAATTAAATTAAATCAAAATATACGAAATTTATGATTGAATGTATAATTTTGACGATTCGATGATTACTCTTAATATGAGTTGTGCCAAACACGATCTGTAGAAAAATATTGTGTAGAAAAATATTCTGTGACAGAATATTCTGTAGAACAATTCTGCTGTAGAATATTACATGCAGGATTATTTATGATGTGAATCCAGAATTTCCTTCTGCAGAAAAATACTCTGTAAAAAAATATTTCTACAGAGACAAGTCTGTAGAACTGATTTCTGTAGAATCGAACCGCATTCTGAACTTGTGTTCGTTCCTCTCAGAATCCCGCGGCAATTCGTTTTATTTCTCGCTCCAGTAACAACAGAGATCGCCGATTCCCCTTCCCTCTCCGAGTTTAGGGCAAAGTGATACCATCGGTCTCTGTATCGTCATTTTATTCGGTACATCTTTGGCCTCGTCGGGATTCGTTCGAGTGTTAAGGGTACTCGTAGGCCGGTTCCAGACCTTCCTCTCAAAAGGGCATCGCGTATTTTTAGAATAATACGATCGTAGAAAATCACACCGCCATATTGCATATACCCTGTGGAAAAATACTTGTTACTTGTTACGTAGTTATTAAAAACGTGTTGTGAAATTGTTATCGTAGCAATAACGCTTTAAATATTATTACAACTGAAAAAAGATGTGATTATACGAGCAATTATTATTCTGGTCATTGCAAAAATCAATCTGTTTCTTCAGTCGGCAACCTTTTTTTTCAGTCAAGTCAATCCTGAGCATCATTTTATTTCTCCACCAATACACGGTTACAAAAAATATAGCAAAAGTGTCCCCAATGGAAAAAAATAGTAACACGTATTAGATTTTCTGGCTTGAACTACGAAATTCATTTTCATTTTTGTACCCAGAACTGTAATGGTGAAACATAAAAATCTTAGAGGACCGTATGTTAACTATAACTATAAATTTCCCTCGGTGCAGAGATAATCAGAGTCTATAACAAATTGGTTGAAAAAAAAAATAAAAAAGAATAACTGGCAGAAATATTTTTCCACGTTGGGTCGACGTGTATAAAGAGTCGTTCGTTGGATTGACATTTAACCCAGTACAAACTATAAGCCGTATAATTTGTGTGTCAAGCGCTTAAAGAGTTGCATTCTTATCTGTTGACTAGCGGCATCGTTATTTAGTTTTGTTAAACATTTAAAATTATGTACACCCCACTCTTAACGTAATAGTTCCGCCTCTCTGTAAATAGCACCGGATTACCAAAGGGGAGAAAATAACAACGTGCTCACTTACACTTTATATATATATATATCTGCTTGGAGTAGCGTTGCGGATCGCTGATAGCAGAATCCGATCGTTGTTGCGACCTCGTATCAACCACGGCAATTATTTACGGACGACAGACTAAGAAGGTCAGCCCTACGTCTTTTTTCCGTCTGCATCATGTGCTCTGATTGACGGTAAATTTTTTTGAGGCACAAATGGTCAGGGCTAAAAATGCAGAATGATCAGAGATTAGAAGGGTTACAATACTGAACTGTTGGAGATGCGGAAATATACGTTTCCTATCATAGGATTCCGAAATTTACGGAATTGCAACATAGAAAAGTCAATATGTAGAAATCAAAGTGTAGAATCGTGGATATGAAACATGACGAAGGATTGGAAAATAGGAGAGACACGCAATGATATTTTCAAAAATGCCGAAACGTATTTTTGTCGAATTTTCATGTGTAGAATGTCGAAATGTAGAAAAGTCTCAGTATAGAAAACTAAGTCTTATTATTCACTTTTGATAATTCTATACTTTGGTTTTTTATGCTTCGACTTTCTAAATTTTGACTTTTCTTTTGCCGATTTTCTGCATTTTGAACTTCCGTCGATCAGATTTTTACGTTTTCGAAAATTCTATGTTCCGACTCTCTCACTTTCTAATTCTCCGACACTTTTAGTCCCCACAGAAAAAAAAAATACGTTGAAACGGTCTTTAATTAAACAACATCTTGTATGGTTTGATTGTTTGTTCTTTACATCGAGATATTGCCGGCGTGTTTTGTATTGCTACGGGTGTAAAAATTCCCTCGGAACCGTTAACCGATCGCGGGGATTTATTCGTCGGGCTAAAAGTGAAACTTGCACAGTGTTTTTTGGTCCACATCGTCTTGCGCCCAAAAATAAATCCGCCGCCACAGCAGCCTTGCGTCTCTTGGTTATTCCTTCTGTCGTAATATCTAGATGTATATGCTTGCTTATTATATTATACCGCGATATTACTATCCGTCCATGATGTCATCGGGGCTTACAAATAATTCACCTTACGTTACTGCTGCGAAGCTTTGCATTTCGCTTATAGTCGTTATATATATATATAGGACCGACTGGTAAACGATCGGACGAAAATTTATCGCTCCTCGCGATTCAGTCGTCGAGTATACTTACAACTCGCTGATCACGTTCTTCCGGAGTTGTTAAAAACGCGTCGTTACACGTTGTTAATGTTTACTCTTGTGTGCAGAATGAAAGTAACAAGATGAAACAGCGACCGGCTCAGCTGGGCACAATAAATCGTGGCGTCGCGACGCCGTCGGTCAAAATTTGGCCAATTCAAGTTTCTAATGAAATTATCATCAACGCTACGTGGAAGGCTGATCCGTCCCATAACGCTCTGTGGCATTGCCGTATAATAATCTATAAATAAAACTTTCCGGCGAGGATTTTACGGTGGCAAGTAGTTTGGATCTGTCGTCAGCTAAGCGCTGTAAACTTTGTCCTGTAGTGATTATTATTCGCCTTGGAAAAACAATTATAAATTAATCAGTATCTTTGTGGCAAACGGGATGATTCGAGTCATTTCGCCGACCAAACTGTGAGACTTTAGTTGGTGGAAGTGAAAGTTTCGACGAATATATAATAGAAAGAACAAGAAAAAAAAAAAAAAAATGCCACAGTACGACGATTCCTTCCTAGACTCCCCCTTCTTCAGGAGGCGAGCCAAAAGCTACAGTGTTCAAAAACGGGGCATTACGAGTCCTAAGGTTTCGCATTTGTCGGCTACGCCGACTTTGCTCGCTGTTACCAACGCTGGAATTCTTCTTGTGCCATCTGTATCGGCCATCGACTTAACTTCTATAAAAGGTAAAAAAAACAAAAAAAAAATTCCCCGTTTACATGTGTCAATCGTTTCGCTCATGGTCTGAATAAACCCCAGGAACGTATTTCCTTTACTCTCTTTCTCTCTCTACCGTTGTTACCATTATCAGCAATATTATGTACTCTCGAAACCAATTGTAAAATAGACGTTGCGTGACTAAAATGCGAATTTGTTACACTTGCACGGAAAACTTTTCCTAATTGTATTTAAAGAGCAACGATCCACTTACCTTCGAATGTATAATCATGATGATTCCATAATCTTCTGTAATCTTTTCAACAGTGAAAGGTAAAATTTTCTCCATGGATGTAATCAATACTAGAAAATTTTTAAATACTTACTTACAAAAAATCCATACCAATTTATGCATGAGATGGTTTCGCCCTCTTTGTGTTGGAATCCCTTGTTAGACCAACGAAGCGAATAAGTGTCGATTGAAGGACATGTTTTTTTACCATTAGGCCGTGAAAAGTTGTTTGTTTGTTTTTTTTTTTTTTTTATCGTTTTCTTCCGAATCGCCGACAAAACGTGTCCTATATATCGTGTCAGTGAGTTTTCCGCACGGATTGTATTCAACAACCGCAACTATACAGATCACGGCAAGGCTATAGGAATGTCCGAAATTACCGGACACTATTGAAATTGAGTTTTCGGTCTAAGCTATAATAGCCTGTTGATCTCCTTGTACATCCGAAAAAAAAATGTTGTCGTAATGACTAAAATTTGATCCTGGAAACGAAATTTCAGGGATAATATACAGGACCAAACATTGTTGTCACACAACCACAAAGTGTAGTTGATTTTATAACGCGCGGAAAACAAAATGGTTTAGTAATGTCTAAGAAAAGGTTTGGCATCACAATCCCATAGATTCCGTTGCCATTGCGAAATCAAATATACACAGTGAAATCATTTTGTAAAGATTGAAAAATGATTGTTTCATTGTTGTAGCTGAAAATATTATCGTCTGATTGTAATTTATGCTACGTGAATTAAGTGCCACTTTAAACAACGGTAGAAAAATATGCCGTTGTGAATTGACTGGCTGATTCAATGGTATTAGAACGCGAATGATTTAATTCTACTGATTATACTAGACAGATGCCTGGAGCTCCTCCTAATAACTGCTCGTCTTACTTATCTCGCGAGAAAGGGTTTTTAACGCGTTACGGAAAGTATTTTGCCACTTCAAAAAAAAAATCTTGTAGATTTACGATGTAAAATGTTATTTGAGATCGGAAATCAATCAATAACTCTCACGATTTTTCTAAATTTTATTGAATAGATTTAGCAAATTGTAATAAGAGATTTAGTAGAATCTACCAGAGGGTTTTCAACATTTTGATAATGCCATGAAAAATGATTATTTCATTAAATTGACTAAATTAAAATCGAGATTTGGTATTTATAAGTATTATTCAATTAAATATTTTTTTCGACTTTTAAACAATGATTTCATTAATTTTGGTATTAACAACAAAATTTTACGTTCCCACGAGAAAATTTTCTACAAAAATGGGTCTAGAAATTAATTTTATTAAAAAAGCATATATTTTTCTCTGATCCGCGTAAATGTGAATTTCATGTCACGAATTTGCGGCTTCCTTTTTCAAATTGAAAGATGACCATCGTCATCGCGTAAATTTTCATCATCAAAGACGCGAGACGATTCTTTGGCACACTCCGTTGTCAGTCGGGAGTATTCTTTGTTGACGTTGTTGCAGTACCGTGTCCTCCACGTAAATGATCATCAATTAGGTGTACATATGTACCGAGGTATGTAATGGCTTCCGAGGCATCGAGGCACCAACGTTTATTCATAATCCAATTGGACCGGGACATCTGGGACAAGTTTAACGCTGCAGAATTAATTCCGGTACCTAGCAAGATGCAAACGGCGAATGCAGCCATGCGCATTGAGGTTTCATAGGTGGGGCAAAGCTGTCCGTGACAAGAACCGATGCAGGAAAGAAAATTGGACAAAGACAGGAAGAAGATTGGAAAATAAGGAAGGAAATGATGCCGTAAAAGAACCCTCTCTCGTCTCTCTCGCGTCGTCGTCAGCTTTTCGTCGACGACAAGGAGCTTTTCTCGCCGTCGACACGCCTCTTTAGCACGTTCTCGTCGACGCCGCTAATTAGCGCCAACGAGTAATTATCATTGCAGGGGGATGGCTTTTTTCGTACTTGGGTAGGTTTGCCTCGCGTGTTACACCGTCCCGGTGCAGACGTTCAACGAGACTGCAGGGAAGTGATTCGAGCCCCAGATCGCGTTCACGTGGAAACCCCTCGACCTTCCCCTATGTATGCACGAACGACTAAGTTCGTTAAAACGTTAATGACGCTCTTCGGATCGCCGTTGACGAATGTGCAACACGGCGTGTTGAGGGAAAGACGATGCGAATTCCCTGTCGACCTGCAGTACGCGAAGTTCGCCTTGTTCAGACTTCAACCCGCGAATAATCGAGTGATAATTGAGTGCTGGGTTGATTGTCGTTTCACAACACTTGTCCTCAAAGTTCCAGCCAGTCCTCTGCAATGTCAAAACCTTTCAGCCGATGTTTCTTCAGATCTTCGACAATCATTTACAAACAATTTCGACCATCCGTGATCCTACCAGACACGGAGTTATTGGATAGATTTTTTTCTCACAACACAGCGATAAGTATCATTTTCAACATTTGTCAAAGCTGAAAATGTCAAACATGCCAATTCTGCTTGATATGGAAACGTAGATCTTTTGCCTTGAAACAGCGTTAATTGTCGGTTTTAACGTTTTTCTTCAAAGTTGCAGCCAGTCTTCTGCAACGTAAAAACCTTTCGGAACTTCTTTCTCTGTACATCTTCCACAAACGTTTGGGGTATTCCATAAAATTTAGACTCGTCTCTGGTCGTCATCCCTGTCGGAAAAAACTGCAAAAAACTTTTTTCTGAAAAGTATGATTCACAACTCGTTAGGTTTTGTAAGAAACATTTTTCCGCGCACCGTCTCGATAACGAACTTGAATCGCTTTACAGAACAAGCATCTTCCGATAATGAGGATTACGAAAAAATCTTCACTCCCAAAACCAAGTTTCGAAATAATCTGAAAGGAATCATAAATATTCTCTAAATTAGAGGCTTTGCCAGAAAATATTATTTCAAAAATGGTGAGGCTCGGAGACTAGCCAATATATTTTGTAACGCTTCATTTAAAAAACCGTTTCAACCATCTACCACGCTAGCAAATATGGAGGAGTGGATGTTTTTTTTCACAAATAGCATCAATGATCATTTTTGACATTTATTGTCAGTTACAGTGATTCCCGAACGCGGTAACGACACTTTTTCAACAGTGTTTCTGTAGTGAGTCATCCGATCAATACTCATTCTCTTGTCCTATACAACCTGTTCGGGCAGGACTTTGTCTCTTTTCTGTACTTATTATTTATAATACCATATACCTATGTTTTTGAAATTGAAGAGTACGATACTCGTTGCTCTGATTTATCGTCGAGAACGGCTGCAACTGCGTGACTTGCTCTCTTATTGTCACTACTGCTTCGGCATTTTATTGCAAAAAGGGAGGGAGATGATAGACAACCGCGTGATTCACTGAGTCACGAAAAGCAGCCTGACATCATCGCAATAGGGTTTCTGTCATGGGGTGAATTAATGCGTCTGGATCATGGGATCGGCGTATCTTTGCCTCATGCCGACGCCAAATTTATATCATTTCACCCATTATATTCATGTTGGCTCGATGATTTTGTTTTTTTTTCTTACCAATAACTACGATCAATCCCGTCCTTTCAAATTCACGCCAATAATATGATTTTTATTCACGTGTATATCGTACAATTTTTAACCGTATATTTATTCGGAAGTCGATAAAAAACAGTTGGATGTGCCAGAAAAATTGAGTCAAAAATCGCTCCATAGTGAAATCGATTTAGGAATGTTCTGCGTGAAAAAAAGAAGTTTCGAGAATCGTTAGGGAATTTTCAGAAAGTTCAAACAATGTTTTGTTGTTGACCGAAAAATTTAAAAGTGCTAAAAAAAAAGACCCGGTCAAGACCCGGTCTTGAAATGTTTCGAATAAAAAATACAGTTTCCGACAATTTTAAAAAAGGTCCTCTTCAAAATTACAGTAAATATTTGTAAATAATTGACTGGTTGAACAAAACTACTGTTTCAGAGTTTGAAGAATTGCACGAAAAATTTTGAACAAAATCAAAAATGGTGAGGGTCGGACGTTGGTTGGGTTCGCATCGAATTCCCTATATCCTATAGCTGAGCACGGTTGTTTGTATTTTTGTTGCAGGTAAGCGGATCAATTTCAATTTCACGATTACTTACGGCCGAGGTTGATGAAAAGACCGCTCCCGATGGTAATTGCTGCCATTTCCTTTATCACGTTGTATTGTGCTCTGAGCGTATTTCGCATTGTACAGTTTCTGTTTGAAAATAGGTGGGGAAATAAAAATGCACATGGGACGAGAATATGGATTTTTCTTATTGAATCCGTAGTCAGTATTCGAAGAGATACGGTAACACAGTTTCGAATCAGTTTACACGAGTTGAATACATTTACAATTAGTATGAATCAAATTCGCGTCAAAATAGTCTACAGATTCAGAAGAAACTTTTTGAAAAAATCGTTGGCGTTAGTTAGCCAATGGAATTTGGAACGTAGAAGCAACAAGCCAGAAAAACTGTTTTTTCGTATGAGGCTGAAGCTAATAACGTTAACGTAAAGTAAACATCGGGGAACACAAATCATTACTGCACAATTTTAGAATGACTTTCAAGAAGTTGGCTTTGCAAAATATGCGTACATTTTATTTATCACGGTATACTAAATTTTAGTTCAGGACTAAATTCTAATTCTGGAAAACAGAAAGTATGTAATTAAAAAGAATAAAATTAAATATATAAACTGGGAAAATCGTAATCGGTTATTTCGAAAAAGTATATTTTTTTCCTTAAAATATTGAATGTCGATTTATTTCCGGTAGAATCAGAAGTTCAAATTAAACGGGACATGATATTTTTTCATGCTCCTCATTTGATTGTAAAATCCCGTCACTTTCAAATTTTTTCATCTAACCATTTCCGAGATTATCCCTGGAGTTTGTCGGACAGACCGACATTTTTTTAAAAAACCTATTTTTCGAGTTCTAGAGGTCCGAAAGCGCAAGGATTCGTTGTAATTGGAAAAAGTAATTTTCGATCGAAACCAATACTTTTCTTATATCATTAAAGGTAATGAAAAGTAAAAAAGTGATCATTCGGAGCGTCCAAGTGGCAAGCAAGCGAGCTATAGATACGTAATACGTGAAACAATTGGCAAAACTTTTTCGATTAAAACTTTCGTGTCGGGTATATTTCCTCTTTCTGGCAAAGAATTCACCCCGTATAAATGAATTGCTGGATCAATTACGAGCGGTGCACGGACTGCCGGTCAAATATACCGTTATGGCTGCCATAAATGTGGTAAGATATAGGCATGTATACGCTATACCATAAAATTCCGGGGATTCTCAGGCCTTTCTGAATCGAAGGAGCCAGATCTCATTGAATATTTTACCTCAAGTTGAGGAAATCTCTGATACCCGTGCAGCCGTATGTAAAGAAATTCATGCCAACTTCACGTAGGTATATCTATATTGCATCTATGGAAGCACTGCACGAAGTTCTTAGGATATATTCAATATTCTTAACAACGTTCAAACGACGTCTGGGCTCCGAGCAGAACAGATTCCTCGAATGGTTTAGTCCTATACATTTTTTCTTCCTCGATTGAAACATCCGTAATTCACTAATTCAACCTTTTTCTGCGACGAGGTTAAAGTTAGTGAAGTTAACGTCGTGAAACGTTCGTGAGAAAATCATTATTTTACAGTTTTGTAACGACTTTCAAGGAGTTGTTTTCATACTTCGCTTCACTACGGTCGATGGAATCTTAGAGAATCCTAAAGTTTCGAAATAACAACTTCACCTTGTCATGTGTCTTTACAATATATGTTACTAACTTCAACCTCATTTTCTACGTACGTCTCGGCTTGCAGATGTGAAACATCCGATCAAAACGGATAAAATTCGTCAATCTAGTGGACAATCTCTGCCCTGGATTGACCCGGTTGGAAATGGATTCTCTTATAACGCAGACTCTCCGTTTTTTTCTGCGTAGCATTTGTGGTCTAAACTGGTAATTATATTGTACAACCGGACTTCGTAAAAAAAAAATTAAAAAAAGGATGATAAATTTTTTGGTTCACCGGGTGAAGTGACTCACATGTATATATATCTTATACAGTTTGCCTGATTGTAATTGAAAACGCGCGCACAACGCGTGTAAGTATATACGTATATTTATGTGCACACGTGCTCGAAACCATGGATGAGAGTTTACGCAGTTGATACCCAACACCCAACACCCATCGTCTGGCGCCGTTCCGTCAGTTACTCCCGAACCTGAACTCTGCCACAGCCACTGACATTCCCACAACTAACTCAAGGCTTTTCTTTAACAGCGGCAAAAAGTCCCGTCAGGAAAAAAGCACGCTTATAGAATCTACCATGGTTTCTGGATATCGGTGGTTCACTGTCAAGAAACCCGTCCCAAAGTTTCGTCCGTGGAGGCTGAACGAGGAAACCGAACTCAAATGGCATAATTTACTAAACTTGTCACATTAATCGTACACATTAGGTTTATTTTTTCTACCAGTTCTATTTGCACCGAAGTGTCATTGGTTGCAGGGATGCCCAAGATCGACCAATCATTGATTTTGCAATGTGATTGGTGGAAAGTTTTCCATTCAAACTGTCGCCTTGTACTCCCTCCACTGTCTTCGGTGCACATGGAACACTAGTGACATCTTGTTGTAGGCAGATATTTTTCCATGTGGAGTTCGGTTTTCTTATGTAATCTTCACGGCTTTGTCCCTTCAGTTGCGTTGTCAAGAATTGTACGAGCTACTAGATTCCTTGAACTCATGCTTCAGCTCAGAGAGGGTTGATTGGAAAGCCGATCATAGTGCATCCGATCTCGAAATCAGATCAAGTCACGCTCAATCGTCACTGTCAGGTATTAACATATGTGACGCAGGTGTTACTTTTTGCATTCTACTAATGGTTCGGCCATAAACTACATTACCAGTTTTACCCACCTCCGAAAATGGTAACGTACTTCATGGATGGCCTCTAAGCTTTGTTGAGAGGTGAATCCTTGGTTAAATGTATTCGCGGAGTGTAGGAAGAAACACCGCGAACTAGATTTTATCGAGAGTCCGGGAAATTCAGCTGGACCGAGTTCTATGCTCATCATCGTCTGTCCCCTTTGACCTGGTGATATTCCGAGAGTTCAAAACGAACCTCCAGGCTCGACTCCTCGACGCCCACACGTCGGTATGGTGAAGGAATGTTGTGCACAGTTCAACACACACGTGTTTCCAGCACAATGTCGGCTCAGTTTTGTTGCCGCAAAGGACAGTCGGGCCCATAAATATCCTTGCACATTAGCACGTCGGATTATCTTGATCCTGGAGTCCTGCAGATAGCTGGTACTGGTAATGGTGGTCACATTGATCATCGCCTGCACAATTCTTTCCAGCCACTACGGTTCTATTTTTAGCCACTCGATATGACAAGACTCGAGAGATTTTGTATTTTGTATTTGGTTTATCTGGCTCAGTATAGGAGGCTCGGTTTATCCACGCCGCAAAGACGTGTGCGGCGCATCGTCAGACGGGGGGAAAGAGACGCCAGAAGAGTGCAGAGAGAGAAAGAGAGAGAGAGAGAGAGAGTGAGAGTGAGAAGGAAAGTGAGAATAATTGATGAATCAGCCGTGGAATGGCGTCACGCCTCAGAAACATGTAGCGAAAGACTGCTTATAGACAGAGGCATCCTCGTTCAATTTGATTTCTGTACTTTTATGCACAAATGTGTTATTTGCAAGTAGGTACAATATAACTTACAGTTTTCAAAAATAGAGAGAAGAGAATGAGAATCATGATAGGACAATGACAGAAAACGTAGGAATAATAAAACGAAGATAAGAACAGAAGAATACGCATTCGACTTAGTAAAAATAAAAAGGCGACCGAATAAAAAACAGTCCCTCAATCAGGGATTGCCTCAGTATCTGGTGTACAACGAGATGAGGCGTAATGCGAATCGGCACAACTGCTCATTAGACTCGTGCCAATACCTCATGTAAAACGGTTATAAATAAAATTGAATGTGTATGTGCTTATACGGGCAGACATAAGCAGCAGAATATCCTCACCAGGAGAGAGCGAAGCGAAGGAGAGAGGATGAGGATTGGACGGGCTGGGCTAGTTAACAGTCGGTGCGCACACGCCACACCGTCCGGACGCGAAGCATTCAGTCAGGCAGTTGGTTGGGCAAGGAGTCGGAGCTCCTATTCGAGTTTCCTCCTTCTCGGCGACATCGCGTTCTTTCTTCTTCATTGTCGAGAAAATTTCCCATTAAACTCCGGTCGACTTTCGACCTACGCCGAGGTGGTTCTCCTAAGTGTCGTTCAACGATCGAGCGGTCGCCGATAGATCGGAGAGTGCTTATCTTATCTGCGTCGTGACGTTCAGTTCCAAGGAAGAAAAGTGAAATTGTAAGTGATGCAGGTTTACGATTATATCCATTCGACTTTAGTCCGATTATCACATCGCTAAGTGCGCATCGTCTGCGGTTTGGGCTGTGATCAGTTTTTGGTTACTTGGTTCTAATGCTACGACAACACTGTGGACCTGAAACTTGACGGTTGACTTGAGATCCCAACTCGAGAACTGCACTCTTGCACTTTTTGTCCAACGACGCCAGCGAGACAGAAAATAACAACTCTTTTTCACATGTGTAGTGTAGTTGTCCATTTGCTCGTTGGCAGTTTTTCATGCGTAGATTTCATCTTTCTTGAGCGTTTGCATGTCGTACCGTCGTTGAGAAATTTCCATTCTTAGATATATCAATCACAAACGATGAAAACGTATCTACAATTATGTGTGTACTTGAGCAAGTGATTTATGTCCCAAACATTTGTGATATGTGGACTACGTGTTTGGTAATTATACAAGCTTATCTACCGATGATTAGTTTTGATAATCCAACGAACGTTTTTCAATAATGGCAATCGCGACAACTCAATCACATGTACGGTAATCTCCATTAATGGATTTCCAGTGGCTCACTGTTTTTTGAAATCAAAACTGATTGCGAAACAAAATTTCGTTCTATGGAAATTTTATGTTTGTATAATCAACGTATCGTTTGTTTCTCCTGTCACTTGGGTATAAAATTCGCTTGGAAAGGAAACTTGTTCCACTTTTGGTCCCAAAAAAATAGTGAGCCACTGGTACCCCAATAATGAACGTTACTGTACGTTGTACAATTTGTGGTACAAGTCATCTCGTGGAATACTTTCAACGTGATTTTATAAAGTGATATTATATGCCATCTGAAATGATGTCGTGGTGAGATCACAAACCGGTCAGTCTGTAAACCGCGATTGTCAGACCGCTAATTTCTTAATAAGAAGTGTGAAGGTCGCGCCGTTTAAGTCATCGGGATATTATATTTTCCTATGAATATTTCTCTAGTAACGAACAGCTCACTACTCACAATTCACATGCCTCGCGTGAATAATTATTAACAATTTTAAAACGAGACTAAACTCAGATAAGTTTCCTCTTCCGTGAGAAGGTATTCAATATGCCGGGAAGTAGCTTATTTCTGTTGTTGCCCAGAATGAGCATTCACGTCGTGTTTACCATTTTCATATACTGTGATAGAACTAATTTGTAATTGCGTTCGTTCACTCTGGCCTATACGTTAATCACGCTGATGTCGATGACACACGTGTGTGACGTCAAGTTCCTTGCGAAGAGAGCTTTATTATCCGTAGCGTATGGTTCAATTTTATTAATTAAGTACTCGTGAGATAGACACGTGTTCGAACCTTTCGGAATCCCAACAGGTTTGCACACTGCGCTCATGTCAGTCCAACTGTGACTTCCAAGAGAAAGCGGTGTTTGAAATTCTTCGTATCATCTGGCTGGTTATGATTCCAATGTTTGATGCGATATCTTCGAAAACGGAATTCCGCGGCAAAGGATTCTTTGCCCGCGCAGTTATGTAGCTAATGGAAAGTTACACCGGACTGTTTGTCTAAGACGGTTCAAACGTTATACAAGTTGTCCATTGCGTCTAGACTCGCAGCTATCGCCCACCGATACCTGACCTTCCGCACTTCTACCTGACCGCTTCTATTTGAAACGAAAATCGACAACCTTACCTCTGCTGCTTTCACCGTCGAGAACTCCATTCATTTTTCTGAATAGTTCTCGACTGGGTTATTGGGGTGCGAAGAAGCCAGTCAAGGTGGGAATGTATCCTGCAGGAACTCTACTGCCGACACCCTACTATGTATTTGTCTCAAAGAGAGAGAGAGAGAGGAAGGTCGTGACGAATCCAAACATGGGACACCCAAGCAATTAGAGCAACTTGCTGGGGTAATTCAGGAAAACACTCTGAGAGAAAGAGACGTAGTCGGTGCTTAGGCGGACGAAAAAAGGGTTCTTAAGCCCTCACAAACCAACCGCAGTCGAGCAATTAGATCTGACCAAAAGCCTAGAAAATTTTTACGACGTCCTTGTTTTGAGATATCGCCACAAATTACAAGCGCTGAAACGTAGATGAGTGATTATAATTGAAGTTGTGATATCTCCGTTACATTCGCACGCTAACTAAATGTATTCAGATTCGTAGGGGTGTAAGGGTTTCAGAAATATTTGCCTCCACCATTTTTTTAACTCTCGTCCATGATTTATGAGCTTTTTCCAACGGCAAAACAGTTCGGAGTCAATGAATAACAAACAAACTTTGCATTTTTTACCGCGTATGATTGGTAAAGAAATGTTTCTTACCGTAAGAAATTGAAACGTTTTTGACTTAATCCTTCGGTAAAGTTTTTTAGCGTCGGGAATGTACTCAAATAGCTAAAAATTGTTTGTACATTTGCGACCAACCCACCACGATTACAACTTTGGCAACTGTTTGTCTACATGAAATTAATAAAGTTCTAGATATTCTAACTCAATGTAAAAGTATAAGTATCGTTTTCCGTATTCACGGTTCTTCTCGTTATTTTTTTTTTTTTTTTACTTCTCTGTCTTCGGTTCAACGCTGTTCACGCTCGGGTCAAAATTCTCTCAAGATTGCTTTAACGCGTGCAATCCATTTATTTCTCCCGCTTTGATCGTAATAAGTTTAAACAATCTTCTAACACCGTTCGAGCCCGAAAATTACACAAAATATCTCTGTGTGTAATCGCGTATTTCCAAGCTTTATGGAAATTGTGTGGAATAATTTTTATTCCGACGCGGTTTCTCGAGTTAAGCTCCAATTTAGAAGTTCAACTTAATGCTTTCGTAATCGAAATTTTCCGCAAGTAAATTTCTTGGCTGAGGCTGTATACAACGCTATTAAAATAATTAAATTACAAATCACATATAAATATATCTCTCTGTATATTGCTTGAAGATTTAAATTACATGCTGAACGCATCACCAAGCGTGAATTTATCCCTCAAATCCGAATTTATCCGGGGTACAATTTTCGTTCCTAATTTGCGCGAGTTTGCAGCACGAAAAAAGTGACTCCAAATTCAAGATTGATCGAAACTCATAACTTAACACCAGGCTTTCGAAAGCTGGTGGGGTAATTAACGGCTGAAAGGCATTTGAGCTCCGTTAGCTCAGCAGTTGCCTCGATCAAAACTTTAGCAGAGTTTACCATATACTCGAGAGTGTACGTACATGCCACAGTCGACTTGATTAGAAGTTGCCGATCAGCACCGGTTATCCTCTTCGGTGCCTCCAACATAACGTCACTTGCATACGGATTCCGCTGACCCGAGATCAGAATTCCTTGGCAACAAATCGACGTTGACGATTGGATTCGTATCGTCCAGATGTATTTAGCATTTGAGCAGTTTTATACCTGGTTCAATCCAAGAACATTGTAATAATAATTCTCTACTGATCTAATATGCAATCAGTCACTTAGTGGCCAGGTGCTTCATCTCAAAACATTTCAAATGCGTTCGTCACATGTTTTGTATACCTATTCCATACACTCTGTATCAGATGATTGGAAGGCTGATTGGTACTTAGAGACAGGTCGACGGGCATTCAAACTGGCAGATATAATTATTGCTATTCATTTGCGTGCTGAAAATTATTTTGTTGAACTGGAAGAAAGGGTCACTTTATATCCTCTTGTGGCGATGATTCTTCTCGATCTGTTGTTCTTCAATCGGTGCCTTCCGCGTTTCCTAATTGTATATTATTCTCTCGCGTGCTTCAACTTTAGTCGGAACTCGGAACTCTCTCTCTGTCTCTATCTCTTTAGTACCCATCACGACATTAAACTCATCTCAACTCCTTTCTTCGTTCTCCAAGAGTCCCCCTCGCTCTTAACTAAACAAGACTTGCACGCCGTATGTCACGTTTCTTTCGCAGACAACGAGGCTCTCGGCAAAAGTGGGCAACTTCTCTCTGGTAAAGTGGTTTCGTGTCACGAAGAACCACTTCTTTTACATTTTTCAGCCAACGTGTCCAGCCAAACAAGAGTTCAGGATCCTCTTATCAACTTTTCACCATGGTTACGTGTTTTTACTCTCTTTTGAAACGGATTCCTTTATGGATCCTGGAATCGTTTGCCGGAAGGGAAACATCACATCGCTTTAACATTTACCCGCGAATTCGATTTAACCCATATCATTGCGTAATCACCATACTGTATATCCAGCAGGTACCTATTATACATCATGTGTATACCTACTTATTGTTGAATCCAGCTAACTGGGAAACGGCGCACTTGCTGTTCTTGAATTCCGCTGGATATTGCCTCCCTAATTGCTTCATTATTGGTAGGACGCGCGTCCAGGGCGTTGATTGAACCTCCGGCGATAGGGACGACGAGTTCCATGAGCTCGTGTCCGGTGCACCGAGGTCGCAATAAGCTGCTAGTAGGTTAGGTATCTGTCCGACACATTAACGCTGTCTTTGATTTACGTCATGACCATCTGTCGCCTTACAGTCCCTGCAGAGTATCGCTGTCACTTTCATCATGGTCTCAAATCGCGTTTCGGATTTCAGTTTGACGTGTAGGATAGAATTTCGCTGCCAGTCTTCTCCACAGTCGTCATTCAAGACACGAAGTTTGATACGCCCTCTCAGCTTTTGGTTTAAATCAATTTATTGGGTATCGTTAGCTTGCAAGCTTGAATCGTAGTATTCATACGCGGGTGCGAACGATCGCTATGAATAATTCAGGTCGCACTGTCGCTCGAATAAGGCCTTTAGGCTGTAATGATTGATCGAGAAAAACTGCAGAGTTAAGAGCCTCGGTGCTGAATTGATCACTTTGCTCTGGCAGAGGTGTAACAATCTTGTTTGCCGCAGATTTGCGCCCCCACACAGGAAGCCGAATCATTGCCAATCAATGCGGTGTTTAACTAATATTAACCTCCTTTATTGTTATGATCGCGAAATTGCCATCTCGACAGAGAATCTGGCTTTAGTACTTATGCTGTGAAATAAATCCTACATTGCATATCAAAGTGCTGTACAATCGAAATCGTGGATCTCTTTTGTACAAAGATCCTCTTATCTTGCGTTTGAATACGATGGCTATTCTAGCTATCCCTACTGGCAATGTTAACCACCGCTTAGCTTTGCCTATGACTGACAAGTTGTTTGAAGCTGAAAAACTAGGAGACCGGTATCTGGACCACATGTTTCTAGCGTCAGCGTGACGGTATGGCAGACTGGTTGCCATCCTTCTCGGCTACTTACTACGCCTCGGGCCCCTAAATTTAGGAACGTCCAAAAGCGTCCGTCCGAAGCACAGCTCCGCAATTCCCACATTTCAGAGTTCCTAGGCTCTCGCTTTCTCCTTCTCCCCTGAGTTACGCGATGCTCGACTCCCATAGGAAAGTCCTGTGTTCTTCCTTCTCTAAATTTAGACACAGTTTGTTCGGTTCTTGCTGTACGGTGGCTGCAACTGCAACTCACGGGTCTTGTCCAAGTTGCTACGTAAATCAGACACGCTTACCACCATTCGACCAACCAAATATCTCCGCATACTTTACCAGGGGTGCCAACTACGCTTTGGTGGTAGTTGGTACATCGCCCCCAAAACTATTTCAGTATAATGCTCGTCAGCTACGGAATGCAACCGAGACGATGTTACCTTGTGGAGCAGAACTTTGAGTTCTCGGCGAGTAACTTAGTCGTCGCCCTTTTCATGGTAGTGCAAAATTGAGCCTCCTCTGCATTGGATTTGTCGCGTATTATCCTAACTATGGTCAGCATAAAACGGTTTATCGATATCGGAATCCCAATTCACCCAAAACCGAGTTTGAGAGACCTGCGTGGAAATGTAATTAGTACAGAATGTGTCAATGCCTCGGATATGTACAGCTTATTTATCGATGTGATATCGCTGGTGGTTACCACCGCAGCTTGTGAATCATCATGTCCCTTATACGAGGGTCTCGAGGTAATAGAATGTGTCGACAAAGCTATTACCCAAAGTGCGGTGGCTATAACACGAAATGGGTATACCCATGGCATACTGCAGGTGCATGAATTGCAGAGGATCGAGCCAAATGAATTCCGTAATCGAAAATCCATTACAGTAGATTGTCGGGTCGCGGGAACGGATCGATAATCAATTAGAAGGAAAGGCAATTATTGGCCCTTCAAAACGGAAGTGAAAGGTTACTTATAATTCCACGCTTCTTTTCACGACGCTGCGCTGTGCAGAACTTGGAAACGCAATAATCAATCATTCAGGTTTTCTTGGATGGGTTGAAAATTCTAAAAACTGTCTGCAGGAATCTGGACATCGAAATTGCCTTTTCCGTTAGCGAGTCGCAGGAACTACCGAAATCCATACCGAGGTAATTGGATAGGATGCAGGTGAACATGCGAAATAAAATCACTGCTGATGGGAATCTCGATAAGAGATTGGCCATTTCCAGATCTCGGAATTGCCACGTCCAGCCCTAAGATCCTCGTTTGTCTTTTCGAAATCTCCCCATCAACTATCGATCTCACAAGTTTAAAATAGTATTCTGCTCCCACAGCTGTGTCGTCGACCCTCGTGCTCAGCGGCACCTGTGCTTCTGCACTTGGTCCATCAATAACAAGAAATGGAATGTGAATAAACGTGCTACATTTCGAAGACTGATTTTAATTTCGAATACTAATTTCTTCGCAAAATTTCCATCAGCTTTTTTATGTATTCATTTATTTTTTTGTATTTCGAACCAATTATTCTGAATAATTTGGCATATTTCAGCATCCCATTGACACATGAATCACTGCTAATACATCGCGGGACGATTTCCTTAGGAGAAAACTCACGATTCCCCTGCACTCAGAAATGCGTGTAATAATGAATAAATAGTCGCGAGGCATTCTTGAAATTTTTCTGACTGGTAATAGCTAGTATATCCTGATCGATTTCAACTTAATTCTTGAATTATTGTTACAGTACTCCTCTAGTTTTGTTTGTTGCTTTATTAAAATGAACTTTGACTACTTATATCTACATTTAAATCTAAGTGATCTTCACTATTTGTAATTGATGGTAAAGGGTAAGGAATCCTGTTGAATGCACATGTGCAACGTAGGAAATATAATTTTATTTTTGAAAAATGTGTTGGAAGCTAATCCATTGTCGAAAAAATGACTGGTCTCTAATTGGGCTGGGACAAATTCGCACCTTTGTTGAATCGAAAAGTACAAAGTGAATTCTGTTTCCAACTCTATTAAAAAGTAGTTGAAGCAGTTGGTCAATTTTTGGAGAAAATCTGTTAAATAGATTCAACACGTTCTTTCTCTTCGTGTCATATGCAATTCGTTCCAGAGTCTGTTTGCATTCGCTCGACCAACTTTCAGATAACATTACACTTTATATACAACACAATATCACATAAAATCGGGCATGAAACCGTAACATCATGTATGTAAAAATTTACAGCTCTAGACTGTTACGGATATATATAGCTATGTAAATCCAATTACCATAAAGTGATGGAACGAAGATTGTATTCACCATGTTGCGAGTAATGTGATTTGCATTGATTGGGATTCCCCCGAGATAAGTGATATTGTTTTGTAACCCAGGTGTTTTCTTGTTTACAGTCAATTTGTATTTCCTTCTTCTTGATGGTGGTATACAGCATTTTGCATAAATATCATGAGTACTAATAAATTACTTACATCGTTCAGTTTTCAATATTTGTTATGTTTAATGATTGCTTTTCGACTTTTTGTCTTTAATGGTTTTAAAGTTCATAAACCCAGCATGCGCATACTATTCGCTTCAACGAATTCTGCTCATCAGGCTAAATTATGCAATTTACTAGGTTATTAATACTTCAGAATACCCAGGAGCAAAAAATGGCAAGACGTAATCCTCCAGTGTTAATGTAAACGCAGTGTACCGACGCAGTTAACGCCATCAGGAACTCGACTCGACCGTTAACTAGATATAATTCAGCCCTGAATTATCAAGTACGGATATCATCTTCTAAGATGAACTGCACAGTATCTGAGAGAAACCATTTGTGTAACTTGTTGGGGACCGTAATGGTTCCCATATACTTTTTCCGAAGGACATTATACATCTGGAGAAATACCAAACAGACGGGAGACTGCAGCCCCTTATGGGAAGTGCTAAACTTTGCAGGAGTTCGACTACGACTGTTATGGCCCTTATCTTTGCAAATTCTGCAACGCAGCGCAGCACTGTATCTCAATCCTTAGGTCAAATGTTCTATCCATCCGACCTCTAGGCCTTTATTTCGACTTTGCTGTGCGTGATACCGTGCGCATATACGTTGTTATTCCAAAAGATAAAGTCGGAGGGGCCTAGATTAGTTTTAGTAAGCCATAACTCCTGCTGCCCCTTCTTTCCTTTTCCGCTTTGCTGCGGCATGGGAAAAAGCTTTGGTTCTCTCGCGCTAGGCCATTGCTGCCACTTTATGGGCAAGCTGGTAATTCAAAGTTATTGACTGTGTTCAGTTTATACTTGATCCAAGAATTTCTACATTCTCATTCGTTGTATTCAATATTCTGATCTTGCGCCAAACCTGATGAAAGCCTTACTTCAACTAAGTAAAAGACATATTTGACCTGCTTTGTTTTCATTCTGACATTTCGCAAAGGACTTTCACTGAATCCTCAATACATTGTTACACTTACAATCAGGCTAACAACTCTCGATTTTTTTACAATCCTTGGACAAGCAAAATTTCACCGCAGACGAAGCGAAGCTTGCGAGGTTTATTCCAGAGTGACAGAGAATTCGTTGTGATTCATGAACGATATTCTGGAGTCTATCTGGAGGTACTAGGGAGCGTGTAACGAATAGTCCTGTGTTTGCTTGCGCGTGCGCTGTTCGATCGCGATAACGCGGTATATTCAACCCGATACTCCATTATGCAACAGAGCCTTGTCTACGTTGTGTGGCTACCGCGGTGTAGCCAGCATTGAAACGTGCTTGGGGAAGGAGCGGATAATGGTCCTGAGGCTGGGGCTTCCCGTCCCTGCAGCAATGCGTTGTCATACATCCTAAACAAGGATTCCGCCTTATGTTTCGATTGTAGGTATAACGGCTCGAATCAATATCAAATTTGAAACTTTGAGATTGCTCTGAAGATTCGAGTTCAGCTCCAAATTATAATTTCGTCACGTCTGTTGATCGGTCATTTTATAATGGCAATACTTTATCACATGCACAGTGATGTTTCACTATTCCGATTTCGATTCGACGCTGCAGCTCCTATTCCGCACGATGTTTTACCATATTCCAAAGAATAATATTCCATTTGTCTGGTGCAATCAACCTCGATATTCAGGTTTCAATGATTATCCATGAATGGAACTTGATTTCCCGCAAGCTCGGATACCACGAAGTTGTAGAGGGTATGCGGAAATCGCATCTACACATATAACCTATATGTGTATGGGGCATTCCACGAAGTATCGATCAAGATAGGAAATTGATATTTTCGGTTTAAACCAAATTGTTTACGCGAACGCACTGATTGAAGAACAAAGTCTTTATTTTTTTTCAAAATTTTTCAATTATTCGTATCTGAGATATTGGTATTTTGAGACCGCCCTTTTTCTAGGACCAGAAAATTTCAAAATATTCTAAAAAAACACGACATCAGTTTTGAGCCCTATTCAAAGATGAAGATTTCATTGCAGCAAAGGTTGTATTTCAAAAGTAATGAAAATTTCAAAAATTGCTCCTTGAATGCATTTTTCGTATGAAAATCCATTTCCATATAACATGGGTCGAAAAAAAATACATGTATTAATTCACAGAGTTCAATTCAAAAAAAGAGTAACTACCCAGGTCTTCGCTAAGTAGTGCACCGAACGTCACGTCCGAAGCACATATACAATAATGTTCATTAATGGGTTTCCAGTGGTTCACTATTTTTTCGGAATCAGAACTAGAACGAGTTTATTTTCTAAGTAAATTTTATGTGCCAATGACTAGTGACGCAAATGACAGGAGAAACAAACGATACGTTGATCACAGACACACAAAATTTTATAGAAAGAAAACTTCGCTTCTGTTTTGATTCCGAAAAATAGTGAGCCACTGGGAACCCATTAATGAACATTGCTGTACATAGAACATCTACTTTGGAAATGACTTTCGATGCGCAACCTAGTAAAGACCTCGATAGTTATTTTTTTTCGATCCATGTTGTATCTAAGTTTTTTGTTCATTTTTATATGAACACTTCGTCATTTTCAAAATCCAACGTCTGTTGCGACGGAATCTCCATGTTTGAATAGGGCTCAAAAATTATATCATATTTTCCTACAATTTTCTGCATTTTTTCGAAGAATAGAAAATGGGTGGTCTGAGATAGCAATATTTCAGACACGAATATTTTGAACATTTTTTAAAAAGTATGGGCTTTGTTCTCGAACCAGTACTTTCGCAAAAATAAAATATTTGAATTAAATCGTAAATATCAGTTTCCGATCCTGATCGATACTTCGTGGAGCCCCCCCCCCCCCCCCCCCCCACACACACACACACACACACACAAATCCCTTCCGTCCGTCTGTTATGTAGAAAAATACTCACGTGAATCAAAGTCACTGACAGGTAGAGTGAAAACTCTTGAAAACGTGGTGATTAAAAATTCGTTAACTACGCACGTCGTTCGATTTAACTTGTCCTATTGAATCGACGAAAGGACAGGTTAACCGCTGGTTTCGGCAGTGCTGAAACTCATTCGTTTGAATCTTAACAAGGAGTTCGAAAATGTCGAGCGTACAGTGAAACGTGTGTTTTAAATAAAAAAAAAAGGAACTGTTACATGGAGTGGGTAATGCGACCGCTCGTGAAAGGGGTTTATATTATAGGTACTGTTCTGTATTTCCTTGTAATTTTTATTTTTTTTTTTTGCAATCGACTGGAAAACCGGTCGACTTTTCATGTTCGTGCAGCGGTTACAGTGTCCAACCTTATCATTATTCAGATATGCCGTGCATAATATCTGGTAAACCGTCGTGGCGTTGAGCTTACGGCGATAGAATATCACTTGAGTAGTATCAATGCGATGAACATGGCGTGTGTATAAATTTAAAAAATTAAAAGGCCCTACTGGGTGCGGTGACTTCCGGGTAATATACACGGCATTCCATTTATAGATATAAAACTGGATCGTGATTTTGTCCTTGACATAGTTTTCGACTTTACATGAGCGTCATCCCCATAAACTCATCTTTTCATTGCAGTCCCTAACGGCACTGGCATATCGATAGCTAGATTCTCAGGACAACGTCAGGGAAATTTGTAATCCTCGAATGCTTGACCAGGTTGTAAAATTTATCAGGAAGTATACAATTCTAATCTCAGAGAGAACTCTAGAATAATAATTCTTAGGTTCACACGCATTTTCATTACGAGGGAATTCAATTCGATGGATTCTTCTGATAGAACAAGAGCACCGATAAACTTTTGAGTCCTGTAAAGAGTCACACGGAAAAATTTATGTCACATCATCTGACGGTGCGGGTATTTGCTGAAATGGTGGATTGAAATTTATAGCTAGTTCTCAGCGACGATACGATACGTCTTTTCCCCTTTTCCTGTTTCTTCCATGTCTTTCTGCGTCATCCTATCACATTTCGTTTCTTTTCCCATTCATATCCGCATAGCGTGCAGATACCATAAATCTGAAGTTTATGTCGGTTGGGGCTTCGAGTGGCAAACGAGATCACAAAATCCCACAATTTTTCACCCTCAGTGTAGATCTGCAACTACATTATTCAGGCTTTGGCCTTTGATCGAGTGCATTCATTCACCTTGAGCGCAAACATTTATCGGGTTTTCCGCATGATTACTGATGTGATAAACTAAATAAAATGTACGTTCTTTGCACTCTTCCATAGTTGCCACTTGGCTCTGAAGTTTTTCCTTGTTAGGAATGTGAATGAAGCACTCTTACTGCCTTATCTTGGAGGAATATCCCGTCCACTGTATGACGTCTGACGGTTTTTATCAATCTCTAGTTCCTAACTAAAATCTCAACCACGAATACATAATGGAATCAGTCCGCCAGTTATGCAGTGATACAATACACGTCACGTTATTGTTTGGTTCACATACGGCTTCGATCAAACCTCTTTTTTAATTATAAATTGGCTGTTACGGTCAGTTTGCAGCAGGCAAGTGTAAACAAACGAATTCAATTCGCCGTATCGCTAATTGTGACTCGCAGTTAAATGGCCTGCAGTGGAGTGTCAACCTCTGTATATTGTATTCCAATTATTCCGAATTATTCCGGATTATTCAAAATGGCCGCAAAATTTATCAAATTAATAGTATTCGCATGTATCAAATCCATGCTCAATGTTCAAATAGACTTACTGCATATTTTGTTTTCCGATATTTCTGTTGTGGTAAATCTTCTGAAGGCATGGTGTCATCAAATGAACTTGATGAACCTACAAATTGTGTACCTTTTTGACTGACAATGTATTGCGCAACTTATCTGATGTAACTACAACCGGAACTCTTGATGTGAGTTCGCAAAGTCACTTGGAGTAATTTATCTTCCTGAAGTCTTGAGGTGTTCACGAGTAAACGCATAAAGGTGACGCTTCCAGTAAGTTGAAAAGATTCCCCGTTTAACAACGAAAATCTTTTACCGATGTTGCAGAAGTCGAGGAAAGGCACAGCGGGAAGGCTCGGGGCGGTAAATTGGCGCGACGAGCGCGGTCCTTCAAGGAGGACTTCCTGGAGAAATTGTCCCACATGCGTTCCCCCGGTGGAAGTAGCGGCAGCGGGGGTGGGGCTCCAGGAGGCGGCAGCAGGACCGGGACTCGCGCCGCCTCGCCCTCGTCCCCCAGGACGTCCCGGGACAAAAACACCGGCGGAGATCCTTTGGAGAAGAACCCGCTCCACGATCTGCACAGCCATGTCCGACAAGTTCAGCTAGCGCTGTTGCACTTCCGAGACGTCGTGTCGAAGAACAAGCTCGAGATGCTTCCAGGGAACGGCACGATCGTCCTGGAAACTGTCACCACGATACACACTGTTTTGAAATCCTATCTGCTCTACGAGAACAGGTGATTCCTCGATTCCGAAGGTCGCCAGAAAACTGGCCAAATGGCTTCTGTTCGGAATACACTCTTGATACTTCCTTTTCTTGTGTATCCGGTATAGTTCGACCTTGGGATCGGCTACGAATCAAGTTTACCAAGCATTGGCACAACTGTTGAAGCTCTGCGACGACGTCTTGCTTCATGGTGACCAGTCTTCGGCTTTGGACAGCGACAATGTAACCCATGTGATCAGCTTGGTCGAGGAAGCCGTCAAGAATCTGGTCAGTCTGGCGCAGGAGAAGATATTCAACAGGCAGAAGCCTGCGCCGATAACGACGAATAACAGGTACAGGTACTGATTGTGTCATTGACTGTTTGTGTTGTTCTTGTATTATAGACAGCCTTGAGTTCTTTCCAATCAAGCGCTGACCCATTCCATGCATTCATTACCGCAGAACTTCTGGATTTGGAGCGGAACTCATGCCACAACGAAACTCCTTACCCGACATTCCACTCACTCCGAGAGAAAGACAGATTCTGGAACAGACTGCAACCGCCAACACTTTGGTTCGAAGCTCGCACAGTTCCGAATCCATACTCAGGGACTCTAGTCCGCCGCCTAAACCACCGTTGCCGGATAGGTACGCTTCATTCAACTATCGTTAGCTTCGTAGCTCGCAATCTTTGTTGTTGTTGTTTCAACAAAAATCGACTTGGCTACCGTTGCAGGACCAACGTATCCGCTTCCGAAGAAAACAGCTCCGCTGGACCACCGCCGCCGCTTCCGCCGAAGAGGAGAACTCGAGCCCAGCAGCTACTCGATGAGTCGGAAACAATCCTTGCGTCTAGTCTGGACAGGGTTTCCCTGCGGAGTCGGTCGCCAGAGGACTCCTCGTCGCTCCTGAGCGCTTCGGCTGGAAGTCTGGATTCCGCCTTGAATCACTCACGGGATGAAGATGAAATCCGCGCCATCATGGGTCCCAATGATGAGTCTCTTAATGACAGTATGGATCTCAGCCTGATGGCTACAATTCAAGGTGTGCTTCATGGGTATATTATCACGTGAAGTCAGAATCTCTTCACTTAGGAAAATTTTTCGTTGAAGTGGGTATCCCTTTCGCCGATCGATTCCTCTTGCGAATTATCATTCGTATTTGAAGCTCGGAAATGAATGCCAACTCTGACGCTTCCGAAAGTAGTTACCATTTCCATGAAACCTGATCCCAGCAGTCACCATATAAGTAAAGAGGAACAGTGTGCCGGTGCTTAGTCAGCAGTGGAGTTCGGTGCACAGCCTGTCCAAGCTAGAACGTCAGTCCGTGTGTTTCTGCCTTGAAGTATCAAACGATTTGTTGGAGAGAAAATATTATGTCTCATGGTAGACCCACGCTTATTACAGATTACTAATACGTGTCTTAAAACCAGAATTATTCTAAATTACAATTATCTTCTAATTACTGCATTTATATACTATTCAAGGTTTAGTGTGAAATGAATAATACGTGTGATACATACAGGCATAAATTCTGATCAAGCAGTTTGTCATAATATACTAACACGACGAGGGTTTATGCATTTGAATGGCTATTTCATACGAAATTGGATTTAGAAAACAAAAAACGACTCAAACTAACTGCCCAAGTAAGTGCTGCAAAAATAATCGGCAGACATCATCGAAAAGCACAATTCATTTGAATTCGCAATTTTATCAAGTTTCAACTGTTCACTACGAAAGCATTAACGAATTACTTTTCCGCAATATTGAAGTACGCCGTATCTAATTTTATTGCTAAAACAACATGCGACAGTTCAACATACTCTGTGGAATTTAATTTATGCTAAGGTCGATTTTTATTATACTTTTCCAGGCATGCAGGTGAACGGCAACACCAGCTGTGGATGCTGGGAAAATTCGGAACCAAATCTTCCTAGCACAATGCTGCTTGGTCAGCAAACTCCACAAGATATTCTTCACCCTTTTACTGGTAAGTACCATTCAATTGTGATGCTTGTGTGAGAATGTCAAATTCCACTCACCGATTTTGGAAATCAAAATTGATTATAGCCTAACGAACCCATTTCGTAACCTTGTCTGTAGGAATGTACAAAATCATTCAGACACTGTTGGTGTGGATTGCGAAAGTAGCAAGAGGGGGAAAAATTTCAAAGCTAAAATTACGCAAGAATCTCTAAATAGCCACAAGTTCAGGCTACATGTGGGCGTTTAGCCAGTCGCTATTACATCTATGAATGAGTAATGTCTTATATATTTTGGCTCCGAGCATTTCAGTTGTGTTGTTAATTGTGTCGTGTTTACACATGTCACTGTTCGACGCGTACTCAAAGTAAAGTTCAAAATGACTTTCAAGACTAATTCAACATGGGAAAACGTGAAATTATTCTTTCGTGAGCAGCGAATTTTATACTGCTTTGGTGTTTTGTTTATTGTTGTTAGATAGCTCGATAGGTCGATACATAAAAAATTTGAAGAATAGTTTGTTGAATGTATTAAATTGAATATAGACATTTTGAAATAATGCAATTATAATTTTTTCAGGTATAGAGGGCAAAATGGAACGACTATCAACGCAGACTCAAGAGTCTGGTTTTGCATCAATGCACTCGCAGCGTAGTTCGTCTCAAAGTTACACGACTGCATCCAGCATGACTTCGAAAAGGTCTTCACAGCAAAGTAGCATAAGTTTTAATTCACAATCATTCAGTTCTCAACAACAATCGTTTTCCCAACAAAAAATATCTGCGGATAGTAACGGATCGGTTTTCTCTCAAAGGACAATCACAAGCTCAAGAAGCACCCATTGCACCACAAACATCAGCGGCAATGGGGATGCAGCCTTGCTTGAAAAACTGGTAAATGTGGGTGTTGTGAATTGTTTTATACTTTATAATTTTCACTTATATCCTGCTTTTCGTCGGCAATAAATATGTATGTCTGCACGACCGCCTCAATCCCGAAATTAATACTCTCTGTTTCCTGTCTGCAGTCAATTATACTTTCACACCATGACTGACAAACTTGTGCAACTCCTTACATATTTATTACAGGAACTTGACGGCGCTAGCAGACCGGATATGAACGGTATACCACCAGCCCTTCCAGAAAAGAGGTTGAGGCGTCGTAAGGAACGGCAGCCTTCGCAGTACGATAATGTACCTGAGAATGAACATTTGTCAACATGCAGTTTGCACACGACCAACAGCGATAGTCCAGACACAAACAAACCACCGCCATTGCCCCTGAAGAAACGGCACAGTAAGTTTCATCGCTCGTTTATTTCAAGCAATATTAACGGTGATCATGTAAAACCACGTATCTTGGGCTCCTCTATACCTGTTCAGTCATTTGTATAATTTTTGTTGGAATCTTTTAAAAAGTTTGCGACACTGTTTTTACATGGTCACCGTTTCTATTTTGCGCTTCTTTGTTATTCGGATATCTTTACCAAGGTGATACGTACTTTAGCTTGACGTGTTCATTGATTAATGTACATTTTTCAAATACTTTCTGGAGTCTCAAGCTCTGCAAGCTCTGTTATTACCCAGCGAGAAATGTCATTGGTCTAAAGATGAGCTGCTAGAATTGTCAATGCATCATCCACATTTTTTGTAACATGATGATCGAATTTACTATTTGGTCGTATCTGCATCTGAATATTAAGGATATAAATAAATAGTTGGCTGTGACTTTGTGACATAGAATTGGATTATTTTTCATTTTTACTACTTGTATTTGAACATATTCGCTCAGTGTAAAGTGTGTTCCAAGGATTCTGCGCAGATGTTACAAGGCAAAAACAGTTTTATAAAAAATCATATCCACTAAAATTGTCACAGAGAATGACCTCAAAAGTATAAAAGAGTACTAGAAAAAATATATAGAGTTATATATTAGGTGAAAACTGACACGTTATTTTGTATCCCCCAGTGTTCCAATCAGTGGCATATTCCGGTAAGTGGGATCTCCGCCCACGCACCCACCCACAGCAAAACACACCCTCACGCTAAGTCTTGATTTCTTCTCATAAGAAACATTTTGTTTGGATTTTCATAACGGCTTAATAGCGGCATGTCTTGCTGTTTTTTGGTTTGATTTTACATAGTGAATATTGTAGCATAAATTGGCGTTTGACATTGATTTTGCATTTTCATTAATATATACCTTCAGTGTTGTTGCTTTTATTTGTAATTCATCTCTAGCAAATTACTAAAGTGCTCAATATTATAATGAAAGCAAAACACTCGGCTGTGATTAACGTTCTTCTAAACCCAGATTATAATGTCTTAAAGTTCTAACAAATTATACGATTATGATCACATCTCTTATTGCCAGTGGAAACGATTAAAAAATTGAGATGTAATTCTCTGCAAGGAAAAACAAATGAAATTTGGTACATCAAGTGAAAGAAAAGAGGAAAAACAGGAAGACGTGGAATGAGAAAATTTGTTATACTCTATCAAATTTCGAGTTACTATGATTCCCAATACTTGGCTATTGATTTTCAGGAATTTTTATAACACAGTGTAACTACACAGTGTATATACATCATATCAAATTAAAAGACTTGCCATCTTAACCGTTGATCATGTGGGAGTGATGATTGTTCCTCCAATTAATTTGACCTTTACCCAATAGCTACTGGTTTGATGTTAAATTGTCGGTCAAGTCAGAATTCAGTGCTCTCAGCTACAGCAATTGCGTAGCAGTAATGCTTGAATAATATCTGGAGGAATCGACTAAATGTAATTTATAATACACACATGTTAATGTAGTAAAAATTTGGCATATCTGATTTTTTTGTGTCACTCGGTGTTACCTATTCTACGTACTGGAACCAGATACACTGCAATGCTCTTTGTAAGGTTACATCGTCATGCTAGTAAGTCTCTTGCACTACACATTCATCCTCATCATTATGCATCGCATCAACTTCTTTCTCAGTCAAATAAAACAAATTTTAGTGTATGTTCACAACATAGTCCAGAACAAGACATGCGATATAATATACGAACATTCGTGTTAACTATAATGTCACACTGCGCTCGAATCTTGTTCAAACTGTCACCCATATTCATTTCACTTTCAGTTATGGCTTACATGGAGATGTTCGGGAACTGCGCTCACAGCAACAATGACTTCATATCTGGATTGGGAACGCGGCATTCGGTAGCCGCTTACAATTCCATGCAAGCCGAATGGCAGCAGCATGAAATGTCGCTAACCACAACGCAGTCTTGTTCTTTCGTCGCGCATTCGACTACCAGCACTCACGACGCCACGAGGTAAGTGTCGCAACTTTCATAGGCAGTGTCGTACGCTATCCATTAAAGATAATTTTATTTAACATATTCATCTCATAAGAATGACCAACAATAATCAATTTTCGATTAAATCGATTATTTTTCAAACTCGATTAATCGACCGACTCGATTACTTTTTCTCACAACGGCTTTTTTGATTTTTACTCTCATAAACGATGTAATACAATATCAATTTATGTAATTGAAGTATCAATTATTATCATTGTGTTACTCACTAAGTACCTATTTGATATAGTAAGTGAATGATATATGAATATGTTCACCTGAAATTGAAAAATATTTTGAATGAAACTATAGATTATGAAAAAATCTTTTCATCATTAAGACTACATACTGAAATTTACAAAATTTCGGTTTCAAATGCAACGTTTCAAAAAAATATGACATAATCAATTAATCGATTCATTTTTACCGATTCAGTTAAATCGTGTTCCAGTATTATTTTGCACTGGATTAATCGATGCATCGATTATTCTTAGCTTAGTGGCCACCGCTACCATCTCAAATAGATCACCTTTTCTTTTATGTCAGAGAGATAATATGAGTCAAGTTCATCTTTGATCTTTATCTACATAAATCTACTGTCTGTATTTATCTTGTTTTACGGTATAAAGATAATATAAAATGCTTACTGAAACGTAGATCACACCATTTGGAATCAAGACTCTGAAGTTATTTTATGAAAATTAATATGGATTTCAATGAAAACGTATTTCTGAAAGAAACTGCTCTGCAATTTACAATACTGAAAAAATTAATCGTTTGATGCAAACAAATAATTTTTGTGGGGACAAAAAAAATATTCTGTTGCTCAAATTACATTTTACTTTCATTACCTCAAAAAATCTACACTGTCTAGTTGTTACCATGAAATCTCTCATTGCCTTGACAAAAAATCATGCGTAGTAACATTTTTCTTTCTCATCACCTGCGAAGGAATATTTTTTTAAATCAACCATTCTTTTTCCCAATGCCTTAAGAATATCCTATTTCATCGTTATCTTTTTGATTATGTAGATCAAATCTTATCTCGATGAATTGACATTTGAATAATCTTATCTTTTCATGCAGATAATGATCATAATCATTTTTTACAGCGCTGTAGTTATAGATGTTAAAAATTTAAACATCTAAAATTGAAATTCTTGTTTGTTTCAGTATTTCGGTAACCGTACCGCCGCTAATAGAGGATGTTATGAATAATTATAGTCTACCACCAGCCTTACCGCCAAAAAGGTCCCGGTCCATCAAATCGAACAACGTTACTCCTCCTCCAGTGTCGCCAAAGCCAGTTGTCAGTATGCAAAATAGCTTCTCTTCTGACGCAGCTACTGTACCAATGAAATCTGCCGAGCTAGTCGTGCCCAGTGCAAAGAAAGAATCAAGTCCTTCGTCTCCAAGTGCAGCAACACTGGTAATATTTGGACACTTTTCATTAAGCGCATGGAATAATTTGATACGAGTTAACTAATAATATGCGATTCGATTTTCGATTCAAATAATTCGAGTGCTCGAATAATTACAATTTTAAGAATAATTTGAGTTTTGATGTGGTTCGAATTTTTCGAATCATTTGATTCGAATTCGGATAATTTCAATCATTCAATTGAAATTCTGAATCCTTGATTCTTATTCTGTTGACCCATAACAAAATATCTGTATAATTAATACGAAATTACATTGCCTGCTAATTCTGAAATTTGGCAACTGCTCATAACTATTGATCTTTTATTTAAAATTGAATTATTATTTATCAGAAATTGTATTGCATTTTCATATTAAAGAATTTTGACAATCGCCACTCGTTCAACTAAGTACTTTCAAAACAGGCAAAAATATGGAGAACTCAAGATTTGAACTGAATAATTTGAAAGAGTTGAACAATCTGGCCAGTTGCTCTCTTAAACTTTTGCTTACATTTGTGTTACATTTCCAGGTCAATAACGTGCCACCGGAAATCACATTGCCGGCTTCTCGGCCAGCTAGCAATGCTCTATCAACAATTTCTGTTGATGAGAATACCCTAGAACTATTGGATGTAGATCAAGACGAAAGTATTTTGGAAGAGTTGGACATCGGCAAGTATTTGGTATTGAAAAAACCAGAGGAAGACGGGCCTGACATACGTGGTGGGCATCCCGACGCTCTGATCATACATGCCACTAAAGCCAACAAAAATGGTAAAAACCTTGAACAAGATTAATAAATATTGTAATGTTCTTGAGTCGTTAAGTTTAAAAAATAATCTAGAGATGTTCAGAAAAATCCAAAGACAAAGTTGATTTCATTTTCATCCAGACTTGTGAATATATTACAGTCTCAAAATTAATGTTCAATCTATTTATTGCACGCGGCAATAGATGAAAAGGAATCAGGTTAGTATTTTGTGTTCTGGCTAGACGTTAATTGTTGTAAATTATTTGATTGGACCTTAGAAAATATTGTACATCTAAATTCTGAATCATGATACGAACAAATATTTCAACAGATTTGTCAAAATACTCCACTTTGTGTGCAGATTTCCTGTACCAGGAAGCATTCTTAACTACATACAGGACATTTTTGTCGCCGCTGGAGTTGATCCAGAAGTTGCATAGAAGACATCAACGATTTTCCTGTTTTCCGGATGTGTTAAAGCAGCGAGCAGCTAAAGAGGCGTTCTCTCTGCTGGTCAGAGTTGTTAGCGACTTGACGTAAGTTCGCGAAATACGTGTGCTTCTGTATTTTACCATTTGTTGACAAAAACGGCTTGAATAAATATTTGTTGTTCACTCTCAGGATATCAGATCTAGATGACGTGCTCCTTCAAACGCTGATGGAGTTCGTTCAGCAACTAGTATGCAGCGGGGATCTAACAATGGCCAAAGCTCTGAGAGTAAAAATATTGGAAAAACACATGAGGAAGCAGCTGCAAGCTACTCAGCCGATACTATCGTCCCTGAGTGTTTCAACAAGACAATCCTCCCTACTGGATTTCAAAAGCGAACAGATCGCTGAGCAGATGACCCTCCTCGATGCAGAACTTTTCATCAACATCGAGATACCAGAAGTGCTGATTTGGGCGCAGGAGCAAAACGAGGAGAGAAGTCCGAACCTGACGAGGTTCACGGAGCACTTCAACAAAATGTCATACTGGGCGAGATCCCGGATATTGGAGCAGAACGAGCCGAAGGATAGAGAGAAATACGTTGTCAAGTTTATAAAGATAATGAAACACCTCAGAAAAATCAACAATTTTAATAGCTACCTCGCGCTTTTGTCAGCACTGGATAGCGCACCAATCAGGAGACTCGAATGGCAAAAGCACATTACCGAAGGCCTTAAGGAATATTGCGCTCTAATTGACAGTTCCAGCAGCTTTCGAGCCTACAGACAAGCTTTAGCTGAGACTCAACCACCATGCATTCCTTACATGTAAGTCAATTGTCGTTTCACTTCGCGTGGTTCTTCTTCTTCTTTTGGTTCTACGAACGGAGAAATATCAGTTTATCGAATGATCCATTTTCTGTATCTCTTTCAGAGGGCTTGTTCTGCAAGACTTGACATTTGTGCATATTGGAAACAGCGACTTGTTACCTGACGGTACGATTAATTTCTCCAAACGGTGGCAGCAATTTAACATTGTAGAGAATATGAAGAGGTTCAAGAAAGGGTATGTCCAATATGATTTTACATAACACAGGTCAACGTAATTTATATGTCTGATTAACGCACAGTTTGTTTCTCACTTCTTTCACCTCAGAAGTAAATGTAACGAGAAGCGCAGTGTTTTCAAATTTATAGAGAGATATATATGTAACTAAATTAAAGCGACTGCGGGTGGTCGTTTATACAAGGTGAGAAAACATTTTAAGTATCACACAGATTTATTTTCAACAAATTTACACAAACTCTTAGGTCGTTCAGTTTTTCTTATCTCTTACAATTATTGACTGAACTGTTTGTCCGTATTAGCATAATAACTACGATCTAATTACGATAACAAATTTTAAGTTATCTCTGAACATTTTTTTCCATTATTCTATACGTAAACATCAAGAAAATACCATTTGTAACCCAGGCACAACAAAATATCTTATTTGTTGACCAGTGTATATCTCGATTAATATCTCGAGTAATAGAATTCTTACATATTGTGTCTTCTCCCGTTTTCCTCCCAGGATGTATACCTTTAAGAAGCAAGAACGTATAATAGCGTTCTTCAACAACTTCGATGACTTCCTCTGTGAGGACTCTATGTGGCAGATCTCTGAGAGCATCAAGCCCCGGGGGGGTAAGAAGACTCATTCGCAAAACTAGAGCTTGTCTAACCCTTTCACAGCGTGCGTCTCTCATCATTAGACGAAAAGTACTAGCTTAGGATATTTATAATATTTATTTAGGTACTCGGATATACTGACTTAAAAATTATTCCTATACCGTGAAAGGGTTGGCTTGAGCATGTTATAAGAGATCTATTCCATTTGTACAGCCTCCGTGAGGCTGGTCTTTAATTTATAGGATAAATATAAGTTTAAGTATATACAATATATACAATTGTCTACATTTTCTTCATCATAGGATATATGTTGAGCTGAGTGTATAAATTGAAGGACGATGAATTTTGCTGTGTTATTACAGATTCGAGCGTTTAACTGAGATTCCGGAATTTCTCAAAGCAACTAGCTACAAAGCTAGGTATTAAATTATAGAATCGTTTTCTTCTCGATATGAACTCACAATCTATAGCATTACTTAAATTTCATTACTGTTGTGACTTGGAGATAAAGTTTAGAATCGCAATATAGGTGAATCGCACGTACATAATTTTGATCAACATATTTCAACGAATAAATAGATTCCAAGTTTTTTTCCCAAAGTTTTTCCACGCATGTTCTGTCTGGTGGTGAATTGGCGGATTACTGTTCTTCGAGTTTATCAGAAAATGAAGTGTTGGCGACTCATCCAGTCCGTGTATACAGCTTCAGCATGAATGCATACGTACTCTTAAACACAGCTTTAGTAATGCTTAGCGTGTATAGTGCTGATTGAAAACCCCAGAAATTACTCTATATATATATGTATACATATAATTATGTTCTATTATTTATTTATTTTTGGATCGTCGTAGGTGTGTAAAACAATAAGATTTTTTTATTACGCAATATCGTGTAAAAATCAAACGACGAATACATCAGAGATGATGAAATTTGCTAAAACATTTTTCTAATGTACGACACAACGAACGTATGGTAAAAATAAATTGATAATACTCTGATGTGTTTGTCGGTGATATGTAATTTTAATAGATGTATGTAAACGTCCATTGTCTAGCTATATACATATACGTAGATAGGAAAGTTTCAATAATCAACACCAGGATGTTGATTACACAAGGAAGAACACCAATGACGTTGATTAATGTAGAGCCATCGTAGTCTCGCTCTTCTGCATCAAATTGTGCAGAGATGATGACGCATGGCACGACTGAGAGCAACTGTTACATATACTATTGTATATGATTATAGGTAACGGTTTAGTTTGTTATTATTGATTTTCTTCATTTAAAAAAAAAAAAAAAAAAAAAAACTATGATAATTCAAGCTTTCAGCTTTAAGTGAAATCGCTATGTATAGGAATTTAGGCGAATCAAGTGTTACGTAAACCTCACTGTTATGACAAACATTGATATGCATGAGGATTTCTATTCGGTTTTATCAAGGTCACAATTCTCACTTTTGTTGTAACATGTTTGGTTTTTGTCGTGTTCACTCACTGTTCCGAACTTAAAAGTCATTAAGACACAACCATACCCATATATACACTCACAGAAGTCATTTTCGCAGGATGATTCCTCAGTTATTAGAATTTAGTTTTAGGTGAAATTATACCTTCGGCTTTTATTTTCTTTAGTGTGAAATAATATTTGATTTACAACAAACTCTGAAAATCAATGGAAAGCCGAAATCAATTTATAAGTTGTCTTACAGCGGTCATTTTGATTTAGCGCCCAAGTACGAATCCCCCTGATGAGATGTCAACCTAAAGTAGTCGGATGTTATTTCGCGCTAAACAATTTTATCGCAGGAATAATATTTATATCAAATATACGATGAATATATTTTCATTTCCAAGAATTCACCCTATGAATATAACGTGTAATGGTATACGTGTAGTAGAAAAAGAAACGGGTACGGTTGGCCCTGAAACTTTGGATTATCGAACCACTCATAAATCTGAAAAAAATATAGGAAACTCTTCATAACATAACAAAAATTTTCAGATTTGGCTGGAAGTGGTATCTTTATTGACTTGGGAGTCTTTAATTATTTACTACCCAGTTAAAACTCAATTTACTACTATAGATGTTTTGAGACACTTTTATAATATGAGTACAAAATTGAAAAAAATTCTAGGAAACATTGCAGATTCTGAGTCCCTGCCAAAAGTGGATTCTTCATTTCAAAAAATCGTTGATATTATTTTTTTTTTTTTTTTTGACATTCTCTTTTTCTCAAAGAGTCCCAAAAATTCGAAGTTAACGGCTTTTAATTGCGGAATATCGAGAGATATCGAGAAACAAAGAAATGCGCGTAATTGTCTTTCGGAGTACTATTACGTACTGTAGTTACAACAAAATTGAAAAAGGTCATCATCCGATGCTCTAACAATAAGTGAAACCACATGCAATTCCCCATATATATTATATATAATGGAAACGCATACAAGTCTTTTATGCCGGATTTTCCGATCGTAATGGAACATTCTCATCGATATAGTCGTACCAAAAACTTGGCAATATACAGTACTTTTAGGGGTTCAATCATTTCCTCTGACTTATATGTACCTAGATTCGAACCTGATCAATTAGTATCCCATTGATTCTGAAGGTAAAAGCATTAAAGATTTCACCTCACGACGCGCATTTCGTAGATACTTGTAGTTACGGTGTGCCAAACGATAACACTTTTGATTACGCACTGTGTATCTTGTCGTAAAATTATACCTACAAATATTCTTCACGGATCTAATCCGCATAAAATGAAAGCACGATTATAATTTCTTTCATTAAAATCACGAGCAGCTTCAAGACTGTAGGGTTGTGTTTAAGGTGTTAGCCGCTTGAGATAGAATAACTGATCTAACTACAAGTATATTATACCGTAATATCTATAAATATATGTACGATATAAAGAGTAAACCAGTGTGAATCGTTAGCACAGCATACATAATGTTATCCAGCTTAGATGTTACAAAGATGTTCTGAATTTCAATAAGCGATTTCCCCCGTTCTCCCCCTTAGACCATGTAATGCACTCGATGTTCGAGGTTTTGCGTCAATTTATTGTCCGTTGCTGCACGTGTGGACTTTTGCAAAATATTATTATAATAACTGATCAATATGGAGAAAATGATAAGAATCATAGATCCAGCCGAAACGTGAGTTACGTTATGAATGTATATATATTATATATATATATATATATATATATATATACTAAATGAATTGATATAGCTTGTATGATGAGTGTTGTAAATAATTTCACTGTATATCTCTAATCATATTATTTTAATCTGTATAACGAATAATCTGTAAGTTGTAAATGTATAAATTAATTAATTTGCTGTCGGTGAACTATTATTATTATTATTATTATTATTATCATCATCATCATTATAATTATTATTATTGTAATTAACTGTTGACGCATAACATCGAGAAGAGATTTTTAGCCTTTATAAGTTTGATGCAATTTTTGTGATGCCATATTAAATTGTAGGAATAATATAATTTAGTTGTAAAACCAAGGCTCTTTATATTATTTTTATTTAATGAAAATTATTAAAACATGACAAAACTTTTGCTTTATGCGTATCTACTTTCAGTTTGTCGCCCTCTTTCACGATTCGTTTATTTTCTGTAAATCGATCATGTTATTCTTTTCAGTTTAGTTGATGAGATTCCTGTGCGTATACTTATCATTGGATGATCAACTTGTGTATGTACATAAATTCGTGAAGTGAATGTGTATGATTGGAAACTTGAGTATTTCACGCAACATTTAACTTGAAAGGCCTACAACTTTGGTACGTTTTAAATATATATTATGTACGTACTCTTAACTCTTATACATTATAGGTAGATAGATATAATAACTTCAAGAGGCACTTTTTACCGATTCATTACTATTATTACTACATAATGATGGTGAATGATGATGTTGATAGGCTAAAAGCAATTTGAAACACTTATTGTTCAATATTGACCGTTTGATTTTGCAAAACTCAATTTGAAACAATTATTGTTTAATATTGACAGTTTGATTTTGCAAAACTCGTCGTCGGTGCCTGATGTTTACCAGAATTGTTTACGTTCTGGAAACAAGTTGATGATTACGAATCTGTATACGTTTCTTATAACTAGCGAAGCTAAATTTCGTCTCGATCGTTCAAATTAATATTCTAGCTAACCAAAATTCTAATTGAACTACAAATTTCAAAGTAAATCAGATTCGTTAAGCAACCAGATACTTGTCATTGAAAATATGATTTTTCTCTGGTTAATAATTCAACATAGGACCTCCGGTCTTTATTTATAATGATTAGATTGTTGATGTTGAATTAAGTCAGTCTAAATGTTTAAACAAGCATAAAAGCATAAAAGTGAGATTAAAAAATTGAATGTGCAACGAAAATTGAACTTGGTCTTATTACACCAGTTGGGAAAAAATTTTAGAAAACATTAAGATACTCTAATAATCTTACCATTACTGTTTCATTATTCTGTAGCAGTTTGAATAATAGTTTCGTCTTTATACGTGACTATTAATTCAATGTTGTCCCGTTTCTGTATTGGATATGGATATGATATTGAGCATGAAATCTTCTGCAACCTCTACGTGCTTTTGCTGCAGCTTGATGTTGTAGATATACTTAAACTAGTTAATTCTACCCCGGAGTAATTATTAAAACAACAAAGTGTACGAATTGCCTAAACTTAGCCGAAGCCGCGGCTTGCTATTAATTATTGTATTACGTAATTAGGGATACTGATCGCATTCGTCAATGAATTCAGGCTGTTCCCTTTTTCACATTGTTTATCATTGTAACAAATAGAGCTACATAATTATTAATCTGCATAATTAAAATAATCGTTGCATTTACAATTAGCAAGAATATTGTCACTGTATTATTATCATTATTATCGATGTCTAACCAACATTACTAAAATCATATACACGCATTTGTGTGGACATTATAGATGCATACATACATATACGTGTATAAATATGTATCGACATTATTTATATTTTCCAACAAAGCATTTCATTATATCCAATCAGCAAATTCCTACCGTTGAATTATTTTTCGGAAAATGTAAATAGTTTTTGCGTATGTATGCATGTATAAATACGATAGATTCGATGGTAACTACTAAAAGTAAAGTAAGTATGAAAATGTTGAATTAACTACGCAAGCACGAAAATCTATAGCAATAAATATTTCGACACGATGGGAAAAAGGATTCGATTTTACTTGGATATTAAGCAGCTGAAATATCAATCACTTAATATAGAAGCACATATCCACTTTTTTTTACAGCAAAAATAATTCATTCACCGATGTGAGAAATTTAAAGACTATTGCTGGTGACGTGTACGTGAATGATTGATTTATGTAGCTTATAAAACAATTATAGTAATTGTAATATTTCCATCAGGCCTATCAACCCCGTTTTTGTCAATCTTGGGATTTATTCTGTATAATATCCATTATATTGCGGACAACGATCTGAATCATTCATGATAAATCGTGTTAAAATATCGAAATATTGCACACAGTGCAGTAAAACTAACATATCCAATTCTATCCATATAGTGCTAATGCCATTGTATTTATACTCTGAAATTATAATTTTACTGGTAGTATTGAACATCAAATATACAGAATCTCTTTGTGTAGTTCGATCCTGATCAAATTTTTTGGGAGAATAAAAGCTGCACCGATTCAACCGGCGGTTTAAGTTTTTTGCAATATCATGTATTTGTAAAACGAATGTCTGATTATGATAAAAAAGCGGGACTGTGTATTGCTACTTATTATAAGAATGTACTTCTCGCAGCCTTATATACTGTATTACAAATAATTCAATGAAAAAGTAGATAGTGAATAATAACACTAATAATTGTGTCAGTGTTTTCAGATATATCAACAGCAGAAAACAGTAGTAAAAGTGAAAATAGTAGCAACATTTTGATGTATACACACCAAAATATTATGTTCATCGCAACTAGAATGATCATTCATACGTTATATTATTATACATATAAATATTGTAACTTATATTTAAGTGTATCTTAAACGATTTAAGTTTTGATGTTGAAGATGATATTAAGTGATATTTTGTATTTATGATTCATTATAGGAGTGTAAAAATAAACCATGCAGATAAAATGGTCACGATGGTCAGAAAACGACGCAAGTAACTTACATAAAATTTCACTCATCTGTCCTGCGATCTAAAAAATTAGGGAAAGCCTAACCTTACACAATTTTATTGGTAAGTGTGTGATATTTTTCAAAATTTAATTCTCTATCAATTCCATTTTTCAATAATATTCTCACTCATGTCTTGTAAATGTGTAAATCTTCCAGTATATAGATAATTTCTCTTTTGTATAGCCACATAATTAAATAATATGTACGAGAGAGAAAAATAAATAGTTCTTAAGAATTGAATAATTTGAAATTTATTTCAAACATACTATTTTCTGTCTTGGCGAGTTTGCGGTGAAAATAAAATCACCAATTTTGTAAGAGAAAAAAAAATACGATTAAAAGTTTATAATCATCTATCTCTACAATATATCGAACTATATGTAACGCACACTAATTGATATTTATTTAGTGAAACAAAAAATCCTGAAATATTTGACATAATACAAGACAGAAAAAAGGAAGAAAGAGTATTCTGAAAGAACAATTGAAGCGCACCTATAATGATTTTTCGTTGGCATGTCACCCGCAACTTTCATTACGTGGAACCGAAAAGAACGTATTGCTTCCGATTTGCATCTCTGAAAATATGGGCATGTGTAATTTCGCGCGGTGAACAGAGGTATGCAAACAACGCCATAATAATATTGCTAGAGAAAATGCAATAAATCATTAAAATTATACACTCGTTTTATTCGACATCAATTAAGAAATTTAAAATCCTTTATTAACAATTCTTTAATACAGCTAAATTTTTCAGAAACATCTTGCGATCAATTTTCAAAAACCATCTTCACAGCCTTCTAATGGCTTGATCCACACACATCACCAATTTAATGACATTGCCAATTTAATGTCATTATGCCGAAATGATAATCTTTAACTTCATCTCAACATACGCCTGATGCTTTATACTTTCATTTCTGCATTACAATTATGTAGATAAGCGTATAATATCTACATTCACAAAACTATGCTTGTATGAATTTTGTGAGGCGCTGACGAATTTCGTATTCAACCGGACAGTGCGAGTAACTTAATTTGCGGCCGAAAAATTTCAAACGCTAAATAGCCGGTTTTTGAACTTTACTCGAAATAGCCGGTTATTCTACGCAACCGTCGATGTACCCTCCCGTCTTCTTTTCTGGGTCTTCCATAATCGACGCCTCTAAAGTTGAATGAGTCAGAGGCAATCAATAGCATTCGTTCTGATCCACAATATCAAGAGAAGAAAAAGAAAAAAAGAAAGCTGACGGACACTGACGATCACAAATACCTTCTTTTTTTTTTCTCTCTTACCACGATCGCAAAATGGTCAGAATTCGTTTGTGCGTCGGCGAGCTGTTATAAAACAGACCTGATAAAATGTTGCTGACTCGATACATGCTGATTTCGAAAATCCGCCCGTCACCGTATCCTGTTTATTCGCTCCGCGCGGTGACTGTCCTGTGGCGATTTGAATACATTGCAACAAGTGGGGAAGAAGAGAAACGGTGATGTTTCAACTTCACGTCTTTACTGCGGAATCGCACGACTGGCTCAGTCGTTACATTGTCGAAAATAAAAACTTGTTTACAGCCCGAAAAAGCAAATTCCTTGATTCAACAAAAGCCTTTCTTATCACGGTCGAGTGCAGCATTGATTAGAGTGAACCTTTGGAGAAGTTTCCAAAATTGATTCAGTTAAATATCAATCCAATTTGTAGTTTGTGTATTGTTCCTCTAAGTCGCATGTTCGTTGATAGAAACAATTAGGTACTTCGAATAAAATGAGTACATGAATCTAGCCAATAGAATATTTACAACGATCGAATACCATACTTTGTTGATCTAATCGGAGCTTATTTAGCTTAACTCGTTGTATCAGTTGCACTAATTTCTTTACGAGGTAAAAGAAACACCACATGCCTTGAAACAAGTAGAAACTATATTTATCGTAACATCGGTACAGTAGTGCTATAAACGGATACTAGGCGGTGAACTCTCTCGTTACGGAAATATCTTCTGAGGTAGTTATAAAACCAGGTAGTCGGCTAGGAAGTTACGTACGGACAACGCAAGACAAATTTGTCATCAAACTTATTACGAACGAAGAAAGCACAATACCAAGTTTCGAGGCGTCGAAATCGATGTTGAAGATAACTAAACAAAATCTGTGGACACATGTTCAATTTATACTTCAACGGAAACAATATGTTTGCGGGTATTTATCTATCAAATATCGAGTAGATCCCAGAAAATTTCGAGACGACAGAACTATAAATAATGATATCATGAGAAGAATACGTTTTGTGCGCTTCAATGACTCTAATGTTCAGTCAATGCAATAAATAATTGCAACAGTAAATTTCATTACCACAATATTTGTGTATTTGAAACCACAAATAAACTCTCGACACTCTCACAGGTAATAATTTTATCATCTACTTCATCTACAATATAAAATACCTCGATCACAGCATTCACCGTTCACAATCCACTGAAAAAACAATAATAATTCACTACACGAACGGGCAATCACACGGTCTTTCTAAGATATAATCACGTCTAGCATCGTCGACCATATAAGCACTTTAAGTTGTTTCACCATTTGCGAAACACAACAAACTTGAACAGGTCGTGGCCCATGACGATCAGCGCATACGTTGTAATAAATATCGAGTTTTTTCGAACGTCAATCTGGAGGCATTGGCTCGAAAGCAACTGGAAATATTTGTAATGCATACACGAATGTGTTCAGTCGATTGAGCTAATTATTTTTCAGGAATATTTTTATGACATTGGCTTTAAAGTTTCTCTTATTCTCTAAAAACAAACTATGTTAAATGCATTTCCATTCATGTGGCGCTAAGCTATTTCCCTGTACCAAATTTAATTGCTAAATTTAGTGGCACATCTACCCCTGGATGCAGTTTCGCTGTTTGAACATCTATATTCGAAATCAATAAAAGCGTCCATCATACATACACTTTCAAACAAGTATATACACAAGAAACAAGTATATTGACGACAAGATACAGAAATTTTATGGACCCGCCAAGTACGTAGCTCTTAATGGAATGATGTTTCGATATCACTGCACGAAAAACCAGGGAACAGGTGCTTGGCATTTTCTCTAATTTCACGACAAAGATTGACGATAAGTTTTTCATTATAAGGTAATTTTGGTAGATTGCGGCCTCTTTTACATCACGGCGAATCGAACGGTAGTCAGCTGCTACAGAAATTGCAGAATTCTGAGTTCTATTCATATGTGTTTTAATTTTTCAGATACATTTCGAAAAATTGAAAAACTTTAACACCATAATCGACAAATAACTATCGACGTATTACAGGCGTATTATGCGATCTTGAAATGCATTTCGAGAAGATGTCATCTGAAATTACCACCGAAAAAGACGATATTTCAAATTATAGTTGATTCGAATCATTGAAGTATGTATATGGGCATAGAAGAAATATTCCAAAAAGAAAAAGAAGACAAGAATGTCTTCGAAGTTCTCCTCATAAAATCACACATTATCAAGATAATTTCATTCTTAACATCGAAATGCACAAATAATGACAAAAAAAACCCTAAAATTTTATTAAAACCGTAACTGTGATTTGGAGGTAAAGGAGCGAAAAATTTTTAAATATGATTTTCATCGGAAATTTACTGAATGATTTCAGAAAACGGTAGGGAGCATGGTGGAATTGACTTCTTTCAATTCGTCACACATATAATGCGCATCCACTTGAACGCATTGTATGTTTCGAGCATTAATCAATCATGTTTCGCTACAGCGCTTGACGGGCTTAGACATATAATTGATCCTGTGGCACCTGGAATTGCAAAATTTTGAACTCTTGTAGTCTGGTTTTATAGCAATGAAATACAAACTGAATACAATAGCGAATTTTAAATTTTCTCATATCAATGAACGGCGTATATTAATGGATAATATGACCTCGGAATGGAGCGGGGGAAACTACGCTTATATATAAACACCGCTGTATCCACCGAGGAAATAATTGCATTAAGGTCTTTGAAACATCCCTACTTAAAAAAACTAAGTGGGTCCGAATCTCGAGTAAATGTAGTGTAATTAGTAATTCGTGTAATACTGGACTTCTAAATCCAATCGATTTTTTTTTTTTGTACGTATAAATACTACAAGAATATGTCCGAGATAGTTGAAAAATGCGACGGGACTAAGAGGTTGCCGACTCCAAGACCCGGTGATGAAGTTGTAATATCTGGTATTGCTGGCAGATTTCCCGACTCAGATAATGTCCAACAACTTCAAGAAAACCTCTGCAACGGAGTGGACCTTATCACTGAAGATGACCGCCGTTGGAAATTGGGTAGCCAATCATATCTTTAGTTCGATTATACATTACTCAGTGCTGGAGTTCCAATAGAAGTATTACTCCATTGCAATTCACTTTAGTTTATAATAACTATAATATTGCTCACAGACGACCCGGAAATACCTAAGAGATGCGGAAAGATAAACAATGTGGAAAAGTTCGACTCTCTATTTTTTGGAGTGCACTTCAAGCAGGCACACACGATGGATCCAATGTGCAGAATCCTTCTGGAGACGGCATACGAAGCGATTGTTGATGCTGGAGTGAATCCCCGACAGCTTCGGGGAACTAACACTGGCGTATTCATCGGTGCCTGCATCTCCGAGACAGAAAAAACTTTCTTTTACGAAAGACGTCAGGTCCGTTCAACGTTACAGTTTATGAATGAAAAGAATGACCCTATCAGTTCACGAATTACTTAAGACGTCACTGTAATCATTCAGGTAAATGGATTTGGCATCTCAGGCTGCAGTCGCGCTATGTTAGCCAACCGCATTTCGTTCTGGCTTGGATGCACTGGTCCCAGTTACTCCGTGGACACGGCTTGCAGTTCCAGCTTGTTTGCCCTAGACCACGCATACACAGCTATCAGGAATGGACAGTGTGAAGCTGCCCTCGTCGGTGGAGCTCATCTGTGTCTGCATCCATACGTGGCGCTGCAGTTCGCCCGACTAGGTACAAAGCTTGAATCCTGAGAGTAAGACGTTGTGAAAATCCAATCCTCTGGGAATTGTTTGTCAAACCAGGTGTACTCTCCCCTGACGGACGCTGCAAGTCGTTCGACGCCGATGCGGACGGCTACTGCCGAAGCGAGGCAATACCTATGATTCTGCTCCAGAGGGCCAAAGATGCCAGACGTATCTATGCCAACGTTGTGCACACGAAGGTGAACTGTGACGGCTTCAAAGAGCAGGGCATTACCTTTCCTTCTAGCATCATGCAGAGCACTTTATTGCAACAGTGCTACGAAGAATGCGGAGTTCCCCCTTCGAGTGTCGCTTATGCCGAAGCACACGGCACTGGAACTGCGGTCGGCGATCCTGAAGAAGTGAACGCTATCGAACGAGTGTTTTGCCCGGGTCGAACCACTCCCTTAAGGATTGGTTCTGTGAAGACGAACTTGGGCCATTCGGAACCAGCGAGTGGCCTTTGCTCAATTGCAAAGGTATGCATAGTTAATGAAATGTTTAATTTTTTTCCATCGAGTGGGATTCTTAATCAATTCAGTCTTTCCTAGTACCTTTTCAACCCTTTGTTGCGAAAGTTTATTACTGTTTATTGTGAGTTGTTGCATGTATTTTATTTCTCACGTAATTCATTCATAAATATAATTTTTCAAAATTATACGTTTCAACAATGAAAAATGCCTCGTGATTAATATTAATATTGATAATGCATATCCGCATTTCAATATTAGACGGTCATTGACTGTCTTACGGGCTTCGCATCAGAAGCGTAAGATTCCAAAATGTAAACACACTTACAGACATTCTTACAAGTTGTGCTCGAAGAGGAAGAACACTTTCTATATTCACACATACTATCACAGCACAAGAAAACAAATTTGAACTTACTGGTGATGAGAGGAATTAACGACATCAGAGTCGGGGCGGCTAGGTGGTCTAGTGGAGTAAGGCTCCGGTAAAGCATCGCTAGATACCAGGTTCGATTCCTGGCTCCGTCGTTAATTTTTCGAATTTACCAGTTTTTCAAAATTATACGTTTCAACAATTCATTCATAAAGCAATATTCAAAAAGGTTCTAATAGCAATGGAGAGGGGGTGCATACCGCCAAATCTGCATTACAAACGCCCTCGTGTAGGAGTCAAAGCACTGGAGGAAGGTCGTATCCAGGTTATTACCAATCTTACACCATGGGACGGTGGTTACGTTGGTGTGAACTCCTTTGGGTTCGGTGGAGCAAACGCACATGTTTTGTTGAAGTCGAACACGAAGGAGAAAATCAATGGTGGAATACCGGGAGACGATTTGCCGAGACTCGTTGTCGTATCGGGGCGAAATGAGGAAGCAGTAGCTACTATGCTAAATGACGTATGTACAAGAAAGCCAGTAAACTAGGCCTCGTTCAAAGAATGCAATTCATGAGTATTCCTAACAACAACAGCTTGAAAGCAGACCGGTTGACGTGGAATACATCAGTCTCTTCCACAACATATACGCGGAAGAGATCACAGGACATTTGCATCGCGGATACACAATCTTGCCACCCAGAGGCTTGCCGGAAAACGAAGTTCGGCATGCACAGTCCTATCCCGGCGCAAAGCGGCCAATATGGTTCGTGTTTTCAGGAATGGGATCGCAATGGGCTGGGATGGGTAAGCATGAGATTCAAGATCAGTTATTGACGATGAATGATAGCACTGGACCACCAATCCCACGTAATAAAATTCCCAAAGTCGTTCAGAACAGAATCTGGCGTAAAAGAAACGAGAAGAGTAAAAAAAAAGAAATACACATCAGGAGTCACGACAGTGAATATATATAGATTAATCCCTTTCTAAAACAGGAGAAGCTCTATTGAAAATTCCCGTATTTACTAAGGCCATCCAGAAATGCGACGCAGTTCTCAAAATTCATGGTGTGGATATTATTGACATTCTGACGAACAAAAATCCGAAAACATTCGATAACATTTTGAATTGTTTCGTCGGTATTGCTGCTGTTCAGGTAAAATATGATTCGATAACTATAGTTAGTTATTATAATTAGCCAACGTGTTCGCGGGCGCTTACTGAATACTATTACCACCAATATGCAACAGACTCCTGACTGAAAAGCATTTCTATTTCTTTCCAGATTGGACTGGTAGACGTACTGGCATCCGTAGGAATCGTCCCAGACAACATCATCGGACATTCATTGGGAGAGTTGAGTTGCGCATACGCTGATGGTTGTTTTACAGCAGAGGAGATGATCTTAGTAGCTCACATTCGAGGCGTAGTCTCGCTCGAAACTGAACTGATCCATGGATCCATGGCAGCCGTCGGACTTGGATACAACGAGTTGAAACACCTCTGTCCACCCGACATAGAAATAGCTTGTCACAATGGTCCCAAAAGCTCAACGATCAGCGGACCAACCAAACCGGTGGGAAGATTTGTAGCGGAACTACAAGTAAGTTTGAAAATCGAAGCCAACTATCCACTCTGTCAATTACATTATTCTATATTGTATTCTTTGCTCTCACACCCAGGCAAAGAACATTTTCGCAAAAGAAGTACCCTGTGCTAATATTGCCTACCATAGTCGCTACATCGCAGCGGCAGCTCCAAAGTTTTTGGCTTGTTTGCAAAAGGTGGTTCCGAAATCGAAGCCGCGAAGTCCAAAGTGGCTGAGTACTTCTGTGCCACGTAAAGATTGGGGAAGTAGTTCGGCCCAGTTGTGCTCGCCAGAATACCACACGAACAATCTTTTGAACCCAGTTCTGTTCGAGGAAACGTCTCAACTCATACCGCATAACGCTATAACCATTGAAATTGCACCACACGGCCTACTGCAAGCTATTTTGCGGAGGTCGCTACATGAGAACGTTAGTAACATTCCGCTGACGAAACGCGGTCACGAAAATAACGTGGAATATTTACTGCAAGGTATCGGAAAGATGTACGAAGTTGGCCTGCATCCACAATTAACTAACTTGTACCCGAAGGTAGATTTCCCGGTGAGCCGTGGTACGCCGATGATTTCGCCACTGGTTCGTTGGGAACATTCGGAGGATTGGTATGTCACCAGTTATAGTAAGCAGGAGAAGGTCGTCTCTGGAGAAAGAATCGTTCAAATGTCGGTCACTGACGTCAACTTCGAATGGATGGCAGGCCACGTGATTGACAGGAGAAACTTACTGCCTGCAACTGGCTATTTGGAATTAATTTGGGAGACTGTCGGGCTAATGCAGGGCAAACTCTGCACCGAAGTTTCGGTCGTCTTTGAAGATGTTCGGTTTCACCGCGCAACCACGCTTCCAAAAGATGGTAGCGTCGAGCTAACGCTAATGATTCATAAAGGTAAGACAGTATTTCGTTCAAACGTAGCTTTTTACAACAGTAGCGAATATCACTGTCAGACCTGCACGGGACAAAATAAAGATTATGTGTCTCTTTGCAGGATCGGGAAGGTTCGAGATCATCGAGGGCGGCACTGCCGTAGTGTCAGGGTTGATCCGTGTCATTTCAAATGCAAGTCAGGAGCGACTCATTGTTAGTGACAACATACTACTCAATAATGATGAGGACGAAGATTTGTGCTTGACGGCCAGAGATATATACAAAGAGTTTCGTCTCAGAGGCTATCAATATACCGGATTGTTCCGCGGGCTTAAGGCAGCGACGGTAAACGGAACCAAGGGGCGAATAGAGTGGCAAAACAATTGGGTTACTTTCATGGACAATATGCTACAGATGCAGATACTCGGAATGGACACTCGAAGACTACTTGTTCCAACGAGAATCGAGAAACTGGTAATTGACACCAAGGCGCATTCGAATGAGTTGCGCTCAATGCCTGACGAGGATAAAGGTGAGAATCAAATTACATTTGTTAGTGATTTATAGAATAGCAATACCTGGCTGGATTCTCATTAACATTTGAATTTTTATTTACAGCTTTTACTGTACGTGTCCATAGAGACTTGGACATTATTGTGTCTGGCGGAGTAGAAATACGAGGCTTGAAGGCAAGTGCGATTACTCGTCGTAGACCTGCTGGCGTACCCGTTCTCGAAAAATTCAAATTTGTAGCACATCGGGATCGGTCTGAAACGTCGCTGAGTGTAATAACTCGAGCTGCGACGGACATTGCTCTCGAAAATCACTCGGATAACAACATAAAGACACTCGAAGTGATCCGTGAAGGCGACGATGCTCGTCTGGAGAACTTAACATCACCTTTGATCTATGAAATTCTGAGTAACTTACCATTGCTCATAGCGAATGTGAGCGTCATAGCCCCCGGCGATAAAATCAGCAGGGATGCGTTGCCTTCCCATATTCAAATCACTGATTCAAACAAGTTATCCGGGGAGTCTGGTGCCTTGCTTGTAGTCAGCCATGGTATTTTTGTCAGTGAAGACATCGAATTGTTAAAACAAATACAAGCCGTCATGTCAGACGCTGGTTTCTTGCTGGCAAGAGAACCGCTGAATGTAGACAGCGGTATTGTCAGCACGATGAGCAATAGAGACTTCGACGTTGTTATGGAGAAGAGAACAGGTACAGAAATAGTCATTCTATTCCGTAAGATAGCAAAACTGCCTCCGATATACGCAGTCATTAGTATAAGCAACAAGAAATTCTCGTGGCTTTTCCCTTTGCAAACTGCAATGAAGAAGATCAGTGAAAATAGGCAAAGCTTAAGTGGTCGAATACTTCTTGTGAGCGAAGGAGATTACAAGAGTGGTCTAATGGGCCTGGTGAACTGTCTGCGAAAGGAACCAGGTGGTGAAGCTGTACAGGGATTGTTGATTCAAGACTTGCGGGCTCCGAAATTCTCCCTAGAAAGCCCATTCTACTCTGAGCAGCTGAAACTGGGATTGACATTGAACGTTTTACGTCCTGGCAAGCTGTGGGGATCCTATCGGTTTTTCCACATGGATCCTCCGACATTGCAGCCTGTTTATCACACTCAGCTATGTCAGCTGACACGCGGTGACTTGAGTGCAACGAAATGGATGGAAGGCAGGATTCAGCCGAACGTCGGAAAGCGGAATACAATTAAGGTGCACTATGCATCGATCAACTTCCGTGACATTATGTTACTCACGGGTAAACTAGCGCCTCAGATTAACGTGAAATCAAGAGTATCGGGAGGAAATATGTTCGGGTGTGAATATTCCGGAAGAGATGAAAATGGGCGCGCTGTTATGGGAATGGTTGAAAATGGATCCTTTTCAAACCTGTGCGTCAGCGACAAAGAACTTCTATGGCCTGTGCCTGACGGATGGACGTTAGAAGATGCGGCGACGGTTCCGGTCGTGTACGGAACAGTTTACTACGCACTGTTTATGTGCGGTAACATGAAGAAAGGTGACAAAGTTTTAATACATGCCGGGAGTGGAGGCGTTGGTCAAGCGGCCATAACATTGGCACTCCACGAGGGTTGCGAAGTATTTACGACTGTAGGAACGCAGCAAAAGCGAGATTTCATTAAGAAGCAATTTGCGGAGATCGATGACGATCACATTGGCAACTCTCGAGACACAAGCTTCGAGCAGCTTATTCTGTGGAAAACGCAAGGGCGAGGAGTGGACATTGTGCTGAATTCCTTAGCGGAGGAAAAGCTCCAGGCTTCGGTCCGTTGCTTGGCTTCACGTGGGAGATTTCTAGAGATCGGCAAATTCGATCTTGATGCCAATAACTCCCTAGGAATGGGGCACTTTTCGAAGGAAATCAGTTTCCAAGCAGTTCTATTGGACGCTCTGTTCTCCGAGACGTCTGAACGAAAGTCAAGGCTTGCGAAAATTCTTGCACAAGGCATAAAGAGTGGGGCAGTTAAACCGCTCAATAGAACTGTGTTTGAAATGAACGAGGCCGAAGCAGCATTTAGATACATGGCAGCTGGAAAGCACATTGGCAAGGTTTAACACTCTTTCACGTGGTATTTTATAAGGGACTACCAGTATTGTATATTAAAAGCAATATTGGTAGGGAATATTTTCCTTTTAACCTTTATCTGGTACCTTGGGGTCGATCATGACCTAAGGGTTTTTAATCGAGATTTTCGTAACTTAAAAGTTTGAAAATGTGACTTGTATATTACTACTTTAAAATTAAAAATTACTGTTGTGAGCTTTTTTATCTGATAAAAGGCACTTAAGTGAATACCCAAAAAGAATTTCAAGTCAACATAATAAATAGCTTCGTTACAGCAAGCAATTTTCGGTAGGGGTCATCAACGACCCGAAGGTGCCAGCAATGTTTTACTGAATAAAGGTGCCTGCTAAAGGTTAAGATTCTGCAACCTTTTTGTTCCCGTTAATTATTGTGAATCCCTTTCGTTCAATTGATTAAAAATCTATTAACTTGTTTCAGGTCATTCTCAAAATTCGTGACGAGCCTGAAACACGCAAATCTCCATTACCTCTTGCATTACCTCGTTACTCTTGCGTAGAAGAACGCAGCTATCTCATTCTCGGTGGTTTGGGCGGATTTGGACTCGAGCTTGCTGATTGGCTCGTACTTCGAGGAGCCAGGAAACTGGTTCTTACATCTCGGATAGGAATAAGTAACGGATATCAGCGCTCACGTATGAACATTTGGAAAAGCTACGGTGTGAAGGTTCTCATTGTTATTGGGAAAGACGCGTCTACTCACGAGGGTTGCGAAGCCGTTCTGAAAGCAGCCGTGTCCCTCGGTCCGGTAGATGGGATATTCAATTTGGCCGTAGTGCTGAAAGATGGGATGATCGAGAATCAGACAGTAGAATCGTTTGAGGAGTCATTCAGAGTCAAGGCTTGGGCCACTAAACAGTTGGACAAACTCTCCAGGACGATGTGTCCTCATCTCAGACAATTTGTCGTGTTTTCGTCAGTGTCTTGTGGCAGAGGCAACCTGGGGCAAACGAATTATGGTATGGCTAACTCCGTCATGGAAAGAATATGCGAAACTCGCGCCACGGAAAATCTACCTGGCTTAGCCGTTCAATGGGGGGCTGTTGGCGATGTCGGACTAATCGCCGAGATGCAACAAGACGGCAAGGAAATTGTTATTGGCGGTACTTTGCAACAGGGAATATTATCGTGTCTCAATGAACTCGACGGTTTTCTGCAGCAGGAATCACCGGTTGTGTCAAGCATGGTTGTTGCGGAAAAAACTTCGGGCAGTGGTGGTGCTCTGAATATTCTCGACGCAGTGATAAATATAATGGGTAAGGTAGTCAATACGTGATGAAACTGTAAAAAATAGTAGTGTCGAAATTGACCAAATTCGATTGGCGTGAATCACTATAGAAGAAATTTTGTGGTCGATTCGAAAATTTCGCATCAGAAAATATTATATTGACACCACATAGTTTCAGATTGACATCAGGTAGCGTTAGATTAACACCAATTTGTGGTCTGTAGAAGTCTACTCCGCATTTTTCTTACAGTCAATTCTTTTCCAATTCCAACTATCAAAATTGGAGTACGATTAGTCGTGGCAGTTTGGAAAGTAATTGTATAGGTGCAGAATAAGAAAACTACTACAGCTGTGCACGTTTGACAGGGCTTAAGGATCTCAAGACTCTGAGTATTCACACGCCATTGACGGAACTAGGGATGGACTCGATGATGGTGGTTGAAATCAAACAAATGTTAGAGCGAGAGTTTGAAGTGTTTATGACCCCGCAAGACGTTCGTGGTCTAACGTTTGAAAAGATCCAAGAAATATCACAGCGCAAAGAAGACGAAGAAACTGAGGATCGAAACGAGAAGACGATCACCGCGGAACCGGGAGACTTGAGCGGCCTAAAAATACTCATTCAAACCCTGGGCAAAACTCATATCAATAAAGACATTTGCGTACCAATGATGTCGAAATCGGAGGGTGAAAGGCGGGTAGTTTTTATGCTACCGGGAATCGAAGGAACGCATAACGTCTTCCAGTCATTGGCTAGCAAACTCAGATCTCAAACCACCTGCTTGCAGCTTGGGCCTACTTTGTGGAATTTAACATCAATAGAAGAAATGGTCAACCAATTGATACCGGTAATAAGATCCATAGTAAATTTTGACCACACTGGCGTTATTAATCTAATAGTCCTGACGATAATTATATTCACAAATTCACAGCATGTCAGAGCGAGAAGCAAGGGTCAAAAAGGCATTGTGGTGGTTGGATACTCTTATGGAAGTGTACTAGCAATTGAAATTGTGAGAAGATTGGAAAAAGAAGACTTCGATGGTCGTCTTGTGTTAATTGATGGAGCACCTGATTACATAAAGGCACTGGCTACCCAACATTTAAGAACAAATACCGACGACGAACTTCAATCCGTTCTTCTATTTGACATAATGAATATTTTGGCACCAACTTTTGGGACTAAAGTAAATTTAAATTTACACCATTAATAGGTTTCTACAACACATACACGAAAAACGTTGGTTTTCGAGCGTATGAACAGGGCCGAAAATTGCAGCTTCTTGACCGGAGAAATAAAGAGGGTAAATAAAACTCGGCACAGGAAAAAAATGCGGAATATGCTTCCTTTAGCGGATAATTTTTGTGCTTCATTACTACAGACAACCTTTTCATTACGATATTTACAATGTCGCAGAGCAGCTACGTCCAGCTCAGCGGCTCATTTCAGAAGACTCGAAAACGCGTATTTCGAACATGTGTTATAGAAAATATGGTGTGCGCCATGTAAAGGAAGTGTTTTATCTCCCGCGCTGTTTGCCGAACTTGTCTTCGGTACGACTCTATGACTCATTCTGCAGACATCGCGCTGTACTAAAAACACCTACTTACCTCCCTTGATGCACATTATACTATTCATCACATCTTTTTGTGAACTATCTTATACTTTGTAGGAACGAAAAATTTATAAAAAAGTACTATTAAAATTATATTGTTTTCAGCTTCTAGACGAATTACAGAATTGCATTACTTGGGAAGACAAGCTAACAGCATTCACGAAGACCCTACCTGAGGATAAAAATTTGGACTTCACGCTAGAAGACCAAAAAGCGATGTGTTCGGCTATTTATTATAGAATCAAAGCCCTCCTTAAATACGACTTTTCAGCATTAGCACCAATAAGAACACCGATAACTCTACTCAAACCCAAAATTTTATCACTAAGCATGGCGCCAGAGGATTATGGTCTAGGATCGGTTAGTTCACCCCGATGTTTCTTGGATGTAGATTAGGAAGTTTGACATTATCGTCCTCATATTGACCACTGATTCTCACTTGTGCAGCTTACTTCAGGAGGAGTAGACGTACACTATGTGGAAGGTGATCATGTGACGATGCTGGATGCGGACGCTTGCGCGGCAGCTATCAACGGAGACGTTATCATGGAAACAGCCCTGCATACAGCATTCCAGACCAGCATCAATGCCGGCGCAAAATTTAGCACCTATCCTTGCATTCCATATAACAATAGAGAAACAGAAAAAATTGAACATAAAATATGAAACTACATGATTTAGCTGCACTATAATAGCACTACAATATAATAGCGTACCATAACCTCAGATTAAATAAAAATTAGCTCGAAGTACTTCAGTGTTACCGTCAATTTTCCGAATCTTTCTTACAATTAGTCAAATCACAACCAAATAGATAAGTATCACATGTTAATGAACTCTCTCCGCAGTCTGTGATTCAGCCAGATATCTGAATAGGATTTTGGTGGTCTGAAAGCTAGTATGAACATTCGATAGATGCAGGAGGCCGTGCACATGAGATGTGAACTTTAGAACAGAGTCGTTGAACGGAATATTTTGTTTGCATGAATGACAATATGTGAATTAAGATATTTAAGTAGTAGTTCTGGTTTCTTTGTGGGATAAAGATTCCGATGAAAAATATTTTAGGAATAAATGGACGTGCTGTTATAAATATTACCGGAAACTTGTAGAGAAAGTTTGATTTGCAATGTAGATGCACTGTTATTCAAATCAATAATACCACTCTACTTTATATACATAAGAAAATCAAGTTAAATGCCCTGGCATGAATGGGAAATACGTTTAAGGTTCTAGAAACCTCTACAATAAATTTATTAATACGCAGCTTTAACATACTTTGCGACAGAAAGCAGTTTTACGAATACTTCACATAAACTGATAACCCACGTACAAAGCAGCACTGATAAAGGCAAAAAAGTAATGGCAACTTACCTGGATCTTGCTAAAGCTTTCGATACAATACCGCATGAATAATTACTCAACAAACTCGAGGCAACAGGAATACAAGGAACAGCAAAATGGTTTCGAAGCTACCTGAAGGTGAGAACACAGAGAGCGAAAATTGGAAACACATACAGCGAGAAAACGAAGTTACTCTGCGGAACCCCGCAAGGAATTATGCCCTCAGCTATACTGTTCAAGATTTATCACAAAAACACACGCCAAACATGGACAAGAAATAGAAGAATACATTGCAAACAAAATATAAAACAGACTACCCCCGCAAATGAAGAAAAATGAAGATGTACTCCTTCAAGAAATCAATTACACCATGGCTACTACAGGCAGGCAGAACACTATACGAAGAGTTGACAAATACAGGGATTTAGAACATATAAATTAAGAAACAGTTAACTTTTAACAAAAACAGAAAAAAACAGCAATAGAAAAATATATTGTAAAAAAAAATCTACACCCCACGCACCATACTTGCAGATAACACAATTAAACAGATAAACATCCTACAACCCTGCGCGCGAGTTTAGACTCATGCAGGAACAATTCACACTGAAATACAAATGTATGTAAAAACCTATATGAGGAAATAAACGATAAACAATAATTTCTTTCAAACTTTTCAGTGGACATTTGGCCTATTTTGAAAAATAGTCAAATTCTTCGATGCACCACATCCACATAATTTTGTGAGAGGAATCGATTGCGCACAGTTCGAATATGCAATCAGATTCTTGATCTCGCTTTTTTATTCACTACATTTCTTTACACTTCCAATTAGGAATTCTAGATTTTCAAATCCGTAGAATAAAAATGTAATGGACCTTAGCCATTGACCTAACCACGTGGGTTTCGATCATGTTTCGATCCGCGGCTTTTGCCATTGCGTCGGTACTCATTTTCATTAGCGAGTTTTCCCGCTAACGGCGTGGCGATGCCGCGTCAAGTTACCATCGTGTCAATTGGACGCCCGTGAAAGTCCAGCCTGTAATCATTACGACTCAGCTGGTAAATGAACGTGTCAGTAGGGATTTTATCGGTAATAAATACGTTACTCTGTAATTTCTAAGTTTTTCTGATGCGTCGCCACATGCAAGCTGGTTGCTAGCGCCACTTTAAGAAAACTACACACATTCATTTACAAATGCATTACAAATGCTTCAGAGGGTGTCGAGTTATGTTTGGTACTTTAGTTATATTTATTAAACGTCACTAGCATACGACTAACGAAATACTGTTTTGCAAATAAGTCCTGCTGGTTTATACTTTCTAAGTTAAAAGTTGCGTCGAATAAAATAGAAAATGCTCGCGCTCAAAGAGTATGTGAGTAGCGATGATAACAGTGAACCCGAAGAAGCATCAAGTGTCCCTGCAACAGAGATTGAGGTTAACGATTCGACCATTTCAACCGATGAAGCAGTACATTTAAAACCACTGCCTGGAGGGAAATCCATATCTTCTCTCGCCCTCCAAGTCAGATTAGCCCCAGAAGTTGTTCCAACGGTAAATAAATTTATTTATATCACCTTGTGATTAAATTGGCATTGTTAATTATCACATTTAAATTGTTTATTAGGGCACAGAACTATGCGTTCGACACATAGATTCTACGTCGAAAGAGGTAATGCACAATCCAAAATTTGAGGAACTCTTTGCACCTGATGTAGGACCAGATAATCCATTCAAAACACAGCAGCAGAGAGCAACAAAAAACATGCTCTCTGGATACGTGGAACAAGCGCATATCAGTGAATTTCAGTTCGAAAACCAGCGTCGAACTTTTACAAGTTATGGTCGGTATTACCCATGACTGTATATTAGGGTGTTTTGATGCAAAATTTTTATTTTGAACTCTACCTGAAAAACTTATCCATAAGATAAGCAAAATCCTCTCCAACGGAAAACTGTTACATCCAATTTTAAAAGATTGTTCAAATAATTGAAATTCGAAGATTTTGTATTCAAATGGTATGGAACAGATTTCAAATTTTTTTTTTTTCACTTGTCATCACTGAACTACGATTAGTAAACAAGTAAGTTCTTGACTAAAGTTTTCATTGAGTGAAATTTATAACTCAAACGACTCGTAAGTTGTGATACTCGGGTAAAAGGTCAGTTTTTTCCATAAAATCATTTTTAAATGTTTTTTGTGGCTAAATTACTGGCTTTACAATAAAAATCTTCATGGCGAATTTGTAGGCAATTCAATTCTCTATAAATATGCTCCGTGGACCAAAGTCTATAGCTTTAATGGTTCACAATTTGTAAGCTTGAAAGTTAACTTTGTGTAGAAATTCATTTTTAAATATCTTTAGTGGCTAAATTATTAAGTGTACAACAAAACCTCGGCACTTTTTGGAAAGTTACATTCTCTACAAATTGCTTCCACGATTGAGTCTGTATCATTGAATGCAGCTGATTATTAAGAATTTGAAAAAATGTAATCTGCTCCATGCTATTTAATGGGGAAACTTACAATTTTGATAGCGACCTTTTAAAATTGGATTTAAGCGATATCTTTTTGTTCGGATTTTTCTGTTGAATTGTACAAGTTTATCAGGTGGGAATGAAAAAAAAAAAGTTCTTGTCAAACTAAGTTACTTGTTCATCAATTCTGCAACCCTTGCGAGTGAAGTTTATTTAGAGGAAAAACTTTCATTCATCAGGGTACGCATTGGATCCCACAGTTGACGGTAGTACAGAAGAAGGAAAAACTCTTGTCGGCGCCAAAGAGGCTGCCGAAGAGACTGGAGCAAAGACAGTATTTGAAAATACAGAATTGAGACCTGCAGACAAGAGAAAAAGAAACAGAAACAATGATCCAGCCGATATTGAAGGATTCTTGGGTCCTTGGGGAGGCTATGTAGACGAAAGACGAGTGATAAAACCTACCGAGGAAGAAGCTGCTGAGCTTGAAGAAATCTTAGCCAAAAGAAACAAGAGGGGCAAACAGACCGAAGATAAACCACTTGAGGAGAAGACTGTGCTACACAGTGAGTTTAATTTGCTGATGGTCATTCAGTTGAAATTCGCTAGATTTCGATATGCAACACATTGTTATTCACTCTTTTTTAGTCAAGGACAGTGTGGATTACCAAGGTCGATCATTCCTGCACGCACCACAAGATGTGGGTGTCAATCTACGGTCAGAATCACCACCCGATCGATGTTTCTTGCCAAAATCCCAAATTCATACGTGGGAAGGACACACCAAGGGTATTTCACAAATTCGGTGGTTCCCACGAACGGCGCATTTACTTCTTTCGTGCAGCATGGACTGTAGAGTCAAGGTGAGTTGTTAATAAAGCACAATGCCTCATACCTTAACTAACGTTTCATTTATTCTTACAGCTGTGGGAGGTGTACAAAGACAGGAGGTGTGTTCGTACTTATTACGGGCATCGACAGGCTGTGCGCGATGTCAGTTTTGATAATGACGGAAAACGGTTTCTGTCTGCCGGCTACGACAGATATGTTAAACTTTGGGATACTGAGACTGGCGCTTGCCTTAGCCGTTTTACCAGTCGGAAAATACCTTATTGTGCAAAGTTTAATCCTGATCCAGACAAGCAGCATCTGTTTGTAGCTGGAACAAGTGATAAAAAAATCATTTGCGTAAGTAATATGAGTTTTGCAGTATGAATTGACCCAATTTAATCAATGTCATTTTCTCTTCATTAGTGGGATATCAGGTCTGGTGAGATTACTCAGGAATATGACAGACACTTGGGTGCTGTTAACACGATTACATTCGTTGATGAAAATCGAAGATTCGTCACAACTTCGGACGACAAAAGTCTTAGAGTGTGGGAATGGTATGTAAGAAATGTGAGAGGTTAGCCATTTTCTAATCTGGTTTACACCACTTGTGAAATCATCTGAAATCTCATCAAATCTTAAAATCTTGTGAAATCATTAGTGATCTTTGAAATCATGTGAAACTTTCTAAATCGTGCGTTCTTGAAATCTGGTATACACAGAAATATATGAATGTATACCATCGGGAATCTCAATATTCTAACTGAAAATATATTTTGTAGGGACATTCCAGTAGATATGAAGTACATAGCTGATCCAACGATGCACTCAATGCCAGCTGTTACTCCATCTCCAAACCAAAAGTGGCTTGCCTGCCAAAGTATGGATAATAAGATCGTGATATTCTCGGCTCTTAATCGGTTCAAAATGAATCGCAAGAAAACTTTTACCGGGCATATGGTCGCCGGATATGCTTGCGGACTTGACTTTTCTCCAGATATGAGGTAAGCCTTTGTGCCGCTTGTACTTTACGTAAGGCTGTACAATTCATCTTAGACTTCGATTAATTGTTATTTCTAAGTTATCGATTAACTGAAAGGACCGATTTATCGATTGACCGAAAAAACGAGTAATTAAAAAAAAAAGAACAAGATAATTCGATTAATCGCACAGCCCTATGATAGGAATTCATTTCCTACGACTCAGTTGTGATACGCATCAACATCGTTTTACTTACAGCTATCTGGTTTCCGGAGACGCAGATGGTAAATGTTACATATGGGACTGGAAGACGACAAAACTGTACAAAAAGTGGAAAGCTCACGACGGTGTTTGCATCTCGACTCTTTGGCATCCTCACGAACCTTCTCGCCTTGCAACAGCTGGCTGGGATGGTAAAATCAAGTATTGGGATTAGAATCACGATTCCGTTGTATATGCATATTAAAATAAAATGAAAAAACAATTTGTATATTGTATAACTAAGTGTAATACCGAACATGTACATAAATCGACGATTTTATTTCTTTTTATACTTGTGTACATACTAGAATTCCTTGTAACTTGAAACTGTATCACTCATTGGTTTGCATTATTTTTGATCAGATAATGAATTTAATTGAAGAAATGAATGATTAGCATCATTTTATTTCCGCATCCGTTATTCATGCATCTACTACCAATGGAGTTTCTTCACCACTATGGGATGAAGAAAATTGAGACAATCGTTAAAGGATGTGGACACCCTTATACACTTCACTTTTCAGTCAGTTTTGGAAAATTGCTATTGATGCGAGGAAAGTTAAAAAATAACCAACTATTGTATGGTTAACAGCTATGTACTAGTTTAGCTGTATTTTAACCTTTGAAATTAGAAAAATTGTCCTTAACTGTTCAATTGTACTCATCATACCTGACGCAACACCTTTCGATATGTTTCACATGATTATGTCGAAACGATAGTGGAATTGTCAACAAATTTGGTACACATTCTATTTTGATGTACAGTTTTAGCAGAATCTAGAATAATTCAGTTATAAACTAAACTCTGTCAGTTATAAATTAAGGATGTGGTGGGTTCGATAATTTCAGTAGGTTTTTAGTAATTATATCGAATTTTAACACATATTTGGGTCATAACTTAGTCATAGCTTAGTCTAGCCTGGACATAAATTTTTCTATTTCCTGTGAAAACTATGTATGAGAAGAGAATGTGTACTAAATTTCATAAGAATCATATTGTCGATTTCGAAATGACCGTGTGAAGTGTTGAAAGATATTGCAGTTTCGAGACTAATTCGTGCAGTCAAACAATTACCGACCATTTTTCAAATTTCGAAGTTTAATTTCGAGACAAATCTAGTATCTTTCGGCCGTGTATTGTTCTGTTATTCGCGAATCTTCCGTATCCATAACAGTTATTCAAACCTGATCCGAAAATGAAGCGCGAATGGGTGACCAGTGTGACCACCCCCTACGTTGAGTTACCGAAAAAAATAGTGTACGATCAAAAATATAGATTGTAAACAAATTTCAAATTTCTTGAAATTACAATATACACACATGCGCCCCAAGTCACCGTATCAACCCTTGACATATGTAACAGTCAATTTCCATTGTATGTGTTGAGATCCTAACAATAATTAGGCTGCATTCAAGGTACATACATGCATGCAGTTCGTAGGATCAATATGATATCGCCGAGGCGCCGTGCGCCGCCGTAGTTGGTGCATTTTCCTTCCGTTCATCGCGTTTTGTTATAGTTTTCGAAAGACAGGTACCGCGTGGTCGACGAACGCGAAACAGCGTCCCCGCGTCCCCGTTGTGCTGTTTCCCAACTCGTGATGGTTTTCCGAATATTCCGCGTCATACTCAGTAGTTCGCAGTAATTACATATTCGTGCATCCCTTCGAAAGGTACAAAAGAACTTGATATCTCGGAACGTAGCTGGCTAATTCCACAAATTATTCCTTCCCTTCTGTGGTTGAAATTTTTGTTTTCTTTTTTAATGCGATCAAAACTCCCGTTTTTTCTGAAATGCCTTGAGAAGCCCTGAATAAATTTTGTTCGGGATATTTTCTTAGACGTTTCATATGCCCGATTAACTATGCTTTGTACCTCGAGTAGAAATATTTATCAGGCTCATTGTCAGATAAAGGCCATGATCAGACTTACCTTGCCATCTGATCAGGTAGACATCAGGTTACCTGGTCAGGGCCTGACCAAAAATGCCCTGATTAGAGGCTGAGTTCAGGTACGATGGTCAGACCTTAATTAGCAACGTAAGCTGCTCAGACGTTCATGAGGGCAGGTTGAGGCAGTACCTGATCCAGCAGTGTTTGTTCAGATATATTGAATTACGAAACATATGTGACAAATTAAATTTTATATCAATCCAAGGCTGAGGCTACCAATAATGAGCAGCCAATTTGACACAAGTTATAAACTCCAATATGATGTATTTACGATTATGTATGTAGATGGCCACAGTTTATTATAAGTCATTTGATATTTTCATCATAAGAACGGCTCGGATTTCCATGACACCTGGTGGCTGCTCACGGTACATGTGATGTATCAGGTTTAGTCAGGGCTAGATCAGGTGTGCCATAGTAGAGTTTGCCTGATCTGAGCCTGCTTAGGGCCACTACCGAGACATGCCTGATACTAACCTGACCAGGGCCACATCAGGTGTGCCTCAGTAATGGATGCCCGATGACAACCTGACCAGTGGCCCAACAGGTACGCCTCAGTAGGGAATGCCTGATCACAATCTGACAAGGGGCTAACAGGCACGACTCGGTAAGGAATACCTGAGGCCGAACAGACCAGGGCCATATCAGGTGTGCCTTAATAAGGGATGCCTGATTTCTACCTGATCAGGGCCTGCTGGGATATCAGGCTAGCCTGATCAAATTTCTACTCGAGACAGTGACAGTAATAGATTTTAATATTAATAAAATTGAAAAATAAAATATTAATTTCTATTATTTTTATGTTATTTTCCTAATCTATTTCTCTAACTCATTATTTTTGAACTCAAGGATTTATTTCCCTAATCTAATGAAGCTTTTTTAAATTTCATTTTGTTGGTTTGTAAAGATTTATAATTATACAAAATATGGTATAAGAACATAGATTATGGTTCGAATGTAGCGAATAAATATTGCACTTACTATTGCAATCAATCCGAATTAGTTACAAATTTGTAAAATTGTGATTTTTTTCAACATTACTTCAGGTTAACGTTACAAATTTCAACTCATTATACTGCCATTCATATAATTAACATACAATGGAGTTGGCTGAATTTCAATGGAACAAGAGAATGGTGGGAATATTAAAAGACAGTTAATATGAGGATTGACAGCTTGGTCATCGCGTTACGACTGAATAGATATATCATCAATAATTTTCGTAATGTTCTCAGTCGAACTACGTTATCAGGATGTCGAAGATGAATGGAGCAAGCTTAGGATATTCATACCACTTACCGTCGGGAGGCTGGAACTTCAAGATCAGAAATGCACTTTCTCAATTCAGCGATATCTTCAGCGAATTCAACAAGTACATCGCACCAGCCTACCACCATGACCGTTGTGAAAGGTTGGAACAATTCTTTAAATACTCTCGATTAATTCAATTGCAATAAGCTTGACAAAAATATTCGACCATTGCATCTTTGCACTATTTCAGATCAGTCCAAATGCGATTATATTCGATGCACAAGCGTGAATTTGTCATGGTTTTCGTTGCATTCTTCGCGTGTTTTGGACTCGCTGTATTCATTGGCCTAGCAGGTATTTTGGATAACAAACTTGAAACGAAACTCCATTCAAGAAATTCCACACTTGATCATGTTTTTCACTCACAGGTCCACCAATAACTTCAACCACAGAGCAAAAGGCCCATTTGAACGGCAGCGAAATGGCCACAGGACCATACATTATGCGGACACCTGCCCTTTCTACCTACAGCCAGCAGCTTTGGGTCATCGCGAAATTGTCCACCTCGAACGTTGACAGTAAGCAAACCTTGCAATTATCTTTGACCTAATGTTTTCGCTTTTCGAATTCATGTTTCAACATTTCCCAGATGAAAAATACGACGAGAGTTTTCAAGTCAGCGTCTCCGTCGACGGTCAAGCGTCAGATCGCAAAGCTGTATCCATTTTGGCACCAGAGGCTGGCCACAACAGGTATAGTCAGATGATTTTGTTTTTTATTTTAACTGGTCATTACTACCTCAAATTTCACACTATTCATTCTCTAGGACGAGGCATCTCAAGTGTGAACGCCAATCTTGCGAGGAGTTAGTTGTGGTGCACCTCGGTTTCCTCGACTATCCGCATTACATCATTACTGTGCGTTTCCATGGCCTAGAAAGTTTTTATCAGCGATACATCATTCGTGACCTCACATTCTATGTTAGTGAGAATGTGACGTTGTCTTTACAGAGTACTCATTTCGGTTATCACTTCATTACTAACGAAGTTTTCTTTCACAGTTCAAAAATTACAATCCGGCATTCACGCAGATTGAGATATGGTTCAGGTTGATCTTTCTTCTGGCAACATTCATAGTAACGGTATATCACACATTTTATTACATTAAGATTGAACTTGATCACGTTACTGTAATTTTCACAATTTCATGATGTTGTATTATATAATTCAGTGTTGGTTTGGTCATTCACTGCGAAAATATCCTGTCCACGATTGGTCCATCGAACAGAAGTGGTTGTCCATTCTCCTGCCACTCCTGATTCTTTATAACAGTAAGTTTTTCATCTGATTATGATCGTTATTCCAATAAACAAGGTACGGAACAATGTTAGTTTAGAACATCTGTCATTTCACTGACCCCTGCTGATCGCTTGACTGACAGAAAATACAGCTGTTAATATTTATTCGAGTGTAAAATACTGAACGCTGGATGTCGAGATATTTTGTCAATTGATGATGAACTTCGTATTTTCCTGTCCTAGATCCACTTTTTCCAATGACTTTTTTGGTGAATTCTTGGGTACCTGGAATGCTGGATGCCATACTGCAAACAACCTTTTTATGTGCTATTCTCATGTTTTGGCTCTGTGTCTATCACGGTCTACGACAGGTGCGCATTCAAACTGCAATGGCTTCATTAATATCATCATTAAAATTAGCGTGTGAACCAGGTAAACCCAGATTACCAAATAATAAAAGTTCACTTTTTTTATTTGTCTATTTGCATTTAGAATGAGAGGCGACTGGCCACATTTTACCTACCCAAACTGGTAGTTGTTGGAATGCTATGGGGTGCAGCCCTAACTCTTGCCATGTGGCTACGGTGCACCGAACTCGAAGACCCTACCTACAATTACGTCCTAGATACTTCAAATTATTACGTAAGTCTGTCTTTTTCAAGGTTATTCTCAAATAGTCCCGACAGTGGTACTTTCCAACCTTTGCTTAATCAACAAATGTTCATTTAATACTTTCAGGGGTTCAAGGTATTCTTCTTCACAGTTGGAGGAGTTTATGTGGCATATCTTCTTTTGTTGATACTGCGAGCGTACAGCGAATTGCGCTCGATGCCTTATTTCGGTAACACACGATAATAATGTTTACGTATTTTTTAACTGACGAGGAGAGCATCAGACTTCTGGATCATAGATTGTGGTGAAATTTCCGAGGTTGTTTCCTAGGCCTAGAATATGAAGCCTGTGATAGTTAGTTTAATATAACCGGCCTCTTTTCACGGATTCGGTTACAATTAATTACATAGGCAGTTTTATCTATAAAATGCGGTAAGAAACGGAATCTGTCATGTATTTTCGCCTATATATATGCGAAAATGTGTGTGTGTGTGTGTGTGTCTGAGTGTGAGTGTGTGTGTGTGTATTAATTTTCATTGCTCATTGATGAAATTTCAATAAGAGGATCTCATAAATTCAATCGATATATTATTTCAGAATAACATTAAAGTAATTTAATAATTTTCGTGAATCTGATCTATTGTAAATCAAACGAAGGAAGGCCCATTGAATGAAACTTATACTCATCAAAAGCTTTATAGGACGTTCGATTTCAAAGAGCGAGGTCAGATATTTTCAAAAGCAATAGTTTTATCATCATAGGTTTTGTACAAAAGTTGTATGGTTTTAAGGAGGACTCGTTCATGTTTTGATAAAACCATTGTTTTCAGGAATGTCTGACCATTTTCGTCAAAATAGGATACCCTGTATATTTTAGGCCAAAGAAACACCGCCAGAAGTTGCAGCAGAAACCATGATCTGGATACTTGATTGATACTTTCCTCGTAAGTATTTATTTCAGTTCTCTTGAGGTATCTGAAAAACAGCCTCTTCCGGTTTTCATTACATATGTTTGTGCAGATTTAAGGTTGCGTTTTCTCACGCTTTTGGCTGGCGTTGTTGCCGGCGTTTGCACTTTGGTAACAACACGACATTTTGGTACTGGCGTATTTGAGGACAGCTTCGCTTCCCGACTGTCGACGTATTACAGAACTTCAGCTCAGTTTATGGCACTTTATGGCCTCCTCAACTTTTATCTCTACACAATGGCCTATGTCTACGCACCAGCTCTGCAGCAGGTGTATGGGCAACGTGAGTAAAAACGAACTCAATCAATATTCAATTGTTTACTGTCCGTAGGAACAGCACGTGAATGAAATTTCTTGTCAATTTTCAAGTTTCACCAACTTTTATGGCTCCAATTTTGTTCCATTTACGTGTAATGAATCAAGCTTCCAAATTATGATTTCGGTTGAAATTAGTCAGGGTATTTCTTTAGCCCAAAATATGGAGCCCCTGACGTGTAGTTTCATCTAATGGGAATAAATAAGCTTGTTGGAATTCATATTTACTTCATACAGTTCTGAAATAATATATCCATTCGTACTTAAATCTATATGAGATTTCATATAATTTAAGCTTCATAAGAGGACAATGGAAATTAAAATTCAACGCAAAAATGCTACTATAATCAGTTGCAACTGGAGTGAAGAGATGTATATTAGATGAAACTACATATCACAGGCTCCAGATTTTATATCAAGGAATAGACCCCAGCAGTTTGAGCAGCATCCATGATCGAGAGGTCTAATACTCTCCTTGTTGGTGAGAATCCTTTGTATATATTTCATCTTTATAGATTCTTCGATAACGAAAGACAACCCAGCTTTTTCTATGATTAACGAATCGGACGAAGATGTAATCTATGGTTCTGATGAGGAGAGTCGTCGGCCATTGACTCGACCGCCCCGAAATACCGACGACAGTGACTGAGGTAGCAAATTTTTCACGCACATACCTCAAAAGAGGAAATAACCTTAAAGAAGAAGATGTAAATGGTGATGAAGGAGAAGTCAATGACGACACAGAAGAGGAGCAAGAAGAAAAGGAAACGGAAAAAGTGTGAAGCGAGCGTGAAGTGAGATGTGAGAATTAAAAAGGTATAAAGAGCGGTTTAGTTTGTTCATGGAAATATTGTTGTTCGTGGTTGTCTTTTGACATTAATGACGATGTCTTTTGGCATCGATCTGTATAAATATATTATATCTTGGCTGTTTATTAAAAACTGCTTGGGTAGCTGTTACACAGTTCGATAAGCACTCTCTGTTGATATCGACTTTGTACGATCATTATAATGACCTTTCATAATTTTGCATTGAAATTAAAGCGCGAATTTCTACGGGATTTGAAATCCTGCATATAATATTCCATCGAAAAATTCATTATTTCTGAGAAAGAACGATTAGTTTTTTTTACAACCTTATGTATTTGCTCGTCGAATGACTTTCATTATACATTACGCCTGATAATTGACCACGGAGAATTCAGTTCAGTTCAGAATTCACATGTTATAAATACACAAGCATATTAAAATATAAAACTTGCTTATCTCAAATGACATATTTGCCAAACTTAACTTCTAATAAGTAAATAAATTACAAAGAAACAAAAGTGTACTTAAACTTACAAGCCTCTGGAGGCTGCAGATAAGAAAAATGACCCAGTTTGTGGAACACGGTAGTAATAATCGATATTCAACTTTATACGTGATAGTATAATATCACTCGTCCATGTCCACAACAGGAGAGATCTGCAAAAAAAATGTTTAAAAGTAGAAGTAAAATACACAGTTGTTTACCAAGTTCTTGGATTAAGTTTTGAAACAACTGTACGACTCACGTAATATTCTACGTAACACGTGTGGCCATCTTCTGCTTTGACCTTGTACTGGAAACAAAGCAGCCCATATTTGTCTGTTCTTATTGACACAATAATAGCACAGGATAATGGTTTCATAGCTGGTTTGAAATGAGTTAGTTTATAACACGAACTGGCCGTTGTGCTGCACTGAAAACTTTCTATAAGGTTACTATCGCGAGGTACTTCGACTTGGCACTCTCCAGCTATTCCATCTGTACTTATTCTCAAGTATGGCGGTTCAGGTGATAGTAAAAGCTGAAAGAAAATTTTAACATTCATCAATCGCCCATTGAAGAAGACGTGGAAGTCTAGATTAGTTGGCTCGTGTTGATAGACTCAAGGATAAATAGATCGTATCACCTGAACCAAATGTTAGAAAACGAGAAAAAAAATACTGTTGAAAAAATCTCCAGCAATGTCATTCGTGGTAAGAATATTTAACACGAATGAAACGATATCTTTATCTATGTAATGGAAATCAATTTGCACAGATTTGAATTAAATAAGCCTAAATATAAACAATTTGAGACAAGGCTTTACAATTAGAATGATCAAACTCTGGTGTTTTTGATCCAATATTGATTATTGTTTTTTGGGATTATTTTGTTGACCATGAAAATCTCCAATCCACATAAAAACAGAGTTGTGTTTAGGTGGGGTATAACAAATGTTTGTCAAGAATTACATTTGCGCACTGTAACTTTACTACAATGTAAAATTTTGGGAATATTTTTTGACAATTTGTGGAAGTCTGGTCAGCGAGCAAAATGAAATTAAAAACATTAGAATCGGATCCAAAATTCTTGCGTTTAATTATTTTGACCATTCTAATTATAAAATCCTTTCTAAAATTGTTGATATCGTAGTTTATGATACTGTAATCTGCTCGGATGTATTTCTATTACAGAGTAAGAATGTTGTTGCATTGGTGTTCGCCATCATTGGCACAAATTACATTATTGGAAATTGTTCAAATGGCTCTTTCTCTTTTCCCAGCTTTTGATTCAGATGATACGGCCTATTTGTCATTAATGAATTACCTCTATCACATCACAGGTTGGATCTAGTTCCGACAAAACATCTTTGAGTAAATCGGTTTTGAGTAATACTTTGTTCAATACATTATCTTGAGCAAGATTGAAATCCAATAGTTCATCTGGTTCTTGAGTCTTCAGCGAACAATCAGTCACTATACCGTTTTCTTCAATGAGTACAGTTACAGGATACCCAACACCCTGCAATTCAGATCGAGCTGTAATCTGATTTCGTTCTGAAGTGACAAACCTTGTGTATTTACTTCTACCCACCCTATAAAATAATTGCAGAGCAACCGAGCTACCCTGAGTGTTTATTTCTCCCCAAAACATACACAGGCACTCGACTAATACTGACAAATTAATTCTGAATATCACATCCTCTTTCAAATTGAATTCTTCAAATATTTCTGTAGGAATATACGCACTTGCTTGCATACATTTTGCATCCTCAACCGTTACTTTCAGTCCATTGTATGTGCCAAAACATGTAGCGGTCTGAAATTTTTATGAATTACACCATTTGTTTCTAGCTGCATAGCTGAATGCTGTTATAAATTTCATCAAAAATAGCATGCACACCTCTTTGAAGTTGACCGCTTTCAGTAGTTGAACAACAGTCTTAAGATTTTTCAGCTTTGCAACTAATTGATAAATCGCAGTGTCTTGACTCATTTTGTCAAAATGTTACATGGAACCTCATCAAATCACGGAACAGCGGTGATGCAATTTCTTGTACAGAAAGTTTCTTGTTATCAACAGAAGATAGCCAAGCTGCTAAAATATGTTTACATGTATGTTCTGCTTGATCATTGAGAACACGATATCTGTAATGTATTTTTTATAATTAATATTTTTCAGCCCTTGAGTCAAAAAAGTTTCAGAAATTCGAAAGACTTAGCCAGAGTCTATTTATCTAATGGTATACCTGAATGATGCACAGCTGCAGAAATTAACTTCAGGAAATAATGTATATATTTCACCAGATATGCCTGTCACTTGCAATAGCCACCGAGCATCATTCACACTATTTCCTGGCTCAGATTTAACGCAAATCTTTTTTACTCTTTCCGATTCGTATAGCTCAAGAGCACGCTCAAAAGTTGAACCAAATATGCCGTAAAGTCGCAGCAACGATTCGTCAGAAACTAGTATTAAATAAACGGAATGAATTAAGTATGCAACCAAATAATATTGGGAGATTTGAACAGTACTTTTCAAAATTTTCAGGGCTATTTCTCCCACGATAATATTAAAAGGAAATGTATCACAAATATGATGTACATTTATTTTCACTTGCAAACTTCTCATAGACTTCATGCAGGACCTGCTTTGACGCCAGCGATAAACTTGTGTCGGCCCCCTGAGGTTTGCTTTTACTTATAAAAAGTAACTTTGCATCCAAAGACATGTCATCATGCTCGTTGTTCAACAATTAATAACTGTTATGTTCGAATACAAAGCTTGCGAATTCAACAGCAACTGTGGGTATCAATAAATGTGTTCAAAGATGAATCAGTCGCACCATCTGAATAAGTTAGGAAAAGAAAAAAAATCTCCAGCAATGTCATGAACTCTGTGTTTATGATCTGATTCCAATATTTTTGAGCTTATTTTGTTGACCATAAAATCACTATGGTGGCTGTTTAACAGAAATCGTGGGAAAAGCATTCAAGAAATCTTACATTATGACATAGTATTAATGTGCAAATGTAATTGTTGACGAGAATCTATTGTACTGTAAGTACATAAATTCAACATTTAACTAATTGCAAAATTTTGTTTAGGTAATCTCTGGAGATCTCTATTGTGAAGATAATAAGCCCAAAATCGTTGGATTGAGATAAAAAATATCACAGTGTTTAATCATTTTGCACCGTTTAATTTTTTTTTACGTTTGCATATTGTTGATGTCTTAGCTTGTTTTATTTCAATTTGCTCAAATTCATCTGTAGTGCGCAGTAGGAATATTTTTTCATTCATCTTCACTATCACTGGAAAAAATAACATTGCTAGAGATGTTTCAAGACTTTTTTGACGTGGGGTATTCCGCGACCCCGGCAGTGTGCAGCGGTCAGGGTTGAGGCTAACACCCACTTCAGTTGAAGCAGAAAAAGAAATTTTCGACAAACGAGCTTTTTGTAAATATATGAATAAACTTGTTAAGGGTGTGCCCTCGTGGTCGATTTCGACGTTGACCAAATATCTCCACATATCAAAGTCTACGTACATATCTTGTAAGAGAAAAAGGGCCTAACAACCCGATTCCATATACAGTTCTGAACAAAAATACTCCAATACATTTTTATTTGACGCAGAAATAAATAGAAATGGCATGGGTTCTATGAAATTGTCATGGTAAATTCGTAGAATTCATGCCATTTCTTTATTTCTGCGTCAAATGAAAATGAATTGAAGAGTTTTTGGTCAGAATTACGTGTAGAATGGGAAGGTTAAGCCCTTTTTCGCGTTTAAAACACGTGGAATTCGATATTTCGAGATATACGCGTCAACGTCGAAATTGACCAAAGCACTCCCTTAATAAATATCTATTCTTAAAACTTTCATCGCGTGGACCAAAAAATTCTGAACATTTTTAAGAATTTCAAGAAATGAACTTATGAGAAAAAAATTGCCCGTTTTCCCAACGCGCTAATGTGCCAAATATGACACACCAGGCACCAACGGGTCCGTCAGACCAAAAACGGCTACATTCAATGCATCTATGTACATACATGCATACAAGTGTTCCGAAATCGTGATTGGAGGTCGTCGAAATGTTTGAATTCAACTGTCAGTTAACCCAAGAAGGACTACGTTAAAGTCGGTTAGAAATTTATCGAAGCAAACCATCTCTCGTCTTCTAATCCAGTCGTAATTTACAATTCTGCTTAACGATTAGCTCTAAGATTCAAAGAATAACGAACAAAGACGAGGTAATCATCATAACTAAAATTTTTGTTAAAACGTTCGAACGCGACGGTATGTTCCGGAATGTTCCAACTAGTTCTCGCCTCGGTTATTGAACTGGCAGCAATGGTCAAACTTGTGGAGCAGCGTGCGAGCGTAGCAGGCCTTGTGATTGTGCGTTGGCCAACACGGGTGGGGAATGTCATTTGTGTTGTGTAGTTCACAGCATATTCACGAACTCACGCGAGACTTGCGCCAGCAAAGAGAAACTGCGAGAAAAGTGAGTCTCGTTCAACATTCTGTCAAGTAATTCCGAACATTGTTCGTAAACCTGGCAAGTTTTTAGCATTATCCTTTAATTGGTGGATAAAAGAGTGGTAAAAAACCGACAATACAAATACGTAGTTAACATAAATCACGACTATCGCCCTGCAGGCAATATCTGATTGGCAGCGTAAGAGGTATGTAGTATGTATATGGCAATTTTATTTTTGTTTTACAATGGGAATACCTCACGGTCTTGCACTAGTAATACATAAGCAGTGTGCTCAGCATAAATTCGGCGGAAAGTATTGCGCTGTATCAGACACGAATTTTGCACAGCAAATGACACGTTGTAAAGTCTTTCAAAGTTTCTCCAGGCAGTTTTTGTGCTGGATTCGAAACGTTTTCAGGTTATGGATCAGGGAGCAGATCTGAATCAAAGGTTAGATATAGAGAAAGTCCGTTTAAAAAATCCCCGGCTATGTTATTTGTGCCAATGATGGTGAACAGGAATGAAACAAACTCCTATACTATACCAACAATGAAGATAAGCAAATTCGAATGACAACCTATCGACAACCGTACAAGTTTTATAATTGGATGGTTCAAAATAATGAAACTCTGGTGTTCTTGAACCGGTTTTAATGATTTTTGGCTTATTTTGATCTCCACAGAGATTTCCAGAGAACGCTCGAACAAAAAGTTATCTCCGGAATGGATAAAAATAAATTAGTGTAAGTATGGTAGAGTAGACATTCCTCATTAATTACACTTGCACATTGTAACTCTACCTATTATGATTCAAGGTTTCCTCAAAATTTTTCTGCAAACTATATGAGGAAATCTGATCAGCAAGTAAAATCAGCCAAAGAACAGTAGAATTGCATCTAAAACACCAGAGTTTAATCGTTTACAACGTATCGTTTTAATTGTAAAACCTCTCCTCAAATTGTTAATGTCTTAAAGCATGTGTTGTTTCAAATTTTTTCCGATTGATTTAAATTACATGGTAGAGATGCTATTTTATTTATGTTCACTATCATTGGTGCAAACAATATTGCTAGAGATTTCTTAAACAATTTTTTTGCTGTTCTTAAATTTTGATTCAGATTGTGATGCCCATTTATACTTAATATTTCCATGTTAACTACAGAAGGAACAACAATAGGCAGTCTTTGGAACGGTCAGATTTTACAGTTAGTACTTATTTAATATAGCTTGAGAATATTAAGCTCTAAAGTAAATTTATATGTAAAGCAAAACCTGCATTTGTAAGTAATTCATTATAAGTTGATCAATTAGGCAGAAAAAAATAACTGAATTGAGATATTGGGTAGTAATGGCTTTGCAATACCATCTAAACCCTCCGATGCAGAGTACGATGGGTGGAGCTAACCTCCATACTCCACAGTCTGTATTCCAACATATGATGGGTCAGCAAAACTCGCCGCAACAAGGCGGACCTTGGCTGCAAATGCCACAGGTCCCAGCGTTGTCTATGCCATGGAGCGTTCCAGCTTTGCAGCAACCTGATTTGATCAGGTTTACTGGTGAAAGAAGCCAGCCTGCCTATGACACAATGTCGCTGCATCAAAAAAGAAAGTTGAGCACACCAGATATCACAGATACGTAAGTGCCAGTAGAAAATATTTTCTGCATCTAACTAACATCTAGAGTGAGATCTAGAGTTCCCCAAAATACAGATATGGCAGAATTTATGAGTATAGTCAAACATTTCTACCATATGGAATTCGAAAGAAAACAAAATGCATTAATGCATACATGTGTTCAATTACAGTCGGCAAATTAAGCAATTTATTACCGAAGAAAAGATGGCCTCACACTTTCAAGGTCTGCACATCAGTTCCAACTATCAAGCTCAAAATTCACCTCCTTCGACATCGACAGCTCACTCGCCACAGCGTGTGTGTAATAATTTAGAATATATGAACTCGAATATGGAAAGTGCTGAGGGCATAAACTTAGATCAAAATGACTGCAGAAAACCTAGACTGGTCATATCTGAGGAAGTCAGACGGCTACAAGAAGAACCCCTAATTCCTACCTCTCTGTTATCCAAACTGTAAGTATTTTATTCTCTGTGAGTATCATTGTATTAGATTGGGCTGATTTTTGTGGAGTTTCTTTCACAGGATTTGGAAGAATAAATGTTTCGTTTCCAAAAAGTGGGGTGAAAGTTCCTTTTACGGATGCCATTATAAGTTTGAACTTATCTCCATTATTAATGCGTTAAGGGGTTACCCTACTGACATGGATATATCAACAGGCTAATTTTCAGGAATTAATTTCGGAAAAACTGCTGATGCTATATTAATAATTTTTTGATATCAACTCATGTACACATTAATCGGTTCACTAGTAAGCACTCATATATCTGCAAAAACAAAGTGCCACAACTGGTAAGGACTTATCTATGAGATCCGTGAATATCTCTGTTAGTTTCGAACGTATTTACATCAAATTTGATATGCCTATGTTTTTTGGGGCGCTGATTACGAATTTCAACTCGAAATTCGAAAATTTAAAATGGCGGATCTAATATGGTGACATCGACTGAGTAACGGTATTCCACTGTGATTGTCACCTCCGTTATTAGCTGTTGATAAATATGACTACAACCCCAGAGTGTGCCACAGGAAAGCTGCGGTAGGATTTCACACCTGCTTCACAGGCCTTCCCGCGGCACAGTCTGGGGTAGTGGTCATATTTATCAACAGTTAATAACGGAGGGGACAGTCGTTGAATACCGTTAGTCAGTCGATGCCACCATATTGGATTCGCCATATTGAATTTTCAAATTTCGATTTCAGATTCGTAATCAGCGATCCAAAAAACTGCTTATTGTGAAGGTTTTCTGTTGAATACAAAATTATTTGTTCCTACCAGTTTTGGCACGAAACGTTGATTTGGGATCCATCAGTGAACCGGTTAAGGAGTGTGTTCAAAAAATTTGATCAAAAAAAAAAAAAAAAATACAATTTGATAGAGATATGTCTTCGCGCCTTTCAATAGTTTTTGTGCAGGGTTAATTATTGTACATGACATCACAAGTATCGGTGGTCTGATACAAAAATAAAAATATAGTCATTGACTACGTTGTATTGGCTACCGACCGACAGAGCGTTTTTCTTTTTTCCTCTTTGGTGAAATGAAAAAAATTTCCGATTTTACGATGTTTTCAGCTCAAAAATATGTTGTATTTTGATTACATGGTGGCCACTTGTCAGGGAAAACCTGGTAATCTGGAAAGAGTCAGGGAATTCTTGAATTGGTCAGGGAAGTCAGGGAAAAGTCAGGGAATCTTTCATTTGGTCAAGGAAAATGTACGGTGGTCCGGCACAGCGAGAAAAAACTAGGCTTCCACGATAAATCGAAGTTCGAAAAAATTGCATGCTAGAAATTCGTAGTTAATAAAAATCGTGTCGAGAAATGAAGTACTTTTCGGTCCAAAAATTTCAGATTACATACGAGACATTTTTATAAATTTCATAGAACGAACATTGCCTCCCGGTCATATTTCTTCGATTAGCGCTGAGCACCCAAAAAGATATATTAAATAGAGTGGACAAGATGCAGGGGTTAGCATAAGTGGAAAGGATGTCTACGCAATAAGTACGTTTCTGTATGGATCTAAATATTAAATTAAAATTTTCCTTCAACAAGTTGTAAAATATTCGCTGTAAGCATCTACGTCACAAAATAATTTTAAAAAAAGTATTGTTATGCTTAATGTGTATAAATTAATTTTTATCACCATTAAATAGATTATGACCATATTTTTGAATACCGATCAATTTGTAGCTTCACTAAATAGTTACTGTTATTGGCACTATTACTTAGCATTTTAGTCAGGGAAAGAACGTGAATTTGGTCATAAAAGTCAAGGAAAAGGCAGGGAATTTTTTTGACTGTTTATAGTAGCCACCATTTATTAATAAGTATTGCACAAAAAATGAGAACGATATAATCAGTCGTCAGCCGGAAATCACTATTTCTTTGAACATGTGTACCAAATTTTAAGTCGATTCATGGATTACAGATCGAGATATCGTGTACACCGTTTTGAAAAATATAGTTTCGAGAAAAAAGTATTCGAAATCTTTTGAAGTGGAAAAATTTAATTTACATATCTTACCGTTTATCCACCATTCCTGTCTCGTATTATATATAAATCTTGACCTCGGAAACTACTTTTTAGAGAGGAAAAAATAAATATTTTCACGTTGATAATTTCGCAGTAGGGTAGCGCCTTGACACTTCTTGGGTGTAGTAACTTGAATATTAGTAACAAGGAAGGAAAAAGCCAGGCTTATATGTGAAAGTCTGTCTTTTTCAGTGAACGACCCTCAATGGCACTAGTACTTTGGGAACCACCGAGTAAACACCTTGCCCGGGTATTACCAGTACCTCGAGATACACCAACGCCAATACCAAACTTCCTTGAAGATGGCAACAACAACAATAACAATAACAATAACAATAACAATAGAAACAGCAACAACAACAATAATAACAACGGTATAATAGATTTAAATCAATGTTCTCCACAACTCGAGCCCATGGAGCTTTGAAAGAATCTACGAAACCATACGTTATTCGTTACTAATAATAAGTTTTAAACAATAGCCATCAGGATTCTCGCATAATATCTGATCAAATTATTTTCCTTCTATATCCTCATCACTTGCGCAAAGAATCGATCAACGATTCTTCGTCAATGATTAGTAATGGCAATGCAAACGAACACTGTCATATTTAAAGTGTTGAAATTACTGAATACTGTTACTTTTTATGTAAGCGATAGGAAACTTTATTGTCCAAGTTAGCTCTAGCTTATATTATCGAATAAATGTTGTTACGTTTTCTCTTAATTATATAAGTTGCAATATAAGTTCACGTGTGAGAAATTTATTGAAACCGCTCATTTGAGAGCAACAATTGTGGTGATTTTTTTTTTTTTTATTTGAGATCGTAAGATTGTGTGAGGTACTCAAATATAAGCGGCCCCAACAGTCAGTAACAGGATACTTGGTAACGATAGACTTTAACGAGATTTCGGGCGGAGTGACCCAATCTAAACTTGTTACTGGATGATGAGGCTGACTTTAATAAATATACACGTGTGTTTGATAAATTCGAGGATAAATGTTGAAATGATGTCATTATTACTATAGCAGGACCAGTACAGTGGGAAATTCAATTTCGCATTCTATTTATGTATAATCTGTTTTACATTAAAACGTGGTTACATAAAAATGATTGTATTGCATACTGTTTATTTTTTTCGTGCCAAGCACTTTTCAATCAGACAATAATTGGCATGAGCTTGGAAGCAAGCTTCACTAAATTACGACCATTCGAGTTGTTTTTCATAACAGGATGTTAATCATTTTGGATAAAAAATCAAATAAGTTCAGGACCTATTATCTTTTAACCAACTTAACTTCTGCTGACATTACTTGCAGGAATGATGGGTGCTAGGTTTGCACCATCTTCCATTATGCTTTTCTTGAACGACGCAGCATCTTCGATAGGTTCTCCGTTTATAGCTGTAGCGCAGATATTATCTTCCAACATTGTAACGTGATTCCCTTCAACGTAGTGCACTTCTATCTTTCCCTGAGTAATCTATGAAGGAAATGAAAATTAATGGTAGCAAACAGTTCAATGTTGACGATGGTGACTTCTGACAACAGCAGGTAAGCAATATCAGAAATTCATCTTTGGAAGACCCAAATACTACTATGATCTTGGCTTCTCAACGTATCATAACGATACTATGTCAAGGTGGCGACAGAACCGAGAAATAAAGGAATTCTCGAAGACTTCCGAGTTCTGGAAATTTCTGGAGAGTTCGTGAAAACCTCATCAAATTTTGGGCAATTTCGGATAGATATCTTGGTTTTAGATATTGAAATTATTTCAGTTGAGGTGTTCTGATCATAAGCATAACTATCGACAAATTAAATATTTTGAAGATATTTGCAGCAGAATTGTATCACTTTTACAGTATTTATGTTCGAAATCGAACTAGTAATATTTCCACTTGCGTGTAACTGACGTATCATCTGCTCCATTTAATTACACCATTCTCTACAAGTGATCGTAAACTAATAGTGAGAAATATGACCAGAATTTTTTGAAACTACGCTCCGGACATCAGGGAAGATCCGGAAATCTCAGGGAATCTTGCGCTCTGATTTCTGTCACCACCTTGATAATTTATGTATAAATATTTTTAATTCATTTTAAGTTTCATGCAACAATTCAGATAATACAAATAAAAAAGAAAGAAAATTGCGCAAGACAGATTATCGCTTTATTCTAAGAATTTTGAAAACTCCTGGAAGTTTTACAAATGCTTCTTCTGAAACTGGTACCAATTTAGATAAGCGCACTAAGATTTCAAAGAATTCGCCAATAACTTGACATCTTTCAATTGGACTGTTTGCTTCGAAAGTCAACTCTTACGGTAATATACATACATCTACACGTCTGCAACATATAGTAGGCCAAGCAATAGAGGCTTTTTTCATGACATAAATAGTAACGGAATTCCGCCTGTGTCATCACACGAAGGCAGTCCGTAGTTGTATTTTGTCATGTTTCCTACTCGTAACTATGGTCACAACATTTTTTATTAACATTTATACTTGACAAATCCCGTTTTTTTTATAGTATTTTGCTTATAAAATCGGAACCAATGAAGCAATCTTGATGCTGTCAAGCGATGAGTTGTAGAGAATCAAAATGCGAACAAAATCTTCGTTGTTTCAAAAATTCATCAGTCCGTTACTTTTCAAGTCGTCGCAGAGGTCCTTCGGATGAAAGTAGTGATCGATATGTTCTTTATTTGTGCACAAGACAGGCGCTGTCGGATGAATAGATTTGCGCAATTGCGATTTGAACTTTTTAACGCACCATCTTTCAGACTAGCTGGATGAGTCACGAATGATCGGATTTCAATTTTTCGAAACAGTTTTGAAAGAAGGAATAAAACACCTCAAAACGTACAATATCCTTATATCCTACCAAAATGCTGTGGCATAGGTAAAAAATGATCACGGACATGACTGAAAGGCGTTGAGCGTGAGAAAGCAGTCGAGTAGTAAGGGAAAGCGGATATATAGCCATAGAAGCGCGGTGCATACGATTCATCAATTTTTTAACTCGATTATTTCAACAACTAATGAAGCAATCTCAATTACCATGTACTGTAATAAATCAGCTTCCTCTTCGTTTATTTTTTATCTATTTCATATTAATATTATGGTTCACCCACCCCAGAATGAAAAAGAAATAATTGACATAGCTCCATTCGCATCACTACTTTTATCCGAAGCGCCTGCGCCACAACTTAAAAAATGACGGACTTATAAATTTTTGAAACAACGAAGATTGTTTCTAGTTTTGAGGTATTCTCCGGTACCAATGATCCGTTCGAGTCGTTCCAAAGCTCAATTTGTACGCTTTTTGATTCTCTACAACTCATCGCTTGACAGCATCAAGATTGCTGCATTGATTTCGATTTTATAAGCAAGATACTATAAAAGAAACAGGATTTTTTGCGTGTAAATATTGATGAAAAAATTTTGTGACCATAGTTGCCAGTAGGAAACATGGAAAAATACAACTACGGACTGCCTTTCGTGTGATGGCACAGTCGGAATTCTGCTAGTATTTTTGTTACACGATATCTTATTTTCTACTTTATTGCTTGGCCTAATACATATTCTTTAACGGTTCGTGGGTTTATCTGAAATCACCACATGTTACACGTATGCAACTGAATTCTGGGAGCTGAATCCTCAATTTCACATACACTTGATTTCTTGATTGTGAAATTAATTTTGTGCGCCAGTTATCAAATTCTCCTTTGGAATATTCACGAAACATGTTTCACTGAATTTCATCCACGTTGGAATATTTCCAGCACTATTTCAAGCCAAACGCTTTCTTCTGAGAAATAATTTTTGCAATGCAACAGAAAACACTTTATAGTTTTCGAAAATTCAACCGCGAAATCAAACTTGTTTAAAAAATTGTCATCAGGAAAAAATGTCGTATTTCTAAGAATTGCACAAAACATCTGCATCTTTAATCGGATCGAGTAAATTGATTTTTTTTTATCTATTTCTAGCATTGATATGCCGGGTTCACAATGATACATTATCAAATATTGTCGGAATGAGGTTTGAGAGTAATGAAAACGACATAAGCAAAACGTTTGTAGCAGCTTACCTTTTTTAGCCCATAATCTTCCGGCATCGAACGTACGGAGTGAATCTTAGGCCTGAGTAAGATTATCGGTGTTTCTAAGGGTGACAATGCTGAGACGTCGTAATTCAAAATTGCTTTGATTCGGTGGTAAATAGCAGAACATATTTCCTGCTGAGTTTCTGTCGGGAAATCTAAATTTTTTGCTGCTGGCAACACTTTGGTGAATGCTGCCAATTTACTCTCCCAGTTGACGCAATTTTGTAATTCCTCAACAAGCTGAAACGACAGAGCTTTGTCTCTTAATCCAAAAAACTTGTGCGAGTTGAGAAAATTCATATATTCATTAAAGCCTTTTCGATACAATCAGCATTTGTGAGGTACACACAATCGTGGTAAGAATCAACAGAAAAAAACTGAAACCAACCGTTGCGGTGACGGAGGGTGCAAGCATATCCATTATCTCCGAAAGTACACGAGATTGTAGCTGGTCGTCAGTTTCTGCCATCAAGTTTTGATTAAGTACTGCTTTCATATAATCGGGTGCGCCATCAATTAACACGAGGCGACCGTGGAGACCTTCGGACTCTAAACGTCTCACAAGCTCAATAGCCACTAAACTTCCGAAAGAATATCCAGCTATTATGAAGTCTCTGCGATCTTTGTTTCTTTCCTTGACATGCTGCAAGTTGAAAAAGGACATGTACAATTGTATCAAGATTTTAGTAATTGAAAATTATTACGATCGGACATCACTTTTGATAATAATGATTTATATTTACCGGCAAGAAATAGTCTGCCATATCGCCAATCGTTACTACGTTTGGAATAGTCAGCGGAAGCTGTAAACAAGTCGTTGGAGCTCTTAGTTTAGGAGCCAATGAATTGAATACCATGTGGGTTCCTTCGATTCCCGGTAGTATGAAAACTTCTCCTCGTCTATCCTCTGCCTTAGTTGGCAGAGGCACACAAATATCTTTATTCAGATTCGCCGTTCCCAAAGTTCGAATTAGTATTTTTATACCACCTAGATCGGTCGCCAATTCTGTGATCTTTTCGTGTTTTATACTCTCTTCGAACAATTTCGCAGATAAGTCTTGCAGCTTCGCGAAATTGAGAGCACGGATATCTTGTGCAGTCATAAACACTTCGAATTCACGCTCTATGGTCTGTTTGATTTCAACAGCCATCATGGAATCCATTCCTATTTCTGCCAAAGGCGTGTGCACACTAACAGTTTTAAGGTCCTTGAGCCCTGTTAAAAATACGGTCCTTCAGGTACGAATGTCACTTGATATTGCATTAATTGAAACTTATCCAGATAAATTAGCACGAAACCTTCCTTCTAAATTATAAAATTTGTAAACATTTATAACAGATCGAAGGTTGTTATTACTTAGACCTTCGTGCAGTAAATTAAAACTAACGCTGAACCCAGATAGTAAGTGCATCAAGAAGAGTTGTTTTTTTTTCGAAGAACTGATCGGAAGAGAAACATAAGAAGTTCGAAAAATGTATATCTAGTTCAGCATACCCATTATGTTGATGACTGTATCGACAATATTTGTAGCATTAGCTCCACCTGCCCTCTTCTCAGCAACAACCATGCTTGAGACTATGGTGGAATTTTGTCGTAGAAAACCATCCAGCTCTTGCAGGCATGAAGATATTCTCTGTTGTAATGTGCCACCAATGACAATTTCTTTGTGTTCTTCCTGCATTTCTGCCACCAATCCAACGTCACCAACAGCTCCCCATTCAATGGCCAAAGCTGGGAGATTTTCTGCCGCTCTCGATTCGCAGATTCGTTCCATTATAGAGTTGGCCATTCCGTAGTTTGTTTGCCCTGCGTTCCCTCTGCCGCAGGACACTGATGAAAATACCACGAAATGCCTGAGATTTGGACACAAGATTCTGGAGAGTTTGTCCAGCTGCTTAGTAGCCCAGGCTTTAACTTTGAAAGATTCTTCGAATGATTCCACTGTTTGATTCTCACATAGGCCGTCCTTGAGTACCACTGCCAAGTTGAATATAGCATCTACTGGACCAAGTGCCGCTGCCTCTTTCAGAATAGCTTCGCACCCTTCGTGCGTCGAAGCATCTTTTCCAACAATTATGACAACTTTCACCCCCCATCCCTTCCACACATTAATTCGCATACGTTGATATCCGGTATTGATTCCTCTTCGGGATGTCAAAACTAGTTTCCTTGCTCCGCGAAGTGCCAGCCAGTCGGCGAGCTCCAGACCGAATCCACCCAAGCCACCAAGAATAAGGTAGCTGCTGTCTTCTAAACAATAGTAACGAGGTAACGCCAGAGGAAGAGTTGGCTTACCAGTTGGATTTTCATCACGGATTTTCATGATTACCTGAAAGTAAGACAGCAAAAACGAAAGTTCACATTCGATGATCACTGTCAACTCTGGACGCGATCTGAGGAAAATAGTGAGGAAATACAAATATTCTTTGACGGTAACTTAAATTATTCAAAAGTAATTTTGAAAAAGGGTCCAACCTTGCCAATGTGTTTTCCAGCTGCCATGTACCTGAAAGCTTCTTCAGTTTGATTCATGGAGAATACAGTTCTGGAAATTGGTTTGATTACACCCGCTGACAGTCCCTTTTGGAATAACGCCCTCAGTTCCTCTCTTTTACGACCGACAAAGTAAAATAAATTATCTACCAGGATGCCATAGAAGCTAATTTCCTTCAAAAATACTTCCATTCCAAGGTTATTGTTTGCTACAAGGTCAAATTTCCCAATCTCTAAAAATCGACCACCCTGTGCCAAGCAACGAACCGAGGCCTGTAATTTTTCTTCTGCCAAAGAATTCAGCACAATATCCACTCCAAGTCCTTGAGTTTCTCCAAGAATTAATTGCTCGAAGCTTGTATCTCGAGAATTGCCGATGTGATTGTCATCAATTTGTGGAAATTTCTTTTTAATGAATTCACGTTTCTCCGGAGTTCCTACTGTCGTAAAAACTTCGCAGCCCTCACAGAGAGCTAATCTTATAGCTGCTTGACCTACACCTCCGGTCCCGACATGTATTAAAACTTTATCGCCCTTTCGCATTTTGCCATTCATGTAAAGCGCATAATAAGCAGTTCCATAAGCAGCTGGGACCGTAGCTGCATCCTCTAGTGTCCAGTCATCCGGCACTGTCCAAGCAAGTTCCGCGTCACGGATACAGTAGTTTGAAAAGGATCCACACGGGATCATTCCCATGATTCGATGACCTTTCAGATCTATTCCAGAATATTCATATCCGATCACACATTCTTGCTGTAGCCTTGTTCTCCCAACAACTTCAGTTGCTAATTTTCCAGTGCTTACCATGATATCACGGAAATTCAAAGACGAGTAATGAACCTTGATCAAGCCGTCGGAGCGGGATCCCGGCTGTATTGAACCTTCCATCCACTTGAGTGAACTCAAATCACCACGCACTAGTTGAGCCAACTGAGTGTGATAAACCGGCTGTATTTTCAATGGATCCAAAGGAAGAAACCGATACGAACCCCATGATTTCCCAGAACATAGGACATTTTGTGCCAAGTCTAATCGCAATTGTTCAGAATAGAACGGATTTTCTAGAGAAAATTTCGGAGCCCTCGAATCTTGAATTAAAAGTCCTCGGACAATTTCGCCGCCTGGTTCTTTCTGAAGACAGTTAGCAAGTCCCAAAAGCCCGCTTTCGAAATTCCCTTCACTCAGAAGAAGTATTCGACGATTGCGGCTATCTTTTTTTTCTTTTTCCGCTTCTAGAGCAGCTTGAAGCTTAGATAGCCACGTGAATTCGTAATTGTTGATCGGTATAACTGCAGATATTTCGGGCAGTCTCGATTGTTTACGGAGTAAAATGATAAATTCTCGATCTGTACGTTTTTCCAGGATGACGTCAAGACCCTCACGTCTTATAGTTGCGAAAATGGCAGAATCGATACTCAACGGTTCTCTGGCTAGTAAAAATCCTCCGTCCACCATTACCGCTTGAAGTTGTTTCAGAATTTCGTGATTTTTGCTAGCGAAGACACCGTGACTAATCACCATTAAAGCATCACCGTCAGTGGACAATTTTTTTAGTTCTGAGACTGTAATAGTAGATGGCAGTACATCGTTGGTGAATTTTTCTTGGGATCCCACGACGTTGATATCGGCCTGGATTAAGGGTAAATCACTCAAAATTTCTTGAATGAGGAGGGAAGTTAGATTTTCAGGTGAGACATTATCTACTTCACCGATCAATTCGGCAGTTTTCACTTTAAAACCACGATGATTTTCAAGTGCTATGTGTGTAGCGATGCAAGCGATATCTTTCAGTGCCATTTCAGCCCGATCTCGATGAGCTATGAATTGGAACTTCTCAAGTACGGGATCCCCAGCTGGTTTTCTACGAGCAATAGCGCCCGCTTTCAGTCCTCTTATTTCCACCCCACCAGCCACAGTAAGATTTAAATCTCTGTCTACTTGCACTGTGAATTCTGCAAAAAGAAAATACGAGAATGTTCATCCTCCTAACGAAGATTAATGATAAAATATTCTTCGATACTGAATGTGGAAAATATCGAACTAGCAGCTCGTACCTTTGTCGTCGTCAGGCATACTCTGAATGGCAGTCCAATGGCTTTTAGTGTCTATGACAAGCTTCTGAATACCGGTGGGAACGTAAAGCCCTCGGGTGTCCGTTCCTAATATTTCCATCTGTAGCATATTATCCATGAAGGCTACCCAATTGTTCATCCAAGCTATGCGTCCCTTGGTCCCACTCAATGATGTACGCTTAATACCACGAAACACTCCCGCGTATTGATATCCTCTGAGACGTAACTCTTTATAAACATCTCTGCCAGTTGCATTTAGTTCATCTAATTCTTCACACAGTATCTCATCGCTTACGCGTTCTTGACTTGGGTTTGAAATAGCACGAATTAACCCAGTTACAACGGCAGTACCTCCTTCTACAACTTCAAATCTGCCTGACCCTGATAACAGTTGAATATTCAGTATAATTACCTACTAATCTGATTCGGTATTACGCTGTGGAAAAAATGACTGCACAGCATAGCGCCTTAGTATTCTACGTGATCGTACCTTTCTGAACCATGAGCGTAAGCTCAACGCTGCCTTCCTTTGGAATTGTGGTCGCTCGGTGAAATCTGACATCTTCGAATACGACTGATACTTCAGTGTACAATTCACCTCGCATCATACCCACAGTCTCCCAAATTAGTACCAAGTAACCAGTCGCAGGAAACAGATTTCTCCCATCGATTACATGGCCTGCCATCCATTCAAAGTCTTCGTCAGCCAGTGTTACTTCCACTATTCTTTCACCTGAAGTGATTTTCTCCTGCATCCTATAGCAGGTCACATACCAGTCATCAGAATGTTCCCAACGTACCAGAGGAGATATCATAGGAGTGCCATTGCTGACTGGGTACTCGATTTTAGGGTAAAGGTCGGCCAAATTTGGATGTAAACCGACTTCGTAAAGCTTGCCAACGGCTTGTAGTAAAACTTGGGTGTTATCTTTATGCCCACGTTTAGTTAAAGCCACATTGGTAACGTTCTCGTCCAAGGATCTCCGTAAAATGGCTTGCAGCAGCCCGTGTGGCGCTATTTCGATAGTAATTGCATTTGTTGGTATGAGGTTCGACGTTTCTTCGAATAAAACTGGACTTAGTAAGTTATTCGTGTGGTATTCGGCCGAGCACAATCGAGCCGAAGTAGTGTTCCACTTGTTACGAGGTACGGAAGTGCTGAGCCACTTCTGACTACGGGGTTTTGGATCAGGAATGACCTTCTGCAAGTAATTTAATAATTTTGGGCCCGCTGCTGCTATATAGCGACTATGGTATGCAATGTTGCTGCACGGGACTTCTCGAGCAAAGATGTTATTTGCCTGTAATAAGAAAGTATAACTGGAATAACGAAAACACAGAAAAGTATTTGATAAAGTTACTCATGGCTTTCGAAGAACTGTCCGTGTATACGAATGCCTAAAATGTACCTGCAACTCAGCAACGAATTTCTTCATGGACTCAGCTGGTCCGCTTATCGTGGAACTCTCGGCAGCATTGTGACAAGCTACCTCGATATCCGGTGGGCATAGATCCTTAATTTCTTCGTAACCAAGGCCCACAGCTGCCATCGATCCGTAAATCAATTCAGTTTCTATCGAAGCTAGACCTCGAGAATATGCCGACAGTACCATTTGTTCCGCAGTGAAGCAACCATCTGCATAGGCACAGCCCAACTCTCCCACCGAATGCCCAATGATATTGTCAGCTACTATTCCTATGGACGTGAGAACATCTACTAAGCCAACCTGCGAATGATGAGAAAACAAACGGGCATCAGTGTAGGTGTTATTGTGGCCTTCGATTAGTGCATAATCTTCATTGGTGAGCTCACATGGATCTTACAATAGGGTATGTCAATTTACCTGAACTGCGGCAATTCCGACAAATGAGTTCAAGATGTTGTCGAATGTTTTTGGATCCTTGTTTGTCAGAATATTGATAATGTCCACTCCGTGAGGCTTGAGGGCTGCGTCACACTTGTCAATAGCCTTGGCAAATGCAGGAATTTTCATGAGGGCTTCACCTATTGAATGCCGCAATAAAAATCACATTATATATTCATCGTTGTCTTTTCCACTGCCAGTATTGATACAAACGATATTTATTCGAAAATGCACAGAGTGATTCGCGAATGAATAACTGGTCGTATTCATAATTTAGTTTCCGGTATAAGTATATCATTCAACCTTGAACTTTGTAATCCGTCAATGCTTACCCATTCCAGCCCACTGAGAACCCATTCCAGAGAATACAAACCACACTGGCCGTTTGGCTCCGGGATAATGTTGTACGTCTCGAATGCTATCCTGTGGTAGGCCACGGGGTGGCAGAATGGTATATCCACGGTACAAGTGGCCGGGAATCTCTTCCAAATGTATACTGTGGAAGAGGCTCACGTACTCCGCGTCTGTTGCCCGACTTTCGAGCTGAAATAATCAAATTTTCAACAACTAAATTGTACAACCAAGTATAATCGATATCATACAGCACGGACAAAAGTGACGTGATTTGAGATAAGAGCTTCAATGAACCGCTAGCCAGATTTCATGTATTTCGAGACGTTTCAGTAATATTTACGCTATTCAGTATAGTTGTAACAGCCTCCTCCGTCCGCCCAGAAGCGACTACAAGTCTAGGCAAGTCGTCTTCGGGTTGGCCATTATTGATTTTCTTCTTCGAATGTGATTCCAAGAGAATATGAGCATTGGCACCGCCAAAACCAAAAGAGTTCACACCAACGTATCCACCGTCCCATGGGGTTAATTCGGTAATTACTTGAATCCTGCCATCTTCTAATGCTGTGACTCCTTCACGAGGACGCTTAAAATTTAGGTTTGGTGGAATGTATCCACTCTGCATTGCGATTATAACCTTGAAGACAGAAAAAGATCACTGTCTTATCGTTGCATGTTCATCGCACTTAATGCGATACAAACATCTTCTAACAGCTATTGACATACAGCACGTATTCAATATAGCGTCAACAAAGAAATATCACAGTACAGTACTTTATACTCTGAATAAAAATAATATGTTACATAGTGTAGCCGTATGTAGTCAAGCAATTCAAATTTTCAGACTTTCACAGGTGTGTGAGATCGATCCTTCGAATCCCTGTTAATTAGTTTTATGGTGGAAAAGTATTATCGGCATTTCGTAGTTTTAAAACTTTCAATACCTTAGCAATAGAACAAAGACCGCTGGCTGGTTCGGAATGTCCTAGGTTCGACTTGATGGAACCAATTCGTAATGGTGTAGTACGACCTGGACAGAATACTTTCTCAAGGGCGTAGACTTCTTCGGGGTCGCCAACTTTTGTTCCGGTACCGTGAGCTTCTACGTAAGCCAGGCTGGAAGGTGAAACTCGACACTCCTTATAAAATTGTTGTAACAGTGCACTCTGCATTACAGTCGAGGGAAATGTGATGCCCTGTTCCTTGAAACCATCGCAGTTCGTTTTCGTGTGAACAACTTTGGCATAAATACGTTTCGCATTTTTCGCTTTTTGGAGGAAGATCACAGATATAGTTTCGCTGCGGACGTAACCGTTAGCATCAGCATCGAACGATTTACACTTTCCATCCGAAGCGAGTACACCTAACACGGTAGGAATGAAATTAGAACATTAATACATGATCGTTACCTTTGAAATGTGTGAATGGGTCACAAATACTAAAATACCATGTCTTTTACTTCTGTCCTCGCATTAAGTTATGAATGTCGTGACTATTATGGGAAATATATCGTACCGAGTCTAGAGAATTGAAGCGAGACATATGGATGAAGGCACAAGTTGGCGCCTCCCACAATAGCAGCGTCGCACTGTCCGCTTCTGATTGCTCTGTATGCATGGTCCAAGGCAAACAGACTTGAACTGCATGCCGAGTCTACAGTGTAGCTCGGTCCATGAGATCCGAGCCAGTAAGAAATTCGATTTGCCAGCATGGCTCGACTGCAGCCTGTGATACCAAATCCGTTCACCTAAGGAAATATAAAATTCCTCTTGAGGGTAATGAGTTGTTTCGACTTCGTTCCAGACTGAATTGGAAAAACTCAACGATTCAAACCTGAAGTTTTTCATAGAACCAAGTCTTTTCAGACTCAGAAAAACAAGCACCAATGAACACGCCAGTGTTACTACCACGGAGTTGACGCGGATTAACGCCAGCATCAATAATAGCTTCGTATGCATGTTCTAACAGCATTCTGCACATGGGATCCAAAGTGTGGGCTTGCTTGAAGTGCACGCCGAAGAATAGCGAATCAAATTTTCCGATTCCATTTATTTTTCCTGTCCGTTGGGGAATTTCCGGGTGATCTAATATCAACAACAATTCACACATGACAATTCAAAATAGTCGAACGGCTCTTCAAAAAAGGGATATATTGTTGCATTTCGAATCATTGTTTAGTACAAAGACTGATTATTATAATATGATATTTTTTATGCATGTTCCATATTTATTCACAATTCATAAAATGGAAGAAAGCTATAATAAATCATTTTTGACGAAGTTCGGTAATTTCATTCCGAAATATTGAATGGAACCAGACGTGAAGGTTGTAAAAATTCATCTCACTATATCAGTCTACACAACTTTGCCCAAAACGAGGCATCATTGAAGAGATATACTTAACGTTCACACCTAATTTCCAACGCCGATCGTCATCGGTGACAAGATCAACCTTATTGAAAAGATTTTCCTGAAAATGAGTCATGTTATCCGAGTCTGGAAACCTCCCAGCGATGCCCGAAATGACCACTTCATCACCCTTTTCCGGGGTAGCAAACAAACTAGCTTCATCACAATTGGTGACGGTTTCACTTTTATCTGACATATTGCTGCTTCTGTATGCGATAAAGCCGTAAGAAGCACTACCGGTTTAGAAGTCACTGTAACTATGTATTTTAAATTTCAGCACCAGATTTTGGTCAAGAGTATTTCGAAGACCGCGAAGCAATTACGACCAGATTGAACACTCTCGAGTTTTTATAACACTGGTTCCCCCACCAGTGTCAATGATTTACGATGCATTGATTTACTGTAAGCTTATACTTCAAGAGAAACGGTTTCAAAGCTCTATTGTATTCTTGTCTATCTTATTATCTATGCAGAATGGAAACAAGTTGAATGTTTAGTAGGAGTTGAGCAACTATATTTAAAATATTACTCAGACAGTGAAATTCCTCAAATCTGTCCCTCAATGCTCATCGTGACCTTTACGGTGCGTCATTGGTCACGTGTACTACGAATTCAATTAGCTCAACGCGTAATTCCATTTCATTCCACTGTCTCTGGTAAGCTTGGATAAAACGGTTCTTCCTCCATAATCTGCTCTTTAATTTTCTACGCTTGCCGATTTTTCCAATGCTCACTTACGTTAACGAACTCCATCCAACTACATCGGGAAATTTAACATATTCACAGTACCGATGCGAATGTCTAATTTCAAACAGTGACTTGGTTTCAAAATCTGGACGAGAGAATTTCCAATACTCTTATTAGATAGTTCATACATGCTTGACAGGAAATTTTCTAAAAAATTTGCTAACTTGGCGCAGTCCCGTCAACATAAAATGAACACACATTAGGAAAACTCCAATCTGTTTTTTTCCACAAATATCTAATTCTCAGAGAACGTTGAGCTTGCATTCAATGTTGTGCGTAAAATACACTGCTCGGTGAATTTAATTGACATTGACGTTATAACCACACGGTATTGCATGAATGTGCATTAGGGCTGTAGCTGAGCAAGTGTCAGGGGGCATGAGAAGGCGCATTAATTTACACACCATGACAATAAATTAAGACGTTGCCCGCAATCATTTCCAGAAAGAAGTTAGCTTGACTACAGAACATTTTGTACGTTAAGCTCTATGACGTTTATTTGCTAGGCTTTGAACAGTAGTGGTACATCTGAATTCCGTGCAATCATATGTAATAGTAATAGTGGATCTTGCGCAAAGATTTGTATTAATTCTCCTGGATACAAATATAAGATCTTATTGAATCTCCATTATCGTAACTTCTAGTCTCATTATTTGAGAAATAATTTGTGACAAGTTGCACCATTTTACATCATGCTTTCGTTTAAAGACGCAACGTCATCAATCGGATACGTTCTCCATTTGTAGCTGCAGCCCACAAAATTGTCTTCCATCATTGTTACGTGGTTCCCCTCCACGTTACGTACCTCCATCTTTTCTCGAGTAATCTGTGAACCAGATCAAAATTAATGGCAGCAAACAGTTCAATTCCAATAATCACTTCTATCAGCAGCGATTTTAGGCGATACTTTTTAATACAAAATTTAATATAATTTCAGATGCCGACGGAAAAAATACACGGTTCCGTTGAAAAATAAAAACAAGTTGATTTTCAGCTGACTTTGGTGGCTCCAGTTAAAAAAAAATCTGATACCTTCATGTTCCTTCCCCCTTCGAACCTTGAATATGTTATAGCAAACATTTTTTCGTGTTTTGCTTGGTTTTCGAGTAATCGATCTGGGACGATTAAAACGAAACACCCTGTATCATTATTTTACATAATTAGCATTTGCGAAAACCTGTGATTATATTTGTCAGTATTAAACGGTCATTTTCTCCAATATATTTTTAAAAAATTAATAAACATTTTTAAAATTCTGTTTTTAATAAACGTCAATGTAAGTATTGAAACACAAGAAGAATTTTTTAAAAACAAACTGACGGTACAGTGGCTGGTAAAGTAAAATGAGGTTTTTCAGGACAGGTGATCAACTAATGCTTTCAATTTTCAACCGGTCAACTCCAGTTTTAACTGTAGCGTTATAATGACTTTTCCAAAGGTGTGCATAGGATTTTTTAGAAATACTATTTTTTTTACAGAAATGGCATCAATATCAAGAAAAAAGTATTTTATATTATCAAAATACCACAAGTGGATCATAAAATCGTTAAATTTCAAACAATCGAAAAAATCCTAAGCCCTTCACTAGAAAATAAAGCTACAGTTAAAATTTGGAGTTGATCAGTTGAAAATTGAAGGAGCTAGTTGACCACCCGCCTTGAAAAACATAATTTCATTTTATCAGTCACTCCACCGCCATTTTGTTTTGAAATTATGATAAAAAAGGTTTTTTCCAGCACTTCAAGACTTATATTAACAAGTATCAAAAACAGAATTAAAAAATGATAATTCATTATTTTTTAACAAATTGGAGAAAATGACCCTAGATTATCACCACGATCTTCAACTAAAAATAAAAGAGTTTCTTCATACCGTTTGTAACCTCTCATTTAAAAACAAGAATTGGGATGCGATTTTTGGGTCTCACCCATGTAATCGGAGCTTCGAGAGGATTCTTATCATTCGAAGGAGACTCATCACGTAATTATGAGCAAACTTCACAACAGGTGAGTTTGCTTGATCGTTCAATTATATTCCAGTCTTATTCTTATGATAACTATGTACAATTTTAGAGAATCCTATGATATTAATAGTTCTTTACTAATGGGTGAGCGGTCATGGGGTGAACTGTTATCGATTAGCCTCCGTGCGGTATTCTGCGTGCCATCTAGTACAAAGTACAAGTGTTTGAGGCAACTGCTTAAAAGTGTCAATGGTATCGAGTAGTTTCCTTTTGACGAGCACGAGCAAGTCCTTGCACTAATGTAGATTGTTATTACCTCGAATTCCCACACACCTCGTGCGTGACAACACTAACTTGCTGGTCTTATTCAAACAAGACGAGACGAACCTAAGTTCAAAGACTTGTGCATAGCATGCTCGGATCGTGACAAATATGAATTTGTTGTGATCGACAAGTATAGAGATCCTGATAACGGTCAATATCCAAATCTTGTAATTCGTTCGGATTTAGTTAAAGCAACGTTGATAACGTCCTCGATCACGGATCTCCGTAAAATCCGAATATGGCTGAATCCGTTTGTTTAACCCCAAATCAAAATTTTAAACAATGATTTGGATCAATAGTTGAATCGATTTCCATAATACTTAGTGACTAACGACTGCAAGGGTTTGTTTTTAGAATCAAGTGATGATAACAAGGTACATACATGGAGTGTAGTTCAAAGTATAGGTATTGCATGATCTCTTTCTTCGGAATAGATTATGAAAATTTTAAGGATTCGGGAAATAGATCGTACCGATTGTCTAGAGAATTGAAGCGATACGTACGAGATGTGTAAAAAAAGTATCCGGCCATAATTTTTCGTGTATAATCAAACGAAGCTAGGGAGGCGTGGTTTGGTGCACGTATGCAAGCGATCCTAATGCATACTTGAATTTCTTCTTGCCTGCAGAAGTTGTCAGTCACCGGAAGACCGCCGATGAGTGAGGAGGTATAAATGAGAGCGGTTGCAGTATCGTTTCTGACAAAATGACAGAAAAGTTTGAACAACGCTGCCGCGTTTAATTTTGTGGTGTCCATTGGTGAATCTTGCCGATCGTTTATGCTTGGGAACCGCCAAGCTTTGCACAAAATTTAATGCAATAGTGTTGTTCAAATTTATCCTGTCATCTTGTCAAGAACGTCTCACTCTTGTTCCTCACTCATCTGCAATATTCCGGTGACTGACAGCTTTCGCAGATAGGAAAAAAATTTAAGCTTGTGCATTAGGGTCGCCTACATACGTGCACCAAACCATGCCTCCCTGGCTTTACTTGCTTACAAACGAAAACTTACTTATACAGACACTTCTTGAACAGATCTCGTATGGATGAAGTCACAAGTTGACACCTCCCACGAGAGCAGCGCCACACTGTCATTTTGTAATTGCTCTGTATGCATGATTTGATTGTAAGTTAAACAGACCAAAATTGCACGCCAAGTCCACGGTGTAGCTGGGTTTCTGAGTTCCCAGTCAGTTGGAGATTCGATTTGCCTGGATGAATTGACTGCAACCCTTGATACCAAATCCGTTTACCTAAGGGAACATTTAATTCCTCATCGGGGTAATATTGTTTTGACTTGGATAATGATTTCAGACTGAATTGGCAGAATTCAACGAATCAAACCTTAAATTTTTCGTATAGAACCAAGTTATCTCAGACTCGGTACAGCATTTGGCGCAAAATATAGAGTTCATATAAAAAATGTTCAATCATATTAATATACTGAGAGAAATATTTAGTTCCGGTTATCGCTCAGTCTTTAACTATTTTCATTTTTTACCACAATCGAAAAATATAGTTCTCGGTAGAAAATGAAAATTAGTTTTCTAGCTGTTACCGGAAAGTCTGGTATCTGTTACTATTCTTTCTCACTACGATCACTGTTACTAGATTTTCTTGTAAACGTTGCGAAAATTTAATATGGGAAAAACCGTAAGGACCCATTTGACAAATAGGGTTGGTTTTTTTGGAGATGTTAGACCCCCCCCCCCCTCGTTCATGTAATGCGTGGTTCGTGTACTTCAACCCCTCTAAAATAATACGTAACAAATCCACCCTCCAACCTTCACCGAAAAATAATACATATCGGAATACAGTATTTTATTTTTACCATGAATTGGTAACGAGCTGATAAGAATGATTATAATATTTAATCTCACAGTATCAGAGCGAATTCCGAAAAAACTGGGAATTGTAAAATGTAAAATGGTGTATGACGTACTGCAAATAGTTGTAAAATAATATTCTTTGAGAATAATTAAGGTACGCTTTGTTATACTTTTGGCTTTATTTTGCACATGCATTATTATTTTTGAGAGGCAACCGCAGTTCTTCACAGACAGTTTTTCAATTGTAGAAAACTGCAGTTTTGAAGATTATTGCTAGATGTAGCCAGTCATATCATACTTATTGAAAAGGCATTGCAAACATTGCCATCACACAATGTTCTGAACGTGTTTTTTCTCTTGCTTTAGAATATTTCCGCTAACGGACGTATTTTACAACCTGCAGCTTGAGCCTTGTTGCAAAAATGCTGATGGGTAAGCTGTGAATTCTGATAATTTTAGAATTTCTAAAATCACTGCATTACAGAATTCTATATTCGAGACTAATTAAATCGTCATTACATTTATATTTATATCTATTTCATTATATTTATATTTATATATTCAGGGTAGTGACAAAAATCAGAATCCAAAATTTCTTAATTTTCAGAGGGCATTTCCCCAAAATTCTCTATCATTTTTTCGTCATTTTTACCTATTATCATGCTTCCGGATTCGTCATGAAAATGCTGTTCAAGGTAATTTCTAGAGAATGGTGTAATAAAATTAAACAGGAGTTGCATCAAAGTAGAAATCGGAAAATTAATCGTTCTAACTCAAACGAATCAACATTTAGTTTGTCGTTAATTGTTATGACTAAAACTGAAATGATTTTTACAAACGAAACACAATTTTTGTAATCTTTCTAATATTTCCCTGTGTTTTGTGAGAATTCAACGAATTTCCTTGCGAATTCCTAAACTTCCCTGATTTTCCGGATCAGTCACCGCCGTGATATTCTATATTGCGTCCATAGTTTACCTGGAAAACGTACACAATAAATATTCGAGTAACCGAACCGGAACTGCAGGTCAAATTATAATGTTGAACTTTCTGTATACAGTGACTCTGAATACTTTAAGGCGGTTGGCTATCAAAAGCAAAGTGATGAGAAACTGACATCGTACAGGCTGTAAATATTGTGCTCGGTCGTTATTCCCTAAAGTTTGGAAAGCTTTACATGCGTGATCAATAAGATAAGAAAGATAAATAAAAAATTCATGCATGAACTCGTACGGAAAAAGTGACGGAATATTGCGAAAAGATGAAATTTGATCAATAAAAATAATTTCTGTCGGTTATGAGACAATTGTAAGGTATAGTTGGATAGCAATAAATTCTTAGGAAGTAAATGAAGGGTGAGAAAAATTGATTTTACTGATTTTTTACTGGAAAATTGGGTTTTAGAAATAATCAATTTCGGTTGATGAGATCTTTGCATTCCCCATTCACCGCCCGTCCTTGATTCTCGACAAATAACTGCGAAACTTATCGAAAATATCGAGTCTGCATCTTTGAGACTTCGGTGGAATTTCCATGACCTTGGCAAAATGTTGATCTCGCACGAATAATGCATATACATATGTTCGAAGGTAAAAACTCTTTTCTCAACTCTACATTATCTTGAGCGAAAAGAATGATTCTTTAATCAGAATTTTCGATCAAAGAACCGATTAAAAGTACTGCTAAGACCACCTTTAGAGGGTATTGAACTCTGAATCAAAGCTTAAGGCGTAACTAATACCGTTCGATGAACAAATTCGACTGTGACGTACAATTGAACGGTTTTCATAATGGATATTGATCGAAGCGATAGCTGGACTAGTGTCAGGGGTGACGGGAAGTGGCATTGCTTTGCATTTCATGATTATATATTAAGACTTCGTGTGTGTGTTCAAATAGTATTAAAAAAAGAGAGAAACGAGTCGAGTATGTCATATTCAGCCACGACGACGTGTCAAATTTTTCGTCAACCTCCATGTTACCGGTGGACTACGATGTAAGGATAAAAAATGCAAGAGTATAATTTACCGTCTTCAATATAAATACATTTCATGCGAAGACAATTGTTCACAGACGGATTTTTTCCTTGCCTGATTTCAAACTCACGGGAAGCGTTGAAACGTGCGACCTTATGTCATTAGACACGCGATATAAATCATTCGAATTTCATATCTTAGAAATGCGCACCTGCAAGTTAGATAGATAATTGCAACGCACCGGATCGCATTTTGCATCTCCTACCTTTTTTCGTGATTAACTTACTTACTTACTTACTTATTAACTAACTTACCAGGATTATAAATTACTTCCAAACTTATACAATTTTCAACCGTACAATGAAGTAAGCCTTGTTTGGAAATCATAATTTATTGGTTTCCCCTGATGGCACTAATTTCTAAAAACCCCTATGAATATAAAATCCTTCAAAAAAATTGCAAAGTTTATCAGATAAACAAAGATGTTTTCTTCAAGCATTGAAAATCATGTTTCTCTGCATTCTTGTGATAACAGATTTTACGTTCCAAGAGTCCGTCAAAGAAATTGCAGAGTATTACAGAAAAATGCACATATTATGTGCAAAGTTTATAAAACTAAATTATCTACAATCCCATGAGAATACATTTGTTTCCCGGACATTCTCCATATCATGTCCGACTAATAAATTGCATAATTTTGCAAATGAATACAGACCTACTCTACGTAACTTCAAGGTCCAAATTCTCTAAAATTCCGTGCAAATAACTTTATATTCGCCCAAATTCTACTATCGTTATTTACAGAGACACTGCAGAAATGTGCATATACTTTTACATATTTTAAGTAATTTCTTTGCAACCATATCGTGAAATTTACCATAGAAATTGTGGAAAAAGTAAATGAAAAATTTACACCAGAGCGGTTGAAGCTTCTGAATAGTTGAAGGATAAACAAGGGAGAATATATATTTTCTCCGGTAAAATAATATAATTCCCTGACTTTTGCCGATTGGAAAAATCCTCCAACTAATCTCGCTTTTCTCAATTATCCCGCCCTGTCACCACGATGGTTTCGTACTGCCGAAAAATTTCCTAATTTTCTCCCGAATGCCCTGAAATGGTAATGAAAATACTGTTCAAGGTAATTTGTGGAATATGGTGTAATAAACTTAAGCAGGAGTTACATCAAAGTGGAAATCGAAAAATGATTCGTTTTTTCTCAAACAAACTGATATTTCATTTGTTATTAATTATTATTATTGAAACTGAAATGATTTTTACAAACAAAACAGAAATACCTTTCCCATATTTCCTTGCGTTTCATGTGGATTCGACGAATTTCCTTGAAAATTTCTAGCCCTCCCTGATTTCCCGGTTCAGTCACCACCGTGCTATTCTATATCTATTCTGCTATATTTTTTCCATAGTTCAAGTGGGCAACATATACAGCAAATATTCGTGTAACTGAACCGGACTTGCAGGTCAAATTGTAATATTGATTTCTGTACATATAATGACTTTGGAATACTTTAAGGAAGTTGGCTACCAAAGCCGAAGTCATGAGCAATTGGTTGAAATTGTACAGGCTGTAAATTTTATGCTCGGTCGTTATTCCCCGAAGTTTGAAAAAGTTTACTGCATGATCAATAAAATTAAAAAAAAAAATAAAATTAAAAAAATGTGTACGTATACAAGCTTGTACGGAAGAGGTAACGGAATATTGCGAAAAGATGAAATTTGATCAATAAAAATAATTTCTGTCTATTATCAGAACAACGAAAAAAATTGATTTGACCTTTGAATTGAATTGATTATGGGTCTGATTATTATTTTTTTTTTTTTTTTATGACCAAATATGGTGAAAAAAAAATTTTCAAACATACATTTCCAAGTAAGAAATCGCCAGCTCTTCAATAGAAATGCTCCCAAATTCCAAAAATGTTATTAATGCATGAAAAAATACGTTTTTTCGAAAAAAATTCGCTGAGGGTCGTTCCCGGAAATTTATTTAAAAATAAATACTCCGATTCGATTCCCCGGAGTCTTTTACATGAAAATCGATTTTAAAAAGAAGGTGCTCTTGGTTCGCTGAATTGCCATGAAAAATTTGGTAAAACTCAGTACACGGTTCATACGATAGAAAATGCGTTAAATCTGTAAGCGACAGGTTGTTGTGATGTTATATGAATAATAAAATCGAAACTGTAATTCTCGCTCATCTAATACTTTCATGTACAGTTGAATTGACGTAGATATTATCCCTCTGCCCCCCAAAAATTCTAATTACAGAGATGTGTTTACTAAAATTACATTCATAGTTCCTCGTACTACATTCGGCTTGATACATTTCAGTTGTTACATGAAATAAACACAGACCAAGAAACGATTATCATGTTTACCACTAATGTTTGATCGTAAATTATATTGAATTGACCTTTCATGACATCGAATTCAATCTACGTAAAGAAATTTATTCGATTACATTAGACTACGGAATCACGTTCAGAGCGTACAAGACTGAACATTCAGGTACGTATTTCAAATACAGTCATGAATTTTTTCGTTTTTATTTTTCCAACTGTATATTACAGTTGCAGCAAATAAATTATGTTTAATTCATATGAATAAAAATTCGGAAACAAATCGAGTAGTTCACTCCTAAGCAAAACGATCATGCACGAGAAACGAGAAAGGATTATTTGAGTGAAGTGATATTTGTTTCTTAACTAAAAGCTATAGTTTAATGCGTCGCGGCGACCGTAATACTTACTTAATCCAACAAAATACTTTTGTCGGACAAAATATTTTTGACAACTTAAGATAGAATTGAAACAACCCTTTGAATGATCATACTGACTATCAATTTATTCAAGATAACGTAACACAAGTTCCTTGCAATACTGTGAATTTTGTATCAAGCGAATGTGTGACTGAAATGACTAAAAATTTGATTCGACGTACGTCAATCGTTTTGTTTTAAAAATATGAAAATGTTGTATCAAAATAAATTGAACTTGTCTGAATTATGTTGTGTTGAGTTAAGAGTTCAATGGTTGATTCAGGTAATGAAATTTGTTGTTACAAAAATCTTTCTCATTGGTTTGACTTATTCACGCTCACAGAAAGTGTTTTTCGAATCATATAATTTATAATTCTGTTGATTCAGAGTAGAGTTGGCAGTGTTTCACTTTTTCGGTAATATAATATAATAGAATATGAATAATGAAATCAAAACGATACATCGAAGCATTGTATGAGCGGGAATTACAGTTTTGATTCCATTATTCATATTCCATTACAATAACCTATCATTCATACATTTAATTATACATTTTTTATCGTTTGCACCGTGCACGATTTACAAAAGATTTGAGATGGATCAACCGAATCGAAAGCACCTTTTTTTAAAATTGATCTCCATGTAAAAAAAAACTATGGGAAATCGAATGGAAATATTTATTTTGGAAAATCATTTTGGGAACGACGGCAAAAAACAATTATATTTTATGCTTTGATTACATCTTTGGAATTTGGCGATATTTGGATTGAAAAGCAGAGGATTTTTTACTCGGAAACGTGTCCGAAAACATGTTTTGGTCTTCAAAATTTCGCGAGAAAAAAAATTTAATACAAACCCACTGCGGTAAGCGTGGCGTGTCGCTTTCAGCGAATCTGTGTTTCGACAATTTTTATGGACCGTGAGGCAAACACGACAATAGAAATATACTTATACCCGTGTGATGTGTGACATAGGTAGGTAAGATTGTCAGTCACGTTGTCCGATCTAAAAGAAACCTCAGGCATCAATGAATTGCCGAGCCTACTACACCTGAATAAACAGTGTTTTCCCTCGAACCTGCGTCTTTTATCGCTCTAATATTAGACTTACTAGACCCACAAATTTTATTTTCCAAAATTTAAATTGCGTGCCAAAAATGATGGAATGATCTCGAGGACCGTTCAGGCGCGTTTGTATCCTTTTCCTCGTATAGAAAATCTTAAGCCAAATCGGGAAACTAAAAAGGTATGAAAATGATACGGGGTTAAAAAAGTGATCCGTATATTCCAAATTAAAAACTATTTGCTCAACTCTACATCCTATTGAGCGAAAAGAATGATTCTTTAATTAGAATTTTCGATGAAAGAACCGATTAAAAGTACTACTAAGACCACCTTTAGAGGGTATTGAACTCTGAATCAAGGCTCAAAGCGTAACCAATATAACTCGATGAAGAAATTCGACTCTGACGTACAATTGAACGATGTTCCTAATGGATATGGATCGAAGCGGTAGCTGGACAAGTGTCAGAGGTGACAGGAAATGGCATTGCTTTGCATTTCACGATCATATATTAAAACTTCATGCGTTCAAGTAGTATTACAAAAAGAGAGAAACAAGTCGAGTATGCTATATTCAGCCACAAACACGTGTCCAACGTTTCATCAACCTCCATGTTACCGTTAGACTAGGATGTAAGGATAGAAAATGCAAGAGAATAATTCGGCGTCTTAAATTACTAATACTAAATCCATGTCATGTGAAGACAATGGTTCACAGACGGACTTTTTCTTTGTTGGATTTCGAGATCACGGGAAGCGTTGAAACGGAAAAATTGTTACGTTTGGGATTTGATATTGAACAGAATTCAGGTCTGCTTGGATAATACAAATCTTTATTTATTCAACTGAACACGTCCTCGTTGGATGATTTAGAAAAATTACAAGTTTTTTCAGTACTAATACAGAAGTAAAAAATATATTATTGGCATTATATTGTAATCTTAGTAAAGACATTACTTATTTATTATATTCATTACCTTAAATTATAGAATTACTAGCTTCCGAGTTAGGTATTTATTACAAGTCTGCAAACCGTGTAGACTGACATATTTTGTACTAAATAGTTGTTACTTATAGGAGAAATGAAAAACAAATTATATAAATTAAATATCAAATCCAACTTATTAAACAATCATTAAAAATGGTGGATAACTGTGGGTGGGTTTTCACTATGAACGCAGTTTTGGGCCTAGGATTCCTACAATTAACGGCGCACAGAACGTTTCGTCGCTATTTTCAATTACCGTTTCATCTGACGCTAAAAAATCGGCAATTCGAAGCAACTAAAACTATGATGCATAATTAAAATTTAGAACGATCAAGTTAACGCTCGGACTTTGAGGCTGCTAATCAAAACTGGTGGTTCGATTGGTGGGTGAAATGCACTCTTTTACCCTGACAGTCGAGCGCTTCCATTAGACTAGAAGTGAAACTGAAGTCCGAACTGCTCTCTTCGTCTTGTTGGCTGTAATACAGAAGCTTGTTACATGGTTGAAAAATGTTGATATTAACAGTGAACTTACAGCGTGTCCATGCTGGTGAGGCTATCATTCCGTTTTGGTAAAGCCGTAGCTCCCTCTATTTTCAAAATATCCAACGCAGAATTCATCGAGGCGACGTAAATGCCTCGGCCTCCCGCCGGCCCGAGATATCGCGGATTATTGAACTCTAGCAAGGTTCGATCAGACGGTTTGGTAACCGACCTATACGACTCTGCTGTGAGCTTGATAACCTCCACAGAGGAGAAGTGCACAATGAATAAGTAAGGTTTTCTGTATGCTGAAACAAAAGGGTGAAAACAGTTAAAAAAAAAAACCCGCTGACAAATACTCTCCGTTCTTTATCATCAGCCGCTTACCAAAGCCAAACGGCAAGTGGCTCCACGTCGGGTCATAAGTACGGGTTTTTCGTCCAACTTCATCTACGAAAACACCGAACTCATTGTAACACAAAAGAAGTTCAACGGACTGCGAGCTGCACGAGACGTTCAGAACGGCAACCGGAAAACTACCGAGTCTCGCTGCTCCTTGTAGGGCGGCCCGTACAGAGCTGTCGTCTTGATCGGGGAATTCTGTAAAGTAAACGTTGAAAAGTACTGAAGGAAGGGTGGAAAACGAGAGGTATGGTCATTGATACCCTAAGGATGAGTCACTGTCACAGCTATTGACATAACTCCATATGCATCTTTTCACATACAAGTTCGCTTGTCCCGCAAAAAGAAGTCGCGCGATAAACGGACAGATTAGTGTTGGACAGGCTACTTGGCGTATTTCTTCACAAAAATTCGTACACACTTTTGGGCCAAAATATGGCTTGGTCAATATGTAACAATAATTGAACCATGTCTTGGCGTTTCATTGGATAGGCATTTCTTGGAGACAAAAAGATATTACAATCAAGTTTTCAATGTTTTCTAATAAGACCCGAAATGTGAGTTTCTTCACTTTGACCCGAGAATGTATCAAATATTTTTTGTTGAAATCAACCCATTCTATTGCGCAACCTCTGGTATTCAGCTATTTTATCCTCTCAATAAGTATAGGAGTGTCAACAATTGTACCTCTTACCCAATTAACTAAATGGGTGATGTGACTAAATCAAAAAACGAAATTATATGAACTTGCATACCTTCGATATTGTAATCGTCAAGATCAATTTGGAAGAATTTGTTACACCCAACAATCAAAAGGTTTCGCGTGAAGAGAGCACAGCTACACGGCTCTGTCGTCGCCAATTCTCGAACAGTAATAAACTCCCCTCCATCTTCTTGGGTAGTCCATTTGAGTAATCTGAATACATTAGGAACAATAAATTTTCGGATTTTCGGTGGACATCATTATCATACGACAATTGATTCTAACAGGGGAGTATCAGACCTCTGAATCATGTATTCTTCTGAAACTTCTAGGAGCGTTTACTCGACTTGAAACACGGAGCTTGTGATGTATAGTTTCATGATCAACTTTCGCATGACAAGCTATCGTTACAAAATTTCAATCAGTAAATGTATATTTATCTAACAGGGTTCTCTTCATTCGAGTTACAATTGATTATACTCACAGTTTGCTGAATAAAATGTTGTAACAAACGAAAGCTGTGGTATATTTTTTTGCTTTAAGGTGGTTCACTAGGTAGAGAAAAATGTTTTTGAAATTTTCATTCGTGCCGTTTACTCAAAATGAAACGGAAAAATTAATCTTATAAATATGAGCTCCTACAGAAGACCTGTCGAAGTATTACGTTTTTGACGGAAAATAATTATTTAAAAAGAATAGCATTTTTTAAGAAACAATTGATTTCGAAACGCTTCGTTTGCGTCGTCTATGAGTAATCAATGAAAACGTACGCAATTGCACTGCTTTCTAGGTTCTACGGGGCGTTGAACATTAATTTTTGTCGTCCTCTGATAAAATTTCAGTAATAGGATCTCCTAAGTTCGAGTGCAAAAGAATATATTATTACTGAACGACAGTGAAGTAACTTATACGAACTTCCGATACCCTAATCTATTGCAAATTGAGCGAAGGAAGGCCCATTCGATAAAACTTTAGGCTAAAAGCTTCATACTTTGAGCTCCATACAATAGCACAATCCATGATCCAGAAGCCTAATTGCGTTCCTTGTAAGTTACTTACATAACATTCGAGGCGGTTGCGGCGCAAAGTAAGTTCCCCTGTAACTGATACAAATGGCAACTTTCGCAGGTGGTAAGAATTGGTGTAATCCTAATCGCTGGTCTCGAGCATTCTGCTGCCAGAGCATTACTCTTCAATTGCCGGAGATCGCAAAAAACAAGTTGTCTGTCTTCACCAGCTATCATTATCGCCAGTCCCAGATGAGGGTGCAAAGATAATTGGTGTACTCTCACAACGCCCTGAATTCTTGTTAATTTTGACTGCGATGTACGGTATGAAAAAAGACCTTCTTCAGCACCCAATAGGAGTACGCCCTCCTGGCCCAACTCTACAATGCAATTCAGATCGAGCTGAAAATAAACGAGCCACTTCAGAAACGATCTTGGTCTCGTAGTTGCGAAACTTTGTACACAGAGTTTTTTGAATCAATTTAACCACACGTTCCCGAACGGAATTCTGTGCAACAGCTGATTTAAGATGTGTTGCTTTAAGTGCTGACAGGTTATAAATTATCTTGAAAATGCTGTTTTTAAGTGGGAAATTAGAAAGAAACTGTGGTTACACACTTTTAGAGATCTTCGTAACAAAAGAAAACAAAACATTATTTTAACCACAAAGTCGATATTTTTTAAATTCACGGTGGTCACTAAAAATAAACGAAAAATTTCGATCATCTTTCCCCAACTTTTCCTGGTTAAATTATAATTTATCCCTGATGTTTAAAATTTCTGCAGTTTTTCAAGGAATTGAGAAACTTGAGAGATGATACATAAAAAGTGTGAAATTTTGCTGCGAATTTTTTCATACCAATTCGACTAATTTCGGAATCTCACAATTTTTGATTTTATTCACAAATTTTTATGTAATTGTCCGAATTTCAACACAATACGCTGAATTTTTCCACAAAATTATCTACAATCCCATGAGATTACATTTTTCTCCCCAAATGAATTGTTTTGCAGATAAATGCTAACCAGCTCTGCATAAATTTAGAAACGAAATTCTCTGAAGGTACCGTGCAAATAACTTTTTCTACGCAAAATCCCATCACCATTATTTGCAGAGTGCAATAATATAGGAAGAATTTCCATTGAGGCAGAAGCTTTTAAATAATTGAAAGAAAAAACAAGGAAAAAATATATTTACTGTGCTACCTCCGTCAACAACTCGACTACTTTGTATTTTTTATAAGCACTATTACTTATCAAAGCTACATAATATTCTCGTTTTTGATAGCAAGTAGCACAGAAAATAGGATTTTTGACATATTTTATGCGCACTTGGCACAAAAATAACTATTCTTCGGTGGAATGATATAATTTCTCGACTTTTCCTAATTGATAAACTTCCTTGACCACCATGAACTTGTTTTGCTCTGCCATTTATCCAAAAATATTTGTGAGTCGAAAGGTTGAAATTATAAATAACTGATTCCATTTACTTGTTGTTTGTCTAGTTTTAGAACGGTCTGATATCGATGATTGGGTGATACTGTATTGACTTTAATTTGACTGGCTACAGTTCGCAGTGCATTGAGCCAGGCTTTTTTATCGGCCTGACTTAAAGCCATGATGTCCAACCCTGAGGACGGCCAACAAGTCGTCGAAGGTCCAGCCTCTACTCGGAGTATGAACGGCAGATCAGACCTGGCAGTGCCTGAAACCTCCGCTTGGCTTACTGATTCTGATATTGTCACACCCTCTTTCTCGCTCAACTCTAGCCGATTTATGGGCACCATTCCGGAACTCGGTTCATGCTCGTAAGTGCACAAGCTTGTTCCTTCTAGTCGGAGGTATTTCCTATCCCAGGAAGCCTTGGCACGGCCAGGTACTTTGACCCAGCCCTCCATTGAGACGCTTCTGTTGTTTTCAGCTGCCTGAAACGAAAACATAACGGATTGAGCAGTCGATTCCCTGGAGAAAATTAAATTTTGAAAACCTTCAGAAATTTATAGAAACTTTCTCATAATGTCAATTTCCGATAGTTTATCAATTTTTGTACAAAACTCTTTCAAAAAAAATTAAAAGTTCCCAGTGTTAATGTCATATTAAATTACCTGAAATTTTATAGTTTTTTGGACAAAAACATTCGATTTTTCCAGGACATATTTCAACTACCCTTACTGATCAAACTCATTTTTCAGGGTAGGCACTAAATCTCAGTCACGAAATTCTCCAACTTTTCCAGGTAATCCAGACAAAAATTTTATCATTTTCCCTGACCAATTCGAATAAATTCGTTACAGCAAATTGAAAATAATGCACGTATTTTTCACGAAGTCTAGAATTTCTTACAATCCCTATCAGACATTATCAAAGTGGGTTAAGCTTTTCCAAAAATAATGTAAAATTTTTGTTAGAACTGTACGAAAACACGGTACTCATGTATTTACAAGAAACGCGATTAAAGAATGAATTTTTACCAATTCGGTGTTGTCCGGCTGGTCGATCGCGAGAGTTTGAACACTGTCACCAATACTAGAAAGGCTCTCTTCACTGGCCTTCCAGGTCTGGCTAAAGTGCCTTGCAAATCCACCGGGAAGACCGCAGGTGGCAGGAACCAGCAGGGAGCATTTTGGGTGGGCCATAATCTGGCACTCGTTGCAGATAGCAGCGTTCTTTCCAAACTGAATGGAATCGAAACAGGCGCCGCACTTTCCAGTGCGCATTGATAACTTCACGTCAAATCTGTGCGGAATATTGTGTCTCATCCTTTGCAGGGATGGCTTCCTGGCCAACGTGTCACCGGGCGATTCAGCCAGTTGTTGAAGCACCTTTTTAGTCTCTGGGGACGGTGGACTGGCCGGTAAAGGAGCGGTAGCTTGCGCAGCTCTCAGGGCCAGCAACTGATCAGTTAAGGTTTTGACCTTCGCCCGTTCTTTGGCGAGCTGATTTTCCAGCTCACGATAGCCGACGGGCATTCCTGTTCCACTGGGTGGCATGTTTTCCTTCTGTTGCGAACCAAAAATCTTGTCGCACACGGTCTTCTTCTTCTTGTTGGACTCCTCGAGCTTCAGCTGCAGGTAGTCGATCAGCTTCGTCTGCTGCTGTCTGGTTCCTTCCGCTTTGACCTCTCTTTCCTGGTAGAATTGCCGCATCTCTTCCAGCACACCTTCCAGCTCTGTGATTCTGGACCTCAATTCTTGGCCTTGGTCGATGCTCTCCTGAAGATCGGTCATCAACCCTAAATTCGCCTCCTTCAGTTGATGCAGCCGGGTCAAGTGCTCCGTGCTCTCTTCCTTGACCTTCATCGCCTCTCCCTTACTCAGTTCAAATGAACGTTTTGTCTTGGACAGGTCGCATTCCAGCGCTCCGCATTTGCTTACCAATTCCGCGACCTGATTGCTTAAGTCCTGCGCGAGCTTCTTGTACTGATCTCGCTGCGCGGCCAATCCATTTCTCTTATCCTCAATGTCGCTCGTTTCGGACTCCAATCTCTCGACCGCGCGCTCCGCGACAACTCTGAGCGTCTTTTCCCTGTCTTGCGCTGCGTGGGCTTCACGCACCTTCAACTCTGCGCTTTCCAGATCCTTCTGTAGCTTCATTTTATCCTGTATCAGCATGTTTTCACGAGTCTCGTGGTCGCTGGTCAGTCTTTCGTAATCTGTCAACTGTTCCTCCAGCACTGTGCATGTTTCCTTCAGAAGATCTATATTCACTTGATAGCTGTTCGCCTCGTGCTTCAGCTTTTCCAATTCGGACTCCAGCTGCGCTTTCTCTTCGTTTAGTTTTGTCAAGCTAAGTATGAGCCGCTTATTTTCACTGTTCAGACTGTCTACACGATCTTGATTCCCTCTCATTTGCTTACGCGTCGCGTCGAGCTCTCGGCGCAGCGTTGAGCTCGAATTTTGCAGCTCTTCTATTTGCTTATTAGCTTGCGTCAATGCCTGTAAAAAAATTAATGATGTATACAGGGTGGCCACTCAATTCCGCTCACAGAATTCCCTGACATTTCCCGGTTTTCCCTGACTAAAATCATTATTTTTCCCTAACATTTTGATGCACAATTTGTGCAGAAATCGCTTTTAAATTTTTAAATTGATATTTAATACAGCAAAACAATTATTTTATGCAGTGTAATGTCTAAACGCGGCGCGTCTATGCCGTAACAGTTATGCAGAGCCCTATGTTCAGCGTAACATAAAAATTACTAATACTGAAGATAGAATTCCGGGTGCTTGTACTTTTTTATTGGAAATGTCCTCCTCTTTAAGAATCTTTTTTAAAATTTTCGCTAGCGCTTTTACTTTTTGAGTTATTGCCAAAAACCTGAGGCTTCGTTTTTTCTAGACTATTAGGCGTCGGTGAACTTGCGTCTTCACACGCAGTGACGGCCATAGATAAATCAAACCGATGTCTGCTCGTACTACTGAATTCATGTGACAATCAACAACTAAGCTGGTAATCGTCAATAAGAAGAGAAGGAAAATTGTGACGATGCGGTGATAGCATCTCAATTTTATGGACAAAGCTTTTGAAATCCGTGAGTTCTATAAAAAGTCCCTGACCAACCAAAAAATTCCCTGACATTTCCCTGACATACAAAATTCCCTGACATTTCCCGGTTTTCCCAGTTTTCCAGACGGGTGGCCACCCTGGTATATAAAGTTCCAAATTACTTTAAATTAAATCATAAATGTAACAAAATCAATGCATTGACGATTTGGCAAAAACAAAATTTTTTTACTGCCCGTTTCTGTAAGAAAAAGAGTCCATGTTTATTGGGTGATCTTAGTATTAAAGTTTTGATGCTGAATCTCAATGTTGAATTCGATTTTCGAAATTCAAAGTAAAGAAGAGAAATTTGAAAAATATTTGATATTGAAAATAGTTTGCATCTTTTGGTGTTTGAGGTCGGAAATGAAATCAAACATTGAACATTCAAAACCCTGTGTTCATTATAGCAAATCGTTATAAACATAAAAACATCGAAGTTTTTTGCATTGAAATCAGTGACCTCGTAAGTTAAAAGATATCGATTTTAGTCGATATTAATTATTTTTTCAAGTATCATCCACCATATTAGAATCGGCACTTGAATTTTGCGACCTTAAAAACCACAAATTACACGATCACACTGAAATCGGTATCGTCTAAACATTGAACTGTTTTAAAGTAGGACAATATTTTTATTGCTGAAAAGAGCTCTAAGCATTGAATTTTTTTTCCAATTAAAAATCCTCCAGAGCTATAGGAACATTGGGCAAAGTCTAGGACGTGCCTCATTTCATATGACTCCTTCCAATTTCAGCAAGATGTATAAAAGCGTACTCATTCCTATTTCTTCGCGAGATTTCACAAAATCATCGTGTAGTACAATTTTAATATATAAATAACATATTTGTTTTTGTGGATCTTGAAAGGTTTGTAGCAGTCCGCCATTTTTAACAATGGGCCAAAATCAGCCTTATATCCAGAATTGCGATCATTTTGGAAACTTTTGCGAAAAAATTGGAATAAGTATAGTTTTTTACATGTTACTGAAATGAGAAACAGTCACAAGATATGAGATATCTCTTGGACATGAGCTAAAAATACTATATTTAGAAAGCTTTATTTGTACAGCAAAAACTAGTATTCAGACCTTGTTCCAGCAGAAATAAAGAACCCTAATTTCAAACAGTTTGATAAACATGTTTCTCTCAAGATGCCCAGATACGCTGTGTCATAGAGTAGAAGTAGCATGAATTTTTACGTGAAGAAAAATATTGGAATCTGACCCGCTGTGCTGAGTCTGCTTGTAGTTTATTTCTGGAAGATTCTTTAGTGGCTTCTTCGAGTGACTGTTTGGCACTTTCAAGTTCTTTCAAAATCTTTTTGCATCTCGATTCCTCATCCGCGATTCTCGAATTCAATTTGTCAGTAATCTTTTGCTTCTCATCAGTCAAAACTTTGACTTTTTCTTCAGCCGTTTTCGCTTCTCGAGAGGCGATTCGTTTGTCCAAGTTTGCATCGGATAATTCTTTCTCCTTTTTCCAGAGATTCGATTGAGCTTGTCTCGCCGCTTGACGTTCAGCAGCTGTGTTTTCTCTGGCCGTTTGTAATTGCTGTTCAACCCGTTGCAGCTGTTGTTCCAAAAAGGAAATTTTTTGCACCGCTTCCTTCATGGATATTCCACTCATTCCCGATTTCTGGTAGTCGGATTGCTTGAGACTGATATTCTCAGCTTCTAGCTTTGTAACACTGTGCTCAAAACGACGCAAAATCTCTTCGAGATTCCCTACTTTCTGTAGGTATTCCTCTGTGAAAAAAGTAGACGAAACCAATCAGATTATATACAGTTTTGTAAATCACTGAAACTCAGTTACCTTCTTTTTCGAGAGTGTCTTGAAGTCTTCGCTGCAAGGCAGCTTTGTCTTGTGAAACACGTTCCAAATCCATTGCCAGTGATTCGCTCTGTTCCAAATTCACCACAGTATCGCTTAAATCTGATTTTGCAATCTGAACAAAGACGAAGAGCCATTATTGCATACAAATAATCCAATAATACAATTATTTCGACTCACCACAAGTTGTTGCTTCAGTTGTTCATTATCCAATTTCAACCGATCCAACTGCGCTTGCAAAGTTGCGGCTTTCTGATCATTGGCAGCGACACCGTCCAACTGTTTGGTTCTTTCATTAAGCTGGTTTCTCAGAGCTTCAATTTCTGCATCTCTTGCTGGTATACTAGCTTGAACACTTCGGAGTTGTTCTTGATAATCTTTCAGCTCACTCTGGCATAATTCCAAAGCAACGTTGAGCCTTGACTGGCGACAGTGGTTTGAATCTTGTTCATGTCTCAGCTGGTTTTCTAACTCTGCGTTTTTAGCAGTTTCTAGTTCCAGCTTTGCTCTTATGTCAGCCAATTGGTTGTGAGCACGAGACGCCATTTCTTCTAGTTTAGTTTCAACCCCTGCCACGCTTTGACGGTTCAACTCCCTCGTTTTTGCCAAAGATTCTTTGTACTGCACCTATTTGTTGTTAAATATTAGTAATGTAATATACTCAGCAAGGTAATTTACTTCGAGAAAGCAAAATGACTTACCTGAAAGGCTCGCAACTTTTCTAGCTCAGCATTAGCAGTGTCCAATTCGCACTCTGCTCTTTGCAGTCGCGAAGTCAACTCATTATTGCATCTACACAATTCAGTGATTCTCAATGTCTGTGTTTCTATGTGTTTATTCAGTTGGTCCACTTTATCTTTTTCGGCAGCTTCCCACTTTCGTTTTGCGCCTCTTATTAAATCCAGTGCCCTTGTCTCTAAATCACGCCTTTCTTGGCGTTCTAAATCTAAATCGTTTTCAAAGTAATTAAGTAATATTCAGTTACTAAATTTTTTACACATTGCAAGGTCATAACAGTAATGATATTAAATAGATAATTGTAGTAAGCAGATTCCAAATTGAATACAAATAGGAATTGTAAAAATAGTGCAAGAATTACATTGGTTAGAGAAAGATTGCAAGGATTGAAAATCAGAATTTTCCAGGGAACAAAAAGTAAATCATTAATATAATTACCCAACGTTCTCTTTATTCCAGCCATTTCTGACCGTGCTTTAGACAGTTCGCGTTCCAGTTTGTCTCTTTCTTTGTTGGAAGCAGCTTTTTCAGCTTCAGAAACCTGACGCCGCGTCAAGTCAAAGTGTCTTGCACGCTTGGGTTAGTGACAAACATGTCAGAGGCAGACGAATAGCGTTTTCCCGTATTCCGGCATCGCCGATCGCCGACCGCCTGGGCGAAGTTTGTCTCCACGTTCGTGTAACGACGGCTAATTAATTCCCCTGAACACCATCTCGTCACTCTCGGTTACAGATGATATGTTCAAGAAGCGTCCCTAAAACCCTTGTAACGGTCACTCGACTAGCTACTCAACTTCAGATCTGTTCGTTCTGAATTTGAAATTTGTTTTGGAGCTCCAGATTCACTCCGATTGGTCGGCTTACAAAGCTTACAAAACTGGCCAATAGATGTCGTTTATCTCCTAGCGTTGCAGCTTGGGTTTTCTGTCGGAGATGGTTGAAGTCAGACTTGTGTCAGTTACTTATAGATCGATGCTACATTTTTTACGCTCTTACCGTTCATCGGTAAGTACGCATGTTGTTGATACACTTTATTTATTGACGGTCGCATGAATAACATCAAGATTCCAATAAAACACACTTGGTGGACCAAGTTCGAACGAATTGATTTTACTATGATTTCTCTAGTTTAACAATCTTCTTATTGGTTTAAAATCATTCAATTATTATTTGACGCTTCCATAATCAAGGTTGTATCATTAATTGTGGCTGAGTAATATAAGTAATTCTACATTGTAACATTTTTTCCATATTACTTGGATGGGACACTTCGAATTTCAAGAGTCGTATTTTAAAATTGGATTTCACAACTGTTCTTGCAAGAGGGGCATATGTATGTATATATATATTTTGCTATGTGCATCAAGTTTTTCAGCGTGAAGCGAAAAAAATGTCTCTCACTAACCAAACACCAAACTATGTATATTGATAATTTCTTCTTCTTCACAAGCCGTTAAATTGCATAATTAAATTTTTGTTTGGAATACTAAATAATTCAAATCGATGATTCACTTGTTTTATTTCACTCCAGGGTCGCAAAAAGTACCGAAATTGAGGGTTCGACGAAAACGAATACATTCGGTCTTGCGAAATTCCTTACGGTTGTTAATCGATCACGGTTTGTTGTGACCTAAGATATAATGCATGACTGGATTTTTTCGACATTCAATAGAGAAAGTGCGCACGGGAATGTGGAATCAGGAATCATCAGAGGATTGCTGAGGTGTAGAGCCTGAAATGTTTAAGTAAACGGCCTCACGGAACTCGCGAAATGTCAGGGCTATGACCGAATCATTATAATGGTTCGCTTACACTTGGGTGTTTCGTTTTATGTATACATGTAAAACATACTTGTTGTCTTATAGCTTTGAGCGCACAGTTATAAAAAACATTCACCGAGATTATATTTGCGCATTTGCAAATAACTCTCATATTTTTATCATGTCGCGCTACTGATTGAATATTTCTTCATTCTTGATCTGCCCATAATGTTGACCCCGAAAAAATTTTAACTGACCTTTTTTGGCGTTTGAAGCAAACTCGATTTGCTTCAATTCTGGTCAGGTCGTTTCAATCGAAAATCTTTTAGAGATCAAATTGACGAATCCGTTTTAATTACAGGACCCATTATCACTCTGATCAAGATTTCGTACTCCTGTAGAAACTATTTTACTCGAATTGCAGCATAAAAGTATGTAACTGTTAAAGTATCAAACTGTGGAACGAAATGGAATCTAACGTCAAAGAGAATTCTCGGAGATAATCGAATTACTCAGGACGAAATGATCTCCATTCTTTTTTAAATTTCAAGTTGATATTCGAGTAAAAAATGTGAACATAAAAGTTGAATCAAAGTAAATTTTTTATCGAATTTTCTCAGAATTATAAGAAAAAAGATACTAAGATCAGCCAGAGTCTATCGTATGCTATTACTAATTTTTTTAGATAAAAAAAGATAGTTAAAAGTTTGGCACAACCATGGAACTAAACACGCAGTGGCATAATACTGTATAGTGACAGATGCATATACGTTTAATACAATTGCGTAAGTAATATTTTATCAGGCCAGCACAAGAAGTAACGAAATTATTCGACCAACGTATTATACCTACACATTTGATTCCGGAAATATTGTGCGATACGCAATGCTTGTATCACATAATATTGTGGTGTGATAATAGTTTCACAGGGTGAATTCCTAAAGATGAGAAATCGTAGGATGTATTGCTCATATGCGAATTTCGTATCTTCGATTATTCCTCGTTACGGATTTTTTAGTATTACAAGGAACACTACATCGCGTGCACATTCGAAGTTAAAATACATCGGGATCTATTATACGACGTGCAATTAACGCAGCGATTCTCATCTTACTAAGAACGGTACCAATAACATTTAAAAGCACAAAATTATCAGATATGCAATACAATCCTACGATTACTAACCACTAGGAACTCACGCATCTTAAACGTAGGCAGCAAATCTAGCAAGTAGTCTTTCTTCCATACGCGAAACCGTCCTTGGGATCATACGGACAAAAAAGTGAGTAAATCGAATGTTCTATTACACCTTTGGATTCATAGAATAAACGTGATGCAATCGATCGGTATTTTTATTACGAATCGTAACGAATGATTCTCGAGACATTTTTTCGTCCGTGTTTGTATAGTCGGAAGGTCCTTCAATGCGAAGTTCCCCCGTAGTTTCGCATGTATAAATTTTTTACAGGAAGGGATGAGGTTGAGGCTTTTCTACAAAATAAAAAACTCGCGTTTGAGCCATCGTATTTTGTAGTTTATTGGCTCTTGTGGGAAAAGTCTTGCGGCGTAAAAACCCACGACGATTTGAGTGTACAATGTTGTGGTTGTTGTCTTAAGGTTATGAAATTTTATGACTTTACGCGCGATCGTGCCTTTGTGACTGTGTGTATGTGTGAATGTATGTGTTGGTCCCATCAATAAACCCTGTTGGGTGGGAAGTGTGGTTGTGGTAGGGGACACGGTCCCATATCGTTAACCCCGTTGGGTTGGAAGTGGTGTTGTTTTGGTAGGGGACACGGTTCCATATCGTCACCCCGTTGGGTTGGATGTGTATCGTGTATGCCGTGGACGGGAATGTGTTCTCAATGCAAGAGACCGTGTGTCTCGTTACGCGCCTCCGAGGCAACTTTTAGAGCAAAGTGATCCGAAGCGAGTCGTTCCGGCGACTGATACGAATTCATGACGAATAAAAATTGAGCCATTGAATCGAACACGGAAAAACGGCCACACGAGATATATGAAATTCGATCGGTCATGAATTTTCCAGGACTGGGCATCGGAACTATTGACATATTTTTTCAACAGTGTGTTAAGGGTAATTTATTCACCCTTGGCCCTAATACGTCAAATATATTATCTTCTTTACAAGCAGCAGCGAAATTCTGCATCGTCGATTTATGAATAATAACTTACGCAACTTGTCTTTTTTTGTGTACTTTTTGAACATTACGTATGCATAAATTCATTACAGCAGTTTTTAAATTCCGTTAAACTATAATCTCGTCCTGTGAAATAGATACAATACTGGTTTATTATTTTAGGATGTTAATCTAGGATGTTACTATTTGAATGAGCTACGTAGTATTGAAATAGATTAAAAATTGAAATAATTCTTGTTCAAAATAGGTTACGGTGTCAATTAGATGTATCTTTCACTGTTCAATGACACGAAATTCCGGCAGTTTTAAATATCCGTTTAATGCCACCATAAAAATGTAACAGTTATTGTTAGTCGCTCTTTTCGTGCATATTTTAATTTAATTTTATATCATCGAAGAATCCCGTTAACAGCTCTCTAATTAATACAGCACAAGCACTAACTATGATCCGTTTGAGATTGATTGGTTGGATTTGGAACGCATGGTTAACGACTTGTGTGACACTCATCTATTCGTTTAATAATCGCCATCACGTTTCCGAAATCTGAAAATTAACTTGCGTAATATGTCACCTGACGATGAGAGGTAAAATTACTGCACCATTCTGTCCAATCGTGTCATAATCAGTTTTAGTATTTATATTACTCACTAGTTTCCACTTTTGTGAAAGTGGTTGTGAAATTGAATCCGTAAAATTATAGCCATAACTCACCGGTGTGTATGGATTATTATGTTTTACATATTGTCGGTTGTAGATTTAAAAAATGTATACGTTGGGAATTTTGGGTCAAACTTGTATTTCTATGCGATAAAACTAAATCTATTTTTCAAGCCAGTTGAAATTCGTATATCTCTCGTCAATTGGTATAACTACCAGTGAGATATCTACTTTTTCTTCTTCTTCTTCTTCTTCTTCTTCTTCTTCCCAAGTGTGAAGACGTTAGTGTTTTTGAATGTTTTAGAGTACACGCCGTCGAAATACCTCAAGCTCCGTTATGATTGGATTTCTCCTATTTCCTATCACGTTCCAATCCCATGGTCTGTGTAAAATATAAGCTACACTTATAATGTAGGTACGCATTCCACGAGGTTTTTGACCGCGGGTCAATCCCTCAAACATTTCGCAATTCAAGAGATATCATTTGGTTATTTATTTAATAGTTGTTAAAAGACGATTAGTAAATAGAATTATAAAATAACTGTAACAATTCAATAATCTCTTACAACTTGTTTTCTTAGTCGGTGAACGAGTTCCTGTGATTCATTAAAAGTTTATCGAATTCAACAACGAGCATTACGAAACTGAAAACTTTTCTGCGCGACCCGTTAAACCCGGTTAATTACTGTATATGAGTTTGCATATTAATGCAGTTCTGGGTAAATTGCATTTCTACTGCTGGGTCCCGAAGGTTTTCGCAAGGCGCTTGAGAGTTTACCGCGAAAGTGCAATTTGCTCTATGCCATGAGCCTGAATTTCTCAATTTCTCAACCTGCGCAGGCAGAAGACCTTTCCGCTGAATAACCGCGTCTACCTTCTCGAGGCTGCAGCGCTTACCGGATCGCAGAGAGATGATTTTTGCGTTCGGCACTCAACTGAAGATTGCTGCGCCGCTCCACCATTCGCTGCGCCCTGCGGTTTGCGCATCTGGTTAGCATTCACATTTTCCACCGACATCGATGCAGCTGTACGGGGTGTCAGATGTTGTTCATACTCACTCTCGTCTTCCTCAAGTCTATCTGACATCTAGCCACTTATTTATAACAACGATAGTTAATTTGAATCATAATTCAATTATCGTTGTAGCGATATTCTACGAATCACGCCATATTTCACCAAACTCGAAACTAGAGGGTCATTCTTTTGTTTAAAACTTCTTCTTCTTTTGATAATGTCATCTGACATGGCTGAACAATATGGCGGCTAAGAAACAGCTGATCTTGTGGGGTCGAGTGTGGTGATATCAAGCCGCAGTAAACGTCGTGCAAGTTATTGCCCTATTGTTATACCATACTGATCTATCTATCTATTGATCGCAAAAGAGAAGCAGGAGAAATAGTTATAATTTTAGTTAATCGCAACTTTTTTTGAGGCATAAACTTCCTGCAGTCAGGTGGAATAGAAATATTCGACGATTTCAATTGTAATAAATTATATGTCTGTTGCTATTAATTCCACGTTTTCTAATTCACGGATTGGTTCTGTCTCTCGGTTAAATAACGTGGTTCATACGAGCGAATGTTGTGCTGCTACAACAAATATTGATTACAGAATTGAATTATTCTAAAAGCAGGTTAGCATTGTTAGAGCCGCCAGGAAATTAAATCGTGCATTATACCGCACGATCCGTCACGAGATCGTTGTTGAGCGATACAATCGCCCAGATTACGAATTACAAGAAAATTGCAGCACGAGCTCTGGGAAGAGTGGCATAGTACGGTGGTAAAAAGTAGCTCACTCGCTCTTCGGTTGTCGTTACACACATCGCCATGTGACAGCGCACGTGAAGTCTGATGTGAAAAGTAGCCAAATAAGTAGAAAACAGCCAAAATTAAATTATATATATATAAAGACGCATCTAAACGATCTCAAGTTTCTTTCAGACAAGCTTTGTCATTCGAACATCTCCAAGACTTCTTCGGATAGTTTAGCCAAGAACTCAATTGAGATAGCAAAAATTCATATTCTAGTACATCAAAGTTGAAAAGTGTATTTTCTCGTATGCGAAATTTTAGACAATGTTATCCATCGGCAATAGGATAAAAAATAAATATGCAAGATCAGATTTTTAACATAGAGTCTTTCGGAACAACTATAGTCTTTTTAGCTTTTGTTTACAAAATAAACATGTTTGTACGAGACAAAACTTGTTAGAAAGAGCAAGGGTTTATTTTAAAGTTATCGATGATTCATAATATCACCTTGCTCGTACGGTCATCGACTTTATTAGCGAGTTATGTAAGATTGAAACTGTTTTTGCTAATCAAGCGATGAAGATCTTCGAAGTTAAAGTACTTTCAGGCAAACGGGATAAAAAAAATTCAACCTGGGTAATTATTCACGAGAATGAGTCATCTCGCCGAACTTTATCAACCCAAGTGATTATCATTAGTGGACACGAGTTAATCAAAGTTTATTTATAAAGAAGTATTTTTTATGTAATGCTCAAAAAATATGGTTGCATATACGTAATTGGGCGATCTGGCTGAAACAGCCCAACCATCTGACAAGATAGAAAAGAAGAAATATAATCGTTGAAAACACTTCGGCAATGTTATTTGCGGCAATGATAGTAAGCACGAATGAAATAACATGCCTATGTAATCAAACGGATCCGAGCAAATTCGAATGTCACAAGCGAATTGTAAGATATGAGCAATTTATGGAAAGTTTGATGATTAGAACGTTTAAGCTGATTAAATTCTGGTGTTTGAGATACGATTCTATTGTTTTGGGCTCATTTTGCTCACTGACCAGGTCCCAACAAATAGTCTGAAAAACATTCAAACAATCTTGAATTATGTCTAGCATTATAGTTAGAAGGCGTAAATGTAATTGCTGATAAACATATTGTATCGAACTTACTTAAATCTATTTCAATCCATTTTAGGGATCATTTGTTGTGAAATTTTTCCAGACTATGTCTGCAGATCTTGACGATGAAAAAGTCAAGTCGCGTTTTAAAAAATATATGTAAAACAGAGTTTAATTATCTTGAACGTTTCAATCATCAAACCATTTCTCAAATTCCTGATACATATCTCAGTTCGTGTTATTCAAATTGCTCAAATTCATTTCCCTTACATATGTATAGTAGGGAAGTCGTTTCATTCGTGTTCATCGCATCATCAGCGCGAACAACGTTGCTAGAGATTTTTATCCTATTTTCGTAACTTTTGATTCCAACGATTCATCCGTAGCTAAATCCTGCGATGGAACGAAATTCAACTTTCAATCTGGTACCGAGAAGAGGTTCAGCGGATAGGCATTTTTGCGTCTGAAAAATGTCAAGACACCTGGGATCGCGTACGAAAAAGAACACGGCGTATAAACCTTGTTGCAGTTCTCCAATGCGTGGCATAAACGAAGCTAGCCCCTGGAGTCTCGGTTGGGCTTTGGCATGTATAAGAAGGCGGTTACATTGGTGGAGGGGGGGAAGAGGCCAAAGAAGTCTGAGCCGGCCGACGGAGGCTCAGCTCACGATCAGCTTGGCAGTGCTCGTGGTCTCGGCGTCTGAAGTTACGCTGGGAAATCGGCGCGGACGATCGTCCGCCTGGATCGGCATCAGTGGCTGGAGAAGGGGTTCTGGAAAGGCAGACAAGACGTCGAATCCAGGCCAGAATCGGACTGCCGCGGCAGTGTAGCGATCGAAACCGTTCGCCGACGTCAGAACGAGGCGTTGCAAGCGCTTTACGCGAACCTCGAATCTCCATTCGGTAGAGCTTACATGCCCAACGGTTGCAGGTAAAATCCTTAAAAAATCTACAGGTGCCATTATAACCAGTGGTGTTTAAAATGTGAGACGACTTCTTATCGACTACCGTGACACAAGCTGTGCAACGATCGTATTCTGTCCAGTAAATGTTCAGTGTCACTGTTACCTTAATTCCGAATTGAGTGGTTCAACCATCGTCACAAAGAGGAAACTGATCGTGTGCCAAGGATTCCTGAAAAGGGCCAGGAAAGGTTTACAGCGATTCGGGTACAGTTATAATCTCGAAAACGAGGCTCGTTGTCAACAACAACGGTGAGTTTTCACCTCGCACAATACACATCGCGCCTTCTTTTCGCAACGTCGAGTCAAAATCATTCGACACTCTTCGATATCTTTAACGGAACTCGACTGCTCCTCTGTCGATTCAGCTGGAATCGGCTTCGAGTACACAACGGAGGCAATTCCTGCTATGCACTTTCAAACCCTGAAAAAAGGAGAAGATTAGTGTAGCTAATAATTTCCTCCGAAATCTGTGCGTTTGCACACACAACTGACGTTCTAACTTGGGTGCTTGCTTTTGTCCTGTAGAGCGGCACGTAGCGTAATTAGCAGGAGCATTGACATGAATAAACAATTAGTTTCGGCAACTCCTCAACTAACGGAATTAATTTTCGTTCCACTATACGCAATTATTCGCAGCGTTTGCAGATTGTTTGACGATTTCAATGAGCACACCGTGTAATTAGGTTGAATAATGTGAACTATCGTCTGTCTTCGTTTTTTTTTTTTTTTTTTGAGTCTATTTCAAGAATAGAAGTACGGTATTGTTGACTGTTTGTCGCTACCACTTCGGGCGTGAGATTCGTCAAGCGTTGAGAGTAAAGGCTATGGTTTAAAAACGTGAAGAAACATGGAGTTGTGGAATCGGTAACGCAAGTTTGTCAACACACAATGGCCAGTATTTTAAAAAACTCTCGGTATTTCGCACGTAACAGCACGAAAAATTCCATTGTTAGGCTTACTCTGTATTGTCGATGTGTTATCAGCGACGTTATGTTAGAATTCTGCCGCTGCATCGTAAGAAAGTGTGTAGGACGACATTCGCAGTCCGCTAATAAGAATTTATTCATGAGAACCAAGTGGTTGTGTGGTGTGATGCAGATGGAATGCTTCAATTCATACGGATGTTTATGCTCAACATTTGTCTACCCCAATATTTGTAACTTTTTAGAGTTTATTTTTGAGCTGCGACGAATTTCCTCCGTCTGTTTCAGCGAGGAATGGCATTGCGGGTCAGGGGAGAAACGGATGTCAAAAAATGCTCCTACTATGTTTGGTACCTGGGAGCGAGGGAGGCGAGGGGCGTCGACGCGATGCCCGGTGCCATAGCCTACCTTTTGGAGCGAGAACGCCTTCAAGAACCCTTCAAGGTCACGCTACAGGTGAGTGGAACCAATTCGCGCGTGCAATTCGTTCATTTCGTTCGTCCATTCGGAACCTCGAAACTGAATTCGAATATATCTGCGGATATTGGAGAGCTTTTTGACATTTTTCTTAACCGTATTTTGCTTTTCATTTCATGAATTGTTCACACAGGGTTGATTTTCATATTTTTTCGATAAAAAAGTTATTCCAAAAGTTCTGAAGCTTGGAAGAATCACGATCGAACGTTTCTTTTTAGGAATGGTGACAGCAGCTAATTTTAGTAACCTTGCTGTATATTTTAGAAAAATCTTGCACTTTGCATATGTTGAACTATACACTTCAGAAAGATTGCAGCAACTTTTATTTGTAAGGTTCAAAATACTGCAGAAACATTGTGGCAAAGTAACTTACATCGGAAAGGTGAAATATTACCGCAATGTAGCTTTGCGAAGTTCGAAATAATCCGAAAATATTGCAATAACGTAACTTAATTGTGTGTGAAACATTTCAGAAACATTGCATAGCTTGAAATATTCAAAGCTTGAAATATCACCGAAAATTTATAGCGAACTATAATTCGGCAATGGCATTTAAAATTTCACTCTCACGATGCAACAACGGAACTTCGCAAGGTTTAAAATATCACAGAAACGTTGCAGTAACGCAACTTCGCAGATTCTGGAATATTTCAAATACATTGCGTATGCATCTTTGCAAAGTTTTAAATATATATATATGATAAATTGCAGCAACGTAACGTTGCAAAGTTTGAAATATTTCGCCCGTCCAAAATGTTCACTTGCAGTGTACTCAGGCGAATAGAAACGAGGCAGCGGGATCGGTTAGAAATCGAGTCTACGACCCGGTGTGTAACTATGTAACGCAATAAACCTCATTGGATATCTATCGGCCATCGGCTGTACCGTAAACATAGTTCGTTCGCACTAACTTTCCCCACATTAAATATTTTTCATACATGTATTTAATTGTTGTTCGTTTCGGTATCGAAAAAAAACAACATTTTATATGATTCCAGCTCGGTTATGATCGATCGGCCCATCGTGATCGATGATTTGTTGCAAAGATCCGTCGCAAATTTCAAATCCCTTTTTCTGTTAGCAGCGAATTAAGTTTGAACAGATTTTACGAATTCGCAATAGCGAATTAAAATTTCCCTGGCCGGAATTAACGGATCTCTCCGCAAATATTTTCGATTCCAGTTTACAAGTAAGGCGTTAACGCGGCTGCGTATAGCAGGTATATCATGGCTTTCACAAATATCGAGAGTTCCAAATAGAAAAATACGAAAGCCTTTTGCTCTCGCTAGCGACAGGTTAACTTGCGAGTTAGATACGCGCCGCCATGCGCGCAGGTAGAAGTATTTACCGCCTTTTACGGGATGCTAGAAATTACGAGGCTTGTCACATATCATTTGCGACAGTTGCAATCGACAGTGGAAAATTAATGCTAATTATATTTTTTTTACACAATTAATTCTATGCCGAGAGAATTTGGCCCACTTTCTTCACAAAACCTTTAGCAAATAACTTACAAAATTGTAATTCTTGCTCGGTGCGAATATAGTATAATACGCGGCATTGTGTAATTCTTAATTGTTCATAGCCGAGCTTCACTAGAAAGCCAAGTCTCTTGGTGTCACCGCGTTGTTGATTTGTCATAATAACTGGCTCAAGCTCATGGGACCCGAGGAATAATTATTGTGTAATCCGTAGAAGAAAAACAGAGAAAAATAATCATAATAATAGTATTTAGATACACCGGTGGGAAAATTTTTGAGATTTCTCAAGAACATTTTCGCACATAAATATACTGTATGTTTTTCTGATTACGAGACTCTTATGCTAGCATTGTAGCCTATCACAACCGAGATCACAACACTGAAATCAATTCGGTACAATGCACGCAAACCTATAATATTTATGGTGCGGTGCTGACATGTAAGCGGTCGTAAATAAATTATTATGTCTATCCACTGTAATACTTGGTGTGGTAATGATTGTCATTATTTTAATACCCATTCCATGTGCTCACGCAACAGCAAGACTACTTTGAAGAAGGAAGCGCCTAAGTATTAGATTTTCAAGCTTCGAACGTGAATCACTTAAACATCGAAGCGTGTAACGGAGTATCGTGCTTGTTATTGCATGAGTATTGTTTTTCGCATCCCTCAAGGTGCACCCCTTGACGATCAGGTCGTTACGGCACCTTTTTTCTGTAATCACTAAGTTTTGGGCCGGAGGAATTTTCTTATTGGCTTGTGTTCGTGTCTAACAGGTGAGCAGCAAAGGTTTGAAAATCATTCAAACGGTTCACCCTGGGGGATCGACCAAGTCGGCTGTAAAACACTTGGTGCCTGGCCATGCCGTCCTGGCTGCTGTTCAAAGGGAAGACATCGTGGCAGCGACTCTTCTCTTACCGAATCCCGCCACTAATAACCCCGTCCATGTTCACGCGTATAGGTAAATGCACAGTGATTCAAATTGGACAAAAAGTGATTCATAGTTTGAGGTTAGCGAAATTTGTATCACGACAAAGTGTGTGAAAGTATTCCGAGAAGATGTTCTCATCGTCTTCCACCATTCCTGGAATCAAATTTGAAACTGGACAAAACAGAACTGGACAAAACGATCATATGGTCGTGGTTAGGGTAATATGGCGTCGTAAGTGGTGATCAGCTGATCGTTTTAGGTAAATTTTGTGAATACCAGGGCACAGAAACCATCGTGCAACCTTTCGACCTCCTGTTTTGTTAAAATTAAATCAATATAGAGTAAAATCTGTAATAAAATAAACCACTCTGAAAATCAAATGCAACGACCATGACAGTTTCTGTTATAAATTTTCTACCGCTAGTCCATGCGTCTGAATTTAAGAATCCTAACCTGAGTCTGACTGCTGTATTACTCACGCATGCTAAAGTGTTGACTGGAAAATTCTCTCCCGAATTAAGATGCGACTCTGTGGAGACAGCTGAGCTGCTCGGTGGACAACTCAAGGCGTTGGCGTCCCACTCGGAGAACTTGACCAGAATGTCCTCGGTTGAGAACAAGGTCAGATCGAACTTGGGGAGCGACGGGCGCAGCACCAGGGAGTCAGAGTCCTCCGAGGGTAGCGGAGAACTCAGGCATCACGGACCCGTGCAGCCGGCCTCGATTTACGAGTCCTTGGCCGCTGAGCTCAGAGCTAAACTGGGTAAGCGATTGCTGTTTACGCTACACGTATCTTTGTTTTTCATTATTGTAAAGAGTTGGCGATCCACACCGAATGAAATGGACATGTTAGTGTTAAAAAATATTTTTCACGTCCATTTTTTAACTGACCATCGCGAACGGATTATTTCATTCCGGTGCAAATGGTTATGGACAAAGTTCCTCTGTCGAGATTATTATATTTTTCCTGCAAACTGAATTCGATATCGTTTCGTCCCGTTTCCGGCTTGCAGAGTGCAGGCTCGGGTTACTCTTATAGTTGCAAGAAGACTCCCCCACCTTGTGGCAACTGCATAGCCAGCTAGAAAGTTGTTCCGAAGCAGCCAAAACATCACGGGGTATGAAATGATAACTTATGTAAGATCGGTGCGGAAGTGTGCAGTGAACGTGTAGCGAAATTTGAAAATGTTCGAATCGTCTTGACGGAATACTCGAATATCTCTGTCTCGTAACCGTTTCATAAATTTTCCAAACTATGGTAGAACTGCGGGTTGTGTTAGAACCCACAAACCGTCACTGAAACTCGGCCGCAACCATTCAACGTAAAAACAGTGACATTTTCGCCCCGCTGGTGAAAAGATTCTCACGACTTATTTCATTAAATCCTCTCGCAGTGTGCCAAATGAATGTTTGGAAATCATGTATACCTAGTATTTACATCTCCAAACAAACGTGTTGGGTCACATTTGTTTGATCTTCATATCAGGCGATGAGCAACTATGCTTGAATTTGCAATTTTGATGCTTCTAATTCCTCTTCACACGCTCACGACGTGTATGAAGCAACCCGATTGCTCACTCCGATCAAAGCCCACCATGTTATGTAACTCGAAGCTACCGTAGCTATCACCGCAACGTGAGCTGCATTCGATAGTCATGATATCCGTCAAGCGTGACATAAAAAATTTATGTCAACGTCATACATCGACGATACGGCGATATGAACATGTACGCAATTGATTGTAATTCCAAGTCGAGTGTCTCAGGTAACTGGAAAATTATAGATCATATTGAAGATAATCAATAGCATTTTCGGTGGGATTTCATTCCGAAAACTTCTAATTAGCTAACCTCATCGCTGTTAATGGCTTAAGTATGATTGTATACGATTACTGTGCTTTTGGTGTTTGAGAGTTTTGAGATTGTATCGGTGGTGATACCCAATGGGAACGACCCGAATCGCTTTACAATGCACCGTGAACGCTCTTCTAGCACTACAACGGCACGGTGGTGAGGAAAGGTCAGGCATTATGTGCACACCCCCGCAAAGCTAGTCAATGAACTTTGTGGCAAGTATAAGTTGAGAGGCGGTATGAGACATTGCGGAATGTAAATCCGGATGTCAGCCCTGGCCACTAATCCAGATGTTTGCACCTTGGGTGGGTTTAACTTTTTCAAAATGTCAGACACGAGAGAATCGATGATCAATGCATCTCGAGCACCTGCCTCGCATCGTCTGTAGGAAAACAATCACGCTTTGTTGGAACAATCAGATACAGGAAGTTTCTCTTTCTGGATCAAAGCGAAACATATGCAACTATACAGCTGCGTGAATATAACCGTTACCATTCTCGCGGGGCATGAGAGAGCGTTGTGATAACTAGACCGAGATTCAATATAATCTTACAATTACAGAGTGTTATCCTGCCGATTCTGGGATTATTCGTTGAATAAACGTAATACAAACGTTAAAAATATGGGCCAACAGATCAGCAATCAAGGTCTGTCCGCTTGCATTAAGTATTGTGCAAAATTCAGACTGGCCACTTTCAAGATGATTTCAAATGCGTATTCCGCGCATATTAACGAGGTCGTTAGTCCCTACTCCAATTTTTTATTAATGAACCTGAAACTCGCAACGAATATGGGCTTCGTACCGATTGCTAAAACGATTCGCTTCACGACTCGACCGAAATAACCGCGTACTGCATTCTTTCATTGAGGTCACTCGGCTCATGACTCACTTATATGGGGTTGAACGTTGACCCAGGTTGATGGAGCCGCATAACTCATCACGCCGAGTATCAACGACTTAGTATTGGTGCTCTTCGACGGAAATGCAGTAAACGCTTGTCATCGGATGCCGAATAAACATGAAACTGAAGTCAGTTAATCAAACAACCGTAAATAAGGATACCGTTTAACAGAAATGTTCCGTAAGCTCAAAACGCCGGAATTCAAATGTTCGGAACTTTCGCGAGGGTTCCGAATTCCGAACAAATTAGTAGCATTCGTTATTGCTTCTTCGATCATGTTTCAGGGAGGGGAAATTCGGCTGATCGAGACGGTGGTCGCGTTGGTCCGATCTTGCTGCCTCCAAGAGATTATGACACAGTGCACAGACACCGGGGTAACTTGGCCGGAATCGAGTTCCGGAGGTGCTTGAACCAGAACATTGTCGGAGCGAACACGTCCATCGACAGGGGCGGAACTCGGAGCGCTGCAAGCAGCGGCATTGGATCAGACAGCGCCGCGACGCCGCCGCCGTACCAACCCCATCATCCCCTCGGTCCACGACCCTCAGGACCATCGAGGGATTCCTCTTCCGGTGAGTCTGTCCATTCATTTCCATCATGCGAGCTGAGCTGAATCGAAACTGGGAATGAAAGTGGGGTCAGGCGATATGTCGAAAATTAGGCGTTTGTCAACAAACCATTTTGACTGAACAAATGCGAATACAAAAGTACAGAAATGTTTGTGCAATCTGTGAGATATTTGGTTCGTTATATTGAGGTAATACAGAGCCAAATGTGAGTCGAAAATCCAGTTTTATAATTAAATACGACACCCTAAAGCTTCCTCAGTACCTGTAGATGATCGCTGCAGCTCAATTTTGTATACTAACAAGGCGTAGAGAACCTTGTACAACCTGTCATCGTGTTATTTCATTGTCTGACTTGATTCTTAATGAAAAAAAGACAGGAATTGTCCTTCTAAAATCAGGTACGGGGAGTTTACGCAAATTAATGCCAATGCTGAAATATGAATTCATAAATACGGGAATGAATTGTGACACCTCTTTTTCCGAGGGTCGATGATACCGGATAATAGAGTCGGATGACACGGATCGACGAGTAGCGACACTGTGGTATCGGGGAATTATTTACGCAGTTTTTTCCAACCCGTAATGTTCGGGATCCCGACCAAACCGCGACCTAGGTAAGAACAGAGTTTCCCGTTTCAACTCCGGTATGGTTAGCGGTATCCATTATTAGGAAATTTCAATTCACCACAAAAAGAACTAGCTGCCAGCAAACTTTTCGCTGCTGTAATGGATCTATAGATAAATCGGGCAAAACGATCGATCGATTTTTACGAGTTTGGGAAATAGAAGAAGTTGAGAAATGGACAAATTCGTAACCGCATCAAATAATTATGTTATTTAAACTTTCGACATTAAATGTATGTATATGTATACAGTAAAACCTCGATTATCCGAATTTATTGGAACCGAGCCTATAAGTTCGGATAGTTGAAAGTTTGGATAACCGAAAAGTCATTTTTATCTTGAGGGATGATAATGTATACAACACAAACTTAAATTGACAAACAGTCTATATTAAACATCTAATTGTAAATACTTATTAAAATTCTTTCAAACATCGAGAGCTTATTTTTTATTAGGTTGGTTTTATCTAGTCGACCATTGTTAATTGGCGAACGGCTGCTGCGCATTTTTTAGCGAGCAAAAATATGTGTTTCGGGCCGACAATGTATTTTTTCAGCCAACGTTCGCATAAGTCAAGTATTCGAAGGTTCAGATGGCTGAGGTTTTACTGTAGTTAAACTATTCCGTGAAAGAAGCCGCGATTTTTAATTTCAGTTATTTTATATAAACGTATACGAAAATCACGTCTACCAAAAGATCATCGGCATATCTGAAAATGATCATTCTATACCTAGGTATGTCTGTATAAATATTTACAGCCAACCTGTTTTGTTACGAGAGTCTAAATGCCAATCGTCATGAATCACGAACATGCCTTGTAACTCATTTGTAAATATCCACATTTCATCTGCCGGCTTTCGAGGCGTTCGTCAGCATGAGCAACACGTACACTGAAGAAAATATCAAGCGCACACTTTCTAGCCATATATAAATACTCGCAGGTTGTATGCGTACCTGTAGAATTTTATACTCTGCCTACCCGTTCTATCATCTATAGTCTAATGAACAGAGACGATACATTGATTCTTATGGTTGTCAGGTTGAAACCGTTAGAAACGATACCTGGGGCGAAGCCTCTCTCGACTTGCGACGAACGCCTTGCAAGATAAAAAAAAAATAAAAAATAGAAGTGAGAATTATTCGGAATTTTTATTTTATTTTTGTTATCTATCACGTATATTCTCACTTTTCTGCCACCAACCCATAAAAGCACTCAATGTAACGTTTCGTTTAGTCTAGAATTTCAGAGAGCAGGTCGATTTCAACAATTTCTCGTAACTCACGATCGGCAAGCGGGCTGGGTTTGTGAATTGTATTTGGTGAAGTAGATGCGAATGACGATGATATGATGCTTTTGCAAATCAGCGAGGCGGCAGAAGCACGACTAACCCATATAGAGCCGGAGCAGGGAGTGAAAAAGAAACAAATAAGCTAAATAAAGGCGGCACACAGGTCGATAGAAAACCGGCCCCCCAGCTGCAATCGAACAGATCGTATTCGGCAACCTGTTGCCTCGAACTCCGCGAGCTCGTACAAATACCGTTAGCCACAATAACCTGCGGGCCCGGGGTTCTCTGCCACGTTTCAGACCCCGGAGTCTCGTGGCATACAACGCGCCTTGTGCTGGAGATATTTATTCGTATGCATTGTATGTAATTATATGGTCGATTTTCTTTATTATTATTGGTTTTTTTTTTCTTTTGAACACGTAGCAGTCGAGTCTACATTCGAATGGATTAAATTTTTAGTACGCTGTAAACATTTCTGTATGCTGATGGATTTTGATGACGTACGTCGTTTCACTGTGTTGCAACAGCAATAATTCTCAATCAGGTAATCGGAACAGCGAGTTCTAATGTATCGAAAGAATACGATGAATGATGACATGATCATTTGCAATCGATTTAATTCCACTTTTCGTACAAATACAGAAGCAGATATCCATGCTTTCATTTTTAATGGTATGCGATAAGTAATAGGTACATGTTTGCAAGCGTAGGGGAAAATCTCAAAAGCTGTATTCTCGGATTTGGAAGCCTTCGTCGAGGTGGAAATTGTATTTGAAACATTTTTGCCATTATTTTGTTGGGAGTGAATTAGCATTGACTAGTTAATACGCTTCAGAAATGATCGTATATTCGAAATAAAATTGCAAGCGTATTAACGGCAGCCATCTTGGTTTATTACTAGAGTTTCAATGAACCTATTGAATATTTTGATAACGCTTTTCAAAACTTTAGGCATGTTCGCAACTGATCTGTGCTGGATATTTTAACCTTGTATGGGTTTTGAGTTTGGTGCGAACAAAATTTTTTCGATTCAGCCACGGCAACTATAGGTGCCCAATTTCCGTGCTACGTCTCGTCAGATCGGCGTTACGTAAACATATGAATGAGAAAGCTTATGTTGAACACTTGAAATACATGTAAACGATATACACGCGCGGAATGTTTGACTACTGCCATTTGCACGAAACAAGCAGGTGCAGAGTTCCTCTGTGATGCGACCTCGGATGAGGCCGGAGGAGTTCCGCGTTCTCGGCCTACAGCCTAAGGCTCTCTTATCCTTTTCTCGCCTTTCCTTACCTATCCTCTTTCTCTCTCTTTCTCTCTCATCTTATCCACCTTTCTCCATAGTCCTCTCCCCGCGTTCTCTCTTTCTCCCGTCTTTCTCCATTTATTTACCTCTTTAGAATTCAAATTTTACCTCATGTATTCCCATAACTGTACGCGCCCCGCTAATTCCTATGAGTTTGGACGTTTGTTATTACACTTAACGCAGTTAAAAAATATTTCGTGTAAAAAACGGTAGATTGATTTACGTTAATTTGAAAAATATCAAGACGCTGGAAAGCTTGTGCGTCAAACGTTATACTAACTCCTAGAATTCGTAAAATTAACAAATAATCAGAATCACGTGGAGAAAGAACGGAGGAACATCGAGAATACAGTGGAAAACGTTTTATCGTCAGACTAAATATTCTTAGATCGACTATAAATTCCGCGCGTCCTGAGCGAACAACATTCAAATATAAATGGTGGTTTTCATCGACAAAAATACACGACATCTCGTATGCGGGGAACTTTCGCATTCTTACGCAAATCGAAACAGTCTCGATAAATTTATTCAAATTTAATGCACAAGGCAGCACAATGATCAAATCGCCATGGAATTCGCAAACGGTTCATTTTACTCTTTCTTTCCCTTTCGATTTCTCTTTTTGTTTTCTTAGTTCTCTGACATTATAATACATTTAAATTTTAACTTTTGCTAATTATGACCTTGAAGTAAAACAATTAGTCAAACACATTGAACACTATACAGCAATTACTATGAATAATTGTATGCTTTCAGAGGATGAATGGGGCGGACCAACCGAAGAAGTGGACACGCCTCTTTACTTGGGTGATTCGGGGTCGAATTTGACGCTGCCAAGAGTCACCAGAAGTCCAGAACATGTGGCGCCGATAGCGAGAACCGTTTCACCGGTTCTTCCCAGACCACGACGAGCACCGGAAACGAGGCAGCGATCGCCCAGCCCCCATTGTCAGGGGCGATTAAGTTCCGGGGAAGTGGTCAGCCCTCGGGAGAGGTTCCAGGACGCCAAAGAGATGTTCCGGGCGATGGAGAGGGAAGTCGTTACCAGGCCAGCAGTCGCCAGACAGAGAGAACCAGATCATCATGCCGTGCACAGGTGACCAGAATCTTGAATTTTCAGTAGATTATAAAAACGAAAAGGTAATGTGAAGGAGAAGACGTATATGAGATGAATTTGACCAGGCTGTAGCGGCTTGGATCGAATGTATCGGAGTAGACCATTTAGCGGAAAATATGCTTCTCGTATCTAATCTGGAAAGTCTTTTTTTTTTGGTTCCTTTTTTACATCAATTGACGCAATGTGACAAAATAGAAGCCTGACATCTTTCACGGGGTTTTTGTACCTCGATATTCGTGGAATTGACCTGAAACGCTCGGCCGTTTCTTTGACGCCATACTAGTTCGTGACTCGGTTAAAAAAGAATGCCCTTAGGGCGAATAATGAGTATAAGAAATTTGTCGGTATGGCGTGCGAAAGTCGCAGGAAGAAATGGAAAGAAACTGTCAGCAATTACAAACCAAGAGCAATCGGTATAACGCAAGCCGTGTCCCAGAAATACGGCGATTATAGTAGGTTTTCAGTTTCATTTTCCGCGGAGTGTACTTATCGACTTTCGTTACGATATTAAGACCAAATTAGGCTCGGTAGATGTTTGCTCTGCAAAATTTATTGCTGCGAATTCCCGACGATCGTTTAATCTGAACCATCGGTATCACACAGATTGGCTTCGTCCCGCAGCCACGTTCACGAGGAAAGAAAAGCGCACCGACGAGCTGCCGCCATGACATCCGTGTCCGCTGCGCTGCCTTCGGAACATGTCAGAAGAACTCATCCTGCGGAGATTATGATGATGGACCGCGACGCCGACGTCGCTGCCGCTTTCAGGGCTCGGTCTAGATCCAAAGGCCATCATTACGTCCCTGAGCAACCACCTGAGTCCGAAATCGTCAGGTCTAGGCCCAGGAGCTACTACGAGAACCCTCCGATCGCCAAAGATCACCGGGACCTTCGGGACTTCAGGGATCTTAGAGAGGTATATAAGCAGTGGACACACTTTTCGCACCACCAATCCGATTCATCGACTCATTTTACGTGTGTGTTTATCAAATACACAAAATAAGTGTACCGGTTATTGTCCCTTGGTACGCTTACCTTACGTGCTAGCATCATTTGAAGTTTGAGAAATTTCACACTAGAAAGTACAAGGACAATTGGTAAAATCAACGGATCAAGTCTGACACCGTAATGTAACGTGTCCGTAAGGTCACGACTAACCGCTTAATTCAACCGGATCATTATGTATCAATACCTGCACCGTGCTTTGAATGACACCGAGGCCGTCAACATTTTACTATTCATACATACATTCTTGATTGTATGTATATTGAAACTTCTGTACTTGAAAATGAATTTCAAGAGTTCTTTATAGGTTAAATCAACATCATGGTAAAGATGCAGCTACGGAGGTACTCTTCCTTTACAACGACTCAAATTACCCTTATCACAGTTTTTCTGGTGGCGGTGAGGAAACTTCTCCAACTGTCACGGGAATCGTATTTAATTACAAACATTAGTTATTTTTCATCACGGGTTTTGCTCGATATCGATCGAACGTCACAAAGCGTGATGAGTCCGCTAGCTTGCGCCACGTTTTTTCTGCCGTATCATCAGCTGATCGCTACTTGCGCCGCCATATATTTCCCCTAACGCATTAAAGACACTACCTGCACAAAAATTTTCGCTTAATCGTGACAATTTTATCAGCCGAGGGAAATTCGAGACTCGAGGGAAATTCACGGGAGACCACGACCCAGGACTTTAGCTTACCAGGAGTTGGCTGACCACGAGAGATATCCTGGACTCGATCGGGACAGCGCGAGGCCTGCTTTGGAAGCTGCGACTCCCAGTCGATATCGTCACAGTTACGCCGAGCCTCCACGACTCGGACTTGCCGCCTTGCATCCCTACTGACGAAATATGGTCAGCTAATGCAATCGAGGGATGGACAAAAAATTTGGCGCTGATAACTATTTTGCGGTTATTTATCTAGTTGGCAATTTTTCCTCGGCATCTTTATAAAGTGTAAATACTATTTTGTATATTTATGTCACGTAATTAGAAGAGTAATCATGAAACATCAGGTGATTGATTGATCTCTTGACTGTTAAAGTGCCAATTATATCTGTTTTTAACGATTTACTAATCGCATTGTTTATCAGTTTTGTCACCAATTACAATTTGATAGTCTTGAGGTTGAATTCAACTTCGAAGAAATAAATCAGAACAGACTTAATGTTTATTTCAAAGCAAGGATTTTCAATTTTTATCATATTCGTTGCTGATTATCAATCTGAATCGAACTCGTCATGGCGCAGATTTTTTTTTTTCTTTTCGGAGTATTTTCTGTGACTTACTTGAAAGACATGTCAGAGTTTGTTTCTAGGAAAATTCAATTTGCTTTCGGTTCTCGCCATGAATGATGCATAGATTAGATAACAACATTGCATAAAACATCGAAGAGATTAGGTCACGACGGGTAATTTCACCTGCAAACTGCCAAGCGATTAATTTACACGGTTGCTATATTTTTGGGGTGTAGTTATACCGTCGGATCAATTCCGACTATGCGACAAGATGCATTTTATAAACAGACTTTTGCGTACGGCATGTTCCAAATATGTTCGATGATTTGTAAATGATTGACTGATACGTATAATTATATAAGAGATTAAACCACTGGCTCCAAGACGAACTAAAATCATTCAAATGTATTTAAAATAGAAGCCATGCTATAAGACAGTTAATCGAAATAATCATACACTTTAAATTACAATATGGAGTGTTTGTTTATCCCGACTTTAATTGTTAGATAATAAATGTTGAGTTATGTGTCTTTCTATACAAATATACACGCGGAATGTTATCAATATTTTTAATATACTGAAAACTTGTACGTATTTTAATAACAAACATGTATAATAATTGCGGACGCGCCGCACTAACAACAATAACAAGCCTTTACACTAAATTATTCAAGCTTTTTTACGTATTGAAATCTCCATACCTGAAAATCCTATTCTCAACGATTTATTCATCCGTATAAACTTCCTGCGTCATTTTTATTTCAGCTTTTATTTTAATCAAAAATCGTGGCCTGAATGTTTAATCGCAATGAAAGTTTCATGAAACAACTGGAAAGTGTCTCTTCACCGCATTTTATCATTCAAATGCTTAGCCAATTCGGTGGGTCAATGGCTTTCGTTGCCCTTTTCGTTCAAATAACTTGATATGTGCATCGACTACAAGCCATAAATGAATCTCCGATGGTAGAATAGAAATTCTTTAGAATATTGACTTTTATCTAACTGGGTGCTTTCTCTTTATTTTGAGTTTTTGCACACGCTTGTAAGTTACATAAAATTGTTATTCATTAAAACGTTGTTGCTCGTTATATTTTGACGGAATCTATGTAAGAATTTTCAAAATATATTTAATCTGCGAATATTTAAAAGTGATTGCATGCATCCTACATTAGTCGACTGCAAGTTAACTACGGGTGTGAAAATAAATAACATACTAAAGTATAAGTCACTTTTAAATTGATAGAAATTCACTGTATAATATGCGTTCAACTGGTTGAACAAGTTGAATAGCTATGTAACGATTGCAAATCGTTATGTACAAATAAAGCCCTGAAATTGTAACACATTGCAATGAATTTTTCACCTATCCATTGAAAGAAACCTGGAAAGAATAAACGGAAACTCAAAATTATATATTTGTAACATACGATTCTAGACGGTCGCAAATTGCATAGTCACGACCATTTTTCCAGTTATGATTCTAACGGCAATTCAACCCGAGTTACGTGATCGGTAATCTTCGTTTCGTTATAGTTATACGTTAATTCATAATGCACAACCCGTGATACTTATGTACAGCCTGCAATTTTATTGTACAATTTTCATTTGTCCCTTCGAAAGGACGTAATACTATTTTTGAAAATAACGTTTGTACCAAATCTGCAATAACGAGACGTAAAAAACGTGCAATGAATAAGATTCCAAGTGTTCGTGAAATATTTGAAACCTAGCAGTCACGTTCCTACCATGTTGTTTAAATATGTTAAGCCTACTAAACTTACTTTGCAGCAATGTTTATTAAATATTCCAAACTTGGCAGAGTATCATCGGTTTGCTGTAATGTTTCTGAAATATCGCGCGTTGTTTCGTACGGAGCAGGTTTCCTGTACGCACATTTTGACGCGTAGATATAAATTTAATCCTACGCATGTGTGGAATTTTCACTCAAATATAGCAGTACCTGTTGAACCAGATACACTGATCGAGTATTGTGGAAATAAGCCGTCAGGTATCCGCACCCGGTGCATCGCTGGGCCATCGTGATCTCTCCGGATACCGGGAAGGCCCAGCCCGAGGCATAACTGTGCAGTGTATGATACGTTCCTTTACACAAATGCAATATACAGGGTGAGGAAAAAGTGTGGAATCCTCTAGAAATCTCGCGGGGTTCGATCAAGTAAAATTACCAAGGCTTGATCTTGGGTGATTTTTAACAAGGGATTCAATGGTGACCTTTGATTTGACCTTGAGCTTCATCTTCAATGTCAGTTTCAGATCAACTTTGATTTTTCAAATGGGAACCCCCATTTTCGGTGCAAAGATCGGAAAGAGAGGGAAATCTTACGTTTAAATATATGTGTTAAAGTGTAGGGTTAATGCAACCTCTATGGTTTAAATAAAGGTCAAAAGTATGCCTGGTAACAATATAACGCGGCAAATTTTGAGGATGCGCATCCCACCCGAAATATTTCACACAAAAGTTGTCAGGTTTGGCTAGGAAGATCAAGTTCAAGGTCAAATCAACGGTCACCGTTGAATCCTTCCTTAAAAATTACCTAAGATTCTATACCTTGGTAATTTTTTTTCAACGAACCCCGCGAGATTCATAGTCGTTTCCGTACCTTTTTATCACCCTGTATATATGTACTTACAAACCTACCTGCTGCGACACTCCGAAGAGTGAAGCATATTTGGCACAAAGCCGCACCTAGGATAGAAATGAAACTGCGTGCCTAGGAGACATTTTACACACCATGCAGAGTGATTCATGAATCCATGTCGTAATGTCATCTGTGTAATGCGTCAATTATTCGCAGTCTTACCGACCGCGTTATCCGGATCTTCTCTCCCTTTCAAATTCGTACGAAAGTATTATAATATATGTCTGTGTCATGCACCAAAAACAGCCACCTGAACAGTAGAAAAAATTTTGATGATGTTATTTTAATTACGCTAATCGCACATTTTGCCGAGGTTATTGTCATTGTCATCTTACAATAATTGCTCGAATTAGTGACAATCGACTAACTTGAACGTTCCACTTGAATATTACTCGAAAAGGTTACGCAGTTCTGAAGAATTTTGGTACGGAATTTTGTGGTATTAAAGAAATTTAAGTATATTTTATAAGCAATAGAGTCGAATGATTTTTATAATCATCAGATTCTGCACGATGCATAATTGGATATGGTGTGAGGCCGAGGCTTGATTAACTGTTCATTTGTGGGATTAAAAATTAAGTAAAAATAAAATATTCAACGATTTTAACTAATATTCCTGCGACTTTTGCCGCACCTTACTCCAAGTTACTGCCACAGCAAGACCCAAGTAGGTTGGCTGTTCTGCGTTGTTGGACCTTTATGGGAATAAAAAAGAGGGGAACGAGCCGAGGGGCAAAAAGGGAAGGCATAAGCGCAAATCGTGGGTATAAGATACAGTTAAATGAATACTCGATACATAACAAAAAATATTCTTGATTAACTGCAGGAGATTCAAAGTGGATTCTTGCTTATACAGGTTGTGAAGCAGTTCGCACTAATTATCACAATTAATTGAGCTAGCCGTGAGATACGAATAGAATTAGACGATTAGACCAGAGATAATGTTGTAGAATATATGCTAAAACAGTTCTCGACAAATAACCTAGTTATACATAAATACATTTGAAAAAAATGAACCTCAGGTATTTTTTTTGTGAAATCTAGAAACACACAAATAATGCTAGTTTATAGTAATGCGTGTAGAGATTTCCCAAAAAATGATATATATTGTATGAGCTACATTAAATGTACAAAAAGGTAAAACAGATTGACCCACATACCTGTAAAAACTGAAAAACCTGGTATTGTCAAGGGATTTTTAATTTGGTCATGGAAAAAACTTAAGATATCAGTTTTCCATCATGGAAATTAGAAATCATTTTTTTACGGTAACAAGTTTCCTTTTTTCCGTCGAGAATACAATTCGGCTCAAACAATATACGCAACTTCTAGAAACATCATATTTTTCTTCAATTCAAATTGAATTTGAACCGAACATAGAGTTAATAAGCTGAAAAATTGATGTTCTAGTGACTTACTAGAACTGAGAAAATATCAGGGAAAACTAGGTTTTGGGTCTTGGGGACGTGGAAATGTGATGGTGATTTTTTCCCGAAAATTTATGACCACCCTGTAAAAGTAAACGGACAATAAACTTTGATCAATTTGAAATGAATGGACAAATGTGATGAACGTTGCATAATGATCCAGGTTATGCAATTGTTCACCGCAGTACCCAATTGAACAGAACGATGCACGCGACGCGGTGCCGTGCTTCCGCATAGCGTCGTCAATGCGTCTTTTAATGTCACGCATGCGGCGTGCTTCACGCGGGCGTAACGCGACACGCGCAAATGGGCTCACGCAAGCGTGCAGAGTGCTTTAGCCGCAACATTGGACAGGAATCGGTGACCTCGTATGATGTGCATGTAGGGACAGCCGTATAACGCGATCATGTCAAACAGGAACTGGAACCGGAGGAAGTTGCGCGCGCTCGCAGCTCGGAATGCAACTGCATTTTCATTCTACGATTCGCTCCACGGTACGCTTTTAATCATCTTAATATAATGTCGAGTCACTCGCTCGGGGTTCAGAAATAGTCATAAAGGTACATCGACTCTCTCTCTCTCTCTCTTTCTCTGCAGCTTCCCGTGTGGTGTAATAATTGCACGGTTTTATCGAATTTGCATTCCGAATTAACCACGCGTACAGCAATCTTCTATTGTTGTGATCGAAGACTTCTCAGTTGTGAAAACAAATTTCTTCATCAAATAATTCCGTGCAGCGTCTTTTGAGGTATCGAATTACAATTGATTTTTGACATATTCATTTTTCCATCGTCATTTGGTAAATTTTATTTTTCAATATTCACAAACAATAAGACTAAAAAGAATCATAAGAGCAAAAGTAGGACTGATATTGTTACAAGCTGTTTTCGCTTCAAGAAGCTACGGTAAAAGTGAACATAGTCAATACATGTGTATTTATATATATACCTATATACATATATCTTAAATCTATCCTAGCAACGGCGGCGCACATAACAATGCGCATATATACAGATATAGAGCGAAACGTAGAAGTTGAGCAGGCATCGCTTTCCTGGCATTCAAGTCTCCCGCCGTCCCGCAGGGCTTTTAGCTTGTCAGAATAGTCAGACAGCCAGAAACGTTCGTTTCACGTCACAAGTATAGGCTTGGGTACATACGTGTAAGTAATCTTGAGAGATCGATCGTCGAGAAAGTCCTTCTTGCTCGAAAGAAGTAGGGTAAAGTCGAAGGGTCTTACATTGTATAATACTTACTTATATGTACAGATGTCAAATAGTTGAAATGATAAATGCTATCTAAGTGTGTATTATATTATACTGTTACATGTATGTATTGCACACGAAATACAATGCCTGCCGACGTGAGATAAGTTCAAGAACGATATTTTTCAATATTCTCGAACGGTTCAAGGCTAACAACTGTCCGAAACAAGTATCTTAAAAACGGTACGAACTTCGAACGATCAGCGCAACACCGAACAACTTATGTTTACCGATCACAGGTGGGGAAGAGTCCCGGAAGCGGATGATGACCCGTGGCGATTCTCGCAATTAATGCGACGCGACCTACTGACCCAGACTCGTTTATAATTTTCGGTTCGCCAAATAATTCCCCGAGGCTGGTCCGTGGGATGAGCGCTCCCACGAGCCGAATTATACGGTTTTCAGCATAAAAATATAATATGCGCAGTTGAATATGTGCCAACTTGTAGACGGAGACTTAGCTCACTTAGCTGAAATGAATAATGAGAAAATTAACCACCACCATCAAATACGCGGATGGATAAGAGAGACAGTGAGAGTTTCTTTGAACAGGTGCGTTCAGACCTCTGTAGCTCAAAATTGACGAAGTCACGGGCCTTGTTAGGGCAATCATCTATGTAATCGATTCATTCGCGTCATGATAATCGGCATATTCTATAATATACGTGCAGATATTGAACATGAGGTTACATTTAATCGGGGTAATTTGGTCCCCGCGAATTTATATATATAATTGTAAATATAATTCAGGAGACTTAACAATACCACAAAACCTTATTATTCTCATAAAACCAAGCAATAAATAGAAGTAAAATCAATTCAAGTAATATTTTGTAAATACGTGTGAAGTCGGAGAACTTGTTCTGAATGTTCTGAAGTTGTTCTCAAAATATCGAGTTTTCTCTTTTTATGACATTTTCGTCATAAAAATGATCCTAAAAACCAATATATATTGTCGGTTGGACAGGCTATAATTATTCAGGATTACAGACATATTTCTTGCCGTTGAGGGTCTCGCATAACCATGTTCTTTCAGCAATAAACATGTTGTAACAATAAATATAAAGCGAGTGAAAAATGTTTTTGTGTCTTACTCAACCAAAGGAACAAGATTCTAGAATTACATTTTTTTGAATATTCCAACATAATGTTTTTGTTTAAGTACCACGTGACACGACGATTGATGTATTCCAATGTTTAAAAAATTTTTTTTTTATTTAATAACAGTTCCCGCAATAGTTGTAAGCATATTTTGCAGCATTTCTGAGACTACTTGAGGATGAATTGGTCGTGTACCGTCTGAATGAAAAGTTGGGAAAAGGGAAAAAATCGATTGAAAAATCCCTAGTCATGTCACTTATAGAGCCAATGATAGAGAACACGAACGAAATATCATCCCTGCTACTTAATTACAACGAATCAGATAAAATTCGTAATGTCGTAAAGTAAGATATCAACGAATTGAGATAAGATTCGTGATTAGAACATCCAAAATGATTAAACTCTGATGTTTTTCATCCCATTCTCATTTTATTCGACACATTTTACTCGCTGTTTAGATTTCTACAAGTTGTCTGAAGATTACTCAAGAAAGCTTACAGCATTATTTTATAGTTGTAACGCGCAAATGTGATTATTGCCTAGAAGATCTGCGGTACCTAACGTACTTGTACACTTTTCTATTTTACTGAACTCTGGAGATAACTGATTCTAAAAAATCTTGAAGCAATCTCTCGAAATCTCTATGGTGAACAAAATAAATCGAAAAACGTGAGAATCGAATGACAAATATCAGAGATTATTCATTGTCAACGTTATAGCTATAAAACTTTGTTTCAAGACGTTGGTATTCCAATTTATGTAATTCGAATTTACTCGAATTCATTGCTATCGGATAGTAGGGACGTTGCTTCATTCGCGTTCACTGTCATTGGGCTGAATAACATTTTCTTTCTTTCTAACTACCGTTTCAGACAGTGGGGCCCGTAAATCCATAATACTTGATGTATGACAGGAATAAACGTCTGACCTTATAATCCCGTAAAGAGCACCTGACCCTGCAGCGCATAGGTTGAATCTTCGCTGCAATAATGTTAAAAATTTCTGTATGGAATTTCCTACCCTGTATCTCAAGCTTTATCCGAATACAGAACAGTGAATTCGCCATACATTCTCACTGTTTATTCGATTTACAAATGCAACATATTTACCACACAATTTAGCAAATTCAAATTACTTTTTTCTGTTTTTCATATAAATCTTAATCGTAAAGTCAAGGCAAGTAGATAGTAACTTACGTCGCTCCACCGAATATGTAAATTTTCAAGTTGGATTCGTAAATTGACAACTGTTTTGTGCAGTAAATGAGTACGGTAGGTAAATTCACAATAATTTTCAACGGTGTGTGAAAAGGTAAAGGTAAACTACAAATGTGTATCTGCATAAATGTTTAATACAATACAGCGTCAGTCAAGGCTCGCGTTGTGGATCGTGGGCCCCAGAAGGAGTTTTGCGGGGCCCAGCGATGGGCCGGTTCGCCGGAGTCTCGGTGTCGCAGCTTAGTCAGTCCGGGCCCGACCGCCTAAGCTTCAACCGCCTGTCTCTCAGCCGCGCAAAGCCCAGTCCGTCGGCCCGGCTGTGGCTGTCCGAAACTACGCGAACCCGTCTTAGGCAATCGGTGTTTTGTGAGATCGCAAGTGCGGCGGTGCAGAAGTGAGCCGTGTGTTTTGTGAAACACGACGAGCCACCGCGAAACCGCGGCGCAGGGAACAGCGAAACGGCACCGGATTGCTGTGCCGCACCTAAGAATTCTTTCACCAACACAACGAAGTCGTCAGTCGATTCCCACAGTTACAGAGGCTCCCAACGCTGCGGGGAGACGCGACCGCATACCGCCGGGAGCGAGAAAGACGGAAACATTGCCGGAGCGGCGGCCATCATGGTTTGACCGTTTCTCAGCCAAGGCGGCGGAGCCTGAGCTGTGCGAGCTACAGCTGCTGCCGAGAAGTGAACGAGACAGTGTAGTGTGCGTGAAGTATAAGGAAACGGAAGAATACGTCGAGTGTGAGGTACAAAGTTATAAAAAGGACATAAATCGTTTGAAACAGTCTGCTACGTTTTTCATCGAGAGTGCGGACAGAGATTATCTGCATAATCAAAAGTTTGTTTATTAACCGATCTCCGTGTAACCTAAAAAGAGGTGAGGCGGCGAGGGGTGGGGGTGGTGGGGGTGGGGAAAGGATCGTGGCGCAAAATGAGAGGCGCCAATCAGGACAACGCTACACCTTACTGCCGGTGCAGGGTCCTGTACCTTGGGAGTTCGGTACCTCATGCTAGTAAGGAGGGATTGCTGGGGGTGCAGGAACCCTTGCGGGAATTGTACCCGGAACAGGGAGCGCTGGGAGCGCGGGGGATTGATTCGTGGTTGAGCGTCTGGAGCAACGGTCTTCTGCTCGAGAACGTTGACGAGCACCGTAAGAAGATAACTCGATTCTTTCCGATCGAGGCTCTGCACTACTGCGCAGCGGTTAGGCATGTAAAAGGTGGGGGCGGCGGGGGCAGCGAGCCCTCGACTACGCGGTTTCTCCCCCTCGACTCGCCCTTCGCCAGAACACCGAGCGCCAACCACCCGCCCCTTTTTGCCGCCGTGCTGCGGCGGACCTCGGGAATCAAGGTCCTCGAATGTCACGCGTTTATCTGCAAGCGCGACATGGCGGCCAACGCCCTCGTTCGCTGCTGCTTCCACGCTTACGCCGACAGCAGCTACGCCAAGGGCCTCGACCCCGCCAACGTAGCCCCGGCGCCCCCGGCTGCCAGCAGCCTCTATCACACCCTCGGTGGCTCGAGCACGACCCTCGACAGCCCGTCGCCGCCCCGCCTCGACGCGTCGACCGACGATCTCAGCCTCTATAACGGCAACGAGAACCACAAGGTCTGGGCTCGGGGTCGAGACGAGGTCGACGCCGTCTACCAGGATCAGCATGGCACGCTGAGGAGCACACGAGGCTCGCGACCCCGCCAGCTAGTCGCACCGCCACCGCCGCCTCCGCCACCGCCGCCTGCCCAGCCCCTCATCCACGAGGAACTAGCCACCGCCAGGAGAAAGACTACCGCCAGCAGGAAACTGAAGAAGCGGAACCTCCGCGCTCACGAGGAACAACTCCTCCAGCACCATCAAGTCTACGCCAACGGACACGGACATCACACCCTCGGGCACCCCGTCCGGCAGCATTTCCACCACCCGCATCACTCGGTTCCGCAGAGCAGCCGATCCGTCGCCGGGACCCTCGGCAGACCCGCGCCTGTTCTCCTGGTCCCCGCGGCGACCTTGCCGAGAAAGGCTCACCACGCGCATCCCCGTGGCGTAAGGCCCATTCCCACCGCAACACCGATCGTGCCGATTTACGCCCCGCTTCCTGTGCCGCCCCAGGCCGCCATGTACGGCGACGTACGATCGTACGGCACCATGAGGAACCGCGGGGCCCGACGGCATCCGGAACCCGACAATTCGACTCTGGGAACGGCTAGAAGGCTCGCAGCTTCTCACGCCGACTTGACCGCCCCTGATCCGCAGCCCCAGGACAACGCGGAGACAGAGTCGCGGTTCGGGACTGGGATTTATCGCCGGAAGGGACACCTTAACGAACGGGCTTTTTCCTACAGCATTCGCGCCGAACATCGGAGTCGCAGTCACGGCAGCCTCGCGTCCCTCGGTTTCAGCGCTCAAAACGGCACCACTTTGCCCAAGGAGGACAAAAAGGATCGTGAAATCGCCCAGCTTGTTGCCGGGCTGAATTTGGACGACAGTCCTGAGAAGGGGGGCCACCATCAGAACTCCCCAGGGCCGTATTCTAGGGGCGTACCTGGCCCCGCTTCACATCCTCAGCCCCAACCAAGGCCAAGGCCTCGTTAGCACATATTTGCAGAAATTGTGCAGCCGAGCTGATTGTAGACTCGATCCGACCATGTATCGTTAAGGGGATGTGTCGGAGTGCCGGAGATGTGATAGCTGACCGTATTTCGTTACACTTTTTTACTCTCCGGAGTGACGAAACAGTTTCAAACTTTGGAAAATGATGTCATTTGTTGTCGCGCTTACAGTGTACTCGTTGAGAATAATGCCGCGGATTGATGTCGAAATACGAAAAATATGGAATTTACTTATTACCGGCGTCCATAACTTCAAAGCGAGTAAAAATCTGCTGCAAGTATTATATATTCATTGTGGTTTCGTTAATTTTTTTTAAACTTTTCTCAATTACCGCACAGGCACAACTGCTGCAAATACCATCATTCATCCAAGTTTCTAAGGATTTCATAACCTATTCTGGAGAGAAAAGAGGTTTAAAATACGATTCGCTCACTACGTCGGCACTTCGTAATAAGCACTTGTTCTATCTCGAGGCAAAGTGATACGCGATTCCTGTTTTCATCATCGACGCGTAATCAACACTCGTGTACATACAAACATCATGGACGGTTTGTTCTCGTCTTCGTTGGATGACGTCAATCAAACTCGTCGTGTCATCGCGTATTCGTTTAACGCAGCGTTAGAATATACAAGGTTGAAATTTGAAACCTTAAAAACTCGATAATTCGCGATTTTAGAATTATATGAGATTCAATTCAGTGTTATAACGTGAAGCATGCTCGTATAGTTCTGCAATTGAAAGTCCTTCAAAGGCAAGTTAAGGTTACAAAATATCGTTTTTTCCTCGATAGTTTGTTACTTTAACTTATATTACAAACTTTAACCTTGTGTTAGAATTCCATTAAAATATCTTTCCCGTGAGCAAGACAACGAATAACTAAAGCTGTGAGTTGAGTACCGTTACGTAATGTTTAGTCAACGCCACTGGGTGCGGTGTGGCCCAAGAACGTGGTGCATTGTTTGGTTCAAATAATTATACATCGAATTCGCAGAGTCTATTGTATTGCTAATATTGTAACAAGTATGTCTTGATATTCTTCTTCAACGCTTTATGCGGTACAAAGACCAGCGCCGGAGAACTACGAATACAATATACGCATTACACAGTGTGTGTATGATTATTATAAAATAAACGATTCAATAAAAACGATCATGTGATAGCATCGTGATGCGTCTTCTTCTTTAGTCAATGCCGCTGCAGCGTACACGTCATGCTACATGATAATTATTATCGTGTCTAGGTAAATCATGCAGGTTCTCCATTTTCTTTTTTTAAATTCTCACATTCGTAAGCACTTTTAAGCCACTAAAGAACGTTCACTCTTAATTAGAATACACTATTTTACTCTAATTCAATCGGCCGAAACGTACCTAATCTAGAGAAGAAAAAGAAACTTCAATCAATCGTTGATTTTTCAATTGCAAAACTGACTGCGTTCACTTGTAAATAAAATATTTCATACGTACAACGTATTTGGTTAGTAAGATATATCGTAAGTAGTATTTGAACATGAAACACGATTCCATCTGTTATAATATTTGCACAGTGAAACACGCAACCGTTTGGTAATTTTGTCAGTCGGATAAAAATACCGATTTTATAATGTAATACCGATAACTCGAGTCTGCATGCCACGAGATGTTAGTAAGTTGTGCATTCCTGTTCTAGATATTATTACAAGAAATTCATGCTAGTCGTTGTATTTCACACTCGCTCGCATCCGATGCCAATCGGTTGCGGCACCCTGCAATTATTGGTCTGAAACACGCGTTACGCTGCAGACGAAAGAACTATTCAAGATTGCGTGCATTCGTCCGTGGATGTTGCAATTACACCCGTTAATAGTCGGAGAGGGTATACCTCGAAGTAAATTGCTAATTGCAAAATTTACCATGTCTTTAATCGCATCGCTTCGACCATTAGTTAGAAAAATAACAGATGATTGATAACCGACCTGACCATAATTCAAATGAATGAATTACAAATACTTTCGGAAATTTTCGTCCGCAATGAAATCCACTTGTGCCAAAATTTCAGCTCTGAAATTCAGTCCCCGCACGATTCTATTCGGTACAAAATATTCCGGAACGAAGAGTGTGGGATTTCACTAGATGTAATTTGCATGACAATGTGATTTTGAATTCAGCACGTTTGCAGAAACGGAACGCTCGGCACATTCTAATATCGTCAACAGTAACGAAAGGAATTCTTTGAAGCGGCGAGATTACTATTTCTGTAAAGTCTATTTTGAAAATCGAATGTGGACTGTTAATTCGCCGATAGAACGGTGACATTTATAAGCAACACATGGCAAAGTCGTTCGTTCGCAAAATACCCGTTCGATTTACCGTTCAAATTCACTTCAGGTAATACGAAAAGGAAGTTACGTGACGAGTACAAACAGTCCTATATTATTTACTATTCGGTATGTCGGTTATCTTTTTTCTGCCCCACTCCCGGAGTCAATGACTTTCAAGTAAGGTTCGAGCATTAACGTCAAGCTCCGTTAGGCAAACGGATTCTACGGCAACCATATTCTCACTATGGTTGAGGCTAGGCCGCGATATGAATATAGAAACTGCTTGGCAGGCCAGGTAAAAACTTCTTGAACCCTTAGCTCCAGGGTACCTTGAGGCGTTTTAGTTCTGTGCTTCCGCGCGAAGATGAATATTCCGCCATTTTTCTACTCTCTGCAAACTTTCTTCAATTTCTTGACAAGCGTATCGACATCGAATTCCGATCGACAAGATATGTTCGGTGAGTTCTAATTACTTGAACGTAAATTGTGACGATATTTATGTCTTCCCGAAAACTCATGAAATATGAATTATGAAAAACCTTGTGCGTAATATTTTATTCCAATATTAAATATTAAGGTTATTGTTGTGCCTGTAGAATATATTTTTGCTGTTACTTTTCTCGCAGAAATTACGATCTTATATACATCGAAGTAGTTATGCTTTATTAGTATGTAACTATCTTCACTAAATTTTTTTTTTATATATATTTATATATATATATACATATATATACGAATAGGCATCAATAAATATAAATACATAACTTACATAATATAATATATCTATGTATAATAGTAATGCCGTAATATTCTCGTTACATGTGTTAGAGCGTGCACCGATAGGAATGTGCCATCCAGTATGCGAAAAAGACTCATCTAATAATGTTATCTAAAGGAATAATAATAACAACAAAAATAATAACAATTATAATAACAAAGTTAACCGTAATAATTACACTAATAATAATGATTGTATATGTGAATATATTATTATACATGCGTGTTATGCAGGTAATAAAGAGACAATAATAAACGTATAGTATACAAACCGATCATCGAAGTCATTCATAAAGTTTGATCCCATGTACCTATGCTATTCTACGACAAACAATTCACTGACAGGTTCCAGCCATATTGAGTACCTTGCAGTCAACATTTCTAATTACTTATTTAGATGAATTTTTACAAAATAAACGCACTGCCGTATTATATTGTTGGAAAAATCATTTCTTCACATTATTTTCATAATTTAACATTGTGCGATTTTATTACACTTGTCTTATGTTTTTCGCGACAGTTTAAATCTATTTACTATTCATGTACGTATAATTCATTCTCGCTGTGTTGGCAATGCAGTGTATATATGTATATAAATACAGTTGCGGTTGTAATACATTATGAAAAGGTGGACGACGTTGTGAACAACTCGCGTTGTGCAAGCCAGGAGCGCGGCGAAATATATATATGTATATATTATGATTTCTAACTATGGTGCAAGAACAGAAACAAACTTATGAAAACTATAGTCCTTTAGGAGAATATATTAGGCAACGATTTTGAATTCACCAAGTGTTATGCAATGTATTCTCTATGTAAGCTTTGCGCCCAACTATACGTGTAGATGAAAATCACCGACTTCTGAACAAAGAAATTGCATAAGGTGTGCATTAACTAGATGTAGACAATAAAACTGGTGAATTTTCAGAACTCATCCTGTAAGCTGGTACGTTCGTTTACTTTTTATTATATTCAGTAATTTTTGGTATTTGTAGGTACTAGAACAAATGACAACTTATATACAGTATACAGTATCATAAATACGAGCATCTCTCTCGCGATATTGAAGAATTACAACTGTGCACTACTCCCAATACGTACGTCGAAGGCATGATAATGTGTATAATTAGACAGAATGTACGTTTCGTCTGAAGAGAAATGTTCCTAGTCGTTGCCATATTTGGAACTTTACGGGTAATCAGCAAACGTCGAGAAATATTGCTGAACAGTGAACCGTAAGCACCTTCTGAAATTACACAGATTGTCTATTCGAACTTACGGTTAGTATGTGATTGGAACAATTACACAGCTCAACAAAAAAAAAAAGAACTTTTTTGTTGCCCTGATTTTTTCCGTGTATTTTAGTGCTTTAGGTCGTAGAGTTTCATGATTTTATTCGTAAATTCTTCGGTCTCAAACACCGTAATTCCAAAAATTGACTTAAAAGTTTTTGTTACCATTTTTCAACTAAATATTTTACTAAATTTCTTTTGCTAATTCGTGTAGTATTTTTTTGATAAACTTTAGATATTTATAAATAACGATTTTTTCTTCTAAATCTTGCTTTTCTGAGTCATATATGAAAATGTCGACAAAATAAATAACTGGACCTAGTTTTTGAAAAACTAAACTTACTCCGAAGCTTACTAAGACCACTCAAATATTAAGAGTAACAAAACCACTGTTGACCAGTGTTATCACATCTGCCTTATCTCTCTGCCATTGCAAAAAACTTGGGATTCATTAAAATTCCTGAAATCAACCGGGACACAAGCTTCATCCAAAACAAAATTCGCAAATATTTTCAGGAATGGATGTACGAGAGAACGGATTTCTTGAGAGCAGGAATATAGTCAAGCCGCTGAAGCCATTCAGATGAAATTTGCACAGAACACTGTTCCTATGGTGAAGATGTGCCAATAAGGTCTTGAATCCAATCGCATTTCTGCTTTCGAAACGTTTAAACGACCTTTGCAATATGGTCTTTCAACAATAAAATAAAATGTTGGGAACTTTTTGGAAATGTTGTTTCTCGTAAGGCTGGGTGCGAATTTTTTTTTTAGTAGGACTCCAGTCGAACCGCTGAATCGATTTGAACAAAATTTGTTTGAAATTATGTTTTTGTTGTAGTGAAGAAGTGCCAATAAGGTTTTGAACTCAATCACACTTATGGTTTCGAACCGGAAGTCGCTATAACTTGGTCACTTTCATTTTCAGATTACGCAACTACCTTTGCCATACAATTGAACGATATTTTTTGATAATTGAACAGAAATTATAGCTTGTACAACGGAATGAAAACAACAGAGTTATAACGTCATACATGGTAAGATATATCTTTAGACAATCAATAGACCGAATTTCCACTGCCGGTAACAATTGTAATTTTCATTTTTAACGGAAATAAAAAAGGTTAATTTATATATTTAAACCTGCAATGTACGATTGTACCTTATGCAAAAAAGCGATGCTCCAATGCTCCTAAACCAGTCAACAGTTATCGTTGAAATTTGTGTGACTCATAGCCCCGGTCAGTTCTTAAAAATTAGAACGATGTCGACCAAACTGTTTTCGAGTTATAACGAGCCTTGAAAATGATGAAGAAATTCTTCTCTTTCTTCGTTAGAAAAGAACGATCACGAGTCTAGTCGAATCGGTAACGCATCGGTTTAAAATTTGGAAGGTGGCTTGATCTCATCGAAATTTCGAACACTGTCGATTCTAAGCAAAATCAGACGACAGATAAGAAAGTTAGCGACTGTTTGATTATGCATTACTTGGTGCTTTGTCTGACCTTCAGAAGTGTGATGAAAGGAATGAGGAAAAAGATCGTGAAATGCATATTTCAAATCGGTGGACCGTAACCTAGGTTCGCTTCAAGGCCTGAGGCTGATCCTCAACAATATCAAGGTATAAATTGACCATTTCGAATCTTGCATGACTTTCCTCAATTTTCCAACTTTGAGATTTCTTCGTTTATGCTTCGAAAAGAAAATTCCGTAGTTCCATTCTGTTTGACAATGTCTATTCGTCAGTAATACCAAACACGTTACGAGTAATCGTCACATTAATTACATATCGACGCTCCACATAACTGTTTATGTCTACCACGAGTACTTGCCAGTTCAGACGTCGTCACTAATTTCGTCCGTTTGCTCCAATTACTATTTTCTCGGTCGAGTCAATTTCTCGCTTAATTATCCCTCATTCGTCACATGGAGCTGCAGCACCATGTCGAAATCAAGTCTGTGGTTGGAATTATTTATTCCTCAGGAGATTACCGGCGAATAAACACACAAGGCCAAATGAACTCGACATGAGAAAATTCATGACAATTGGTAAATAGCACGGGAATTGCAAAATTCTGTGCAATAATTCTTTGCTTGGGTTTACTACAACTGGTGTACCTAATTTTTTGGTATAAATACTCATAACATTTTCTTTGAGTCCACGTGTTTCCCCGTGTAAGCTGGAGTAATCGAGTGGTAAAGTGACGCGTATCATCTGTTGTGTTATTAAGTCATAACATAGATGATTGCTGCGAAACGGACTTGATCCTACTACGCGAAATGATCAGCCATAACGGGTCTGAAGTTTGACGAGTAATTTACATGAACCATTGACTAGAACCACGGCAAACATTGAACTGAGTCCTCTGGCTCATTAAATAATCGTAAACTAAAATCCATTATACTATATAATCCGATTGGGTCGCGAAGTGACATCAATAGCCTTAATTATTAAACATATATTTTATGCGTAATCTATGCAGGAGACGGTTTTGAGGAACCCGAAAATTCGGTCTAGATATATAATTAATAAGCTGTAAAATTTGAAAAATGCATACCGCAGAAAACATTCACGTATGTTCGCTTTTTAGGTTTAGCTGTAACAGGGTCATCAAAGAACACGGTCAATAATTAAGCGGCATTGGTGTTGATTCGGAGACCTGCACGCATTTAAATATTTCGGAATATGGGTAAAAGGCGTATACACCATTCCGTGGCAAATTGGTCAACGGTCGTTATTTGTTTTTCCTAATCCCTGAGCAGAACAGTTTTACAATTTTCCGTAAAATTTTTGAATTCAATTAAAATGAAAATATTTTTTTCATCCTTAAAAGAAAGGTTCCTCACCAAATGGGCAATAAATTTGGTATCACGAAAAGGCAGTCATAGTTGTGTTAAAAAATGTATGGTTCAAATTTCGTACAGAAAATCTCTACATAATACTGTGTGCATAATATTGAAGCACCTTCCGATTAATCAAGCAGCCACCAATGATTGTCAACAGCTGGATAATTCTAGTAAGAAAAATTGATGTCTAATTCTAAATCCGAAGACGAAACGTGTTCGAAACGTGAAAGAATAGCGTTCTGCCAATCGAATGGACAACCTAGCGGTATTGCAAAATATTGACTGCTCGGTTTGAACCGTTTTTCCTGTTTTATCGGCAGAGCCTACGCTCAGCGTATGATCTTCATTCGACGGTTGACCCCAGCGTCTGCGGCTGCGCAGATGGAACGATTCGAATTTGAGGGGCCGTTTACGGCAGGGGAGTCCAGCAAGGGTCGGGCTGAAAAACGGGCAAGCGTTCAGCGGACAGCCATAATCAAGCGAGGTGGTTGAAGTAACAGTACCTTGAATCGACCGCACAGCTTCGCCCGTGAACGGAGCGCCAGCAGGCGAACGGCACAAAGAAAAATGGCCGCCAGTGCCGTCTTCGTGTCTTGGTACCGTTACTCGACTGTTCGCTACCGTTGCGCCAACCTCGGAAGAGTCAGAAGAGTATTTCCTCCGGTTCTGTCGATCCCTCTCGAGTCTTTCGATCCTCGCGCGTCCTTCCCGGCAGTGATGGACCACGCGTCGCCACACAGCCTCCAGTCCTGATCCGTCTGAAGAACTTTTTTTCAACTCGCAGGTTCTCCGGATTCTTTTTTTCATTTTATTATCATTCTCTCAAACCGGGGTGCTCCAGCAAAAGTTACAAATTTCAATTAGAGGTGACCAGAGTCGTTTATGCCATAACATTGTGAGCCATGCAGTGCGTTGATATTGTACAATTTAGTGACGGGATTTAACCAGTTTTCAATAATGAAGATAATCAAAATATGGAATTACACTATTTGTTGTAAGTATCGAAAGCAAGTTCTGGTGAATTTCATCTCTCTTTTTATCTGCATTTTTCATGATCATATAATTTGAACGTGGAATTGGACTGTGCTCCAATTGTTCTCCGATTACAATTAGCTTCGTCGGAATCAAACCAGCCTAGTAATTTTTAGCTGATTTCATTCTGTGATTAAATATCCCTGACGATTAGTTTGATTCAAGTCGATAAAAAATTCTAGACATAATCGCAATTTTGCGTGTCGAATTTGCAGAGAATTGTCTGCACTGCGGTGTGCAAACGGTATAATGAATTTCGTGTACATTGACGCGAAATTAAATTGCTTATTACTGCGCTATTAAGTTTTATGGGTATATACATATGCGATAAATGTCAATGCCCTTTGGTGAAACTGTAGGATCGTGTACATCATACACACGTGTGCAGCCTTACCCGTGTCAGTTGGATCATACTTTTTCATTATTCGATTCCTTCTATTTTTACTCCTATGTCTAAGCTGTGTTGACTTGATGTTAACAAATTAATGTTATTCTGAATAACGGAGTCTGGCGTTTTGACGAATGCTTAACGTCAATGTCAGTGAAACAGTAAAGGCAATTAATCACGTCCAGTGTATTTCCCTGACGGTACTTTGTACCCATCTCATGAACGTGAAACTTTAGTATCATTGCTCAATCGCTGTGTCACGTACTGACAATTAGATAAAATATTTCAACATCGACAGCCAAGAGACGAATGGATAAAGAAAATGTGCTATAGAAAGTTGCAACAAAGTGATGAGGTCTCTTAAATGAACAGGGTACATTCTGTGAACCGAGAAACCATATAACGAACGGGGTCTCGCCATTTGACTTGTGAGTCAATTTCTGTGTCAGTGACCCGTGCATTCGATTCGCTAATATTAAGTAGGTACGAAGATTAAAATATTTCCGTCCGTTTCAATCGTAAAACAAGTCTATAAAAAACTATTAACTTACTAGGTAATTAATGCAAATGGCAAAGCAGAAAATTATACACATAGCGCAAGAATTAGTGGAATTAGACACTAATATTATTACAATTTATTCTGCTAAAATCCATTCGCTATAAATCTTATCTTGCACATGTATGTAGGCTTATGAATATAGCCGAAATTGATCCAAAAAGTGTTTGTTGCACTACGGAATTAGTACTCATTGTTGTACTAAAGGGTGTGAGATTGGAAGGCGGCGGCGAAAGAGGGGAGGGGGGGGGAGGCGCAAATAAGAAAAAATTGTACGACTGAAAAATACCAGTTTTGTGTATATTTGAAATCTTGGAATTTGAAAAATAAGCAATAGTTATTCAACTACATTCATTATATCTACTCAAAACGACTTTCTTTCGACACTTTTCGTACGATAACTTGGCAGCCATTCACGCAATTTCTATGAAATTTTGTGCTCATTCTACCTATTCTAATACATAGTACGTGCAGAAATTAGAACGATGTGTGTTCGAACTATACTCTGTTAGCTATAAATAACACATGGCTAAAATTCGATAAATTCAGTACGTTCTGAGCGAATTTAGAAAATTTTAGAATGTCTGTAATTTATAAGTCACAGAGTCTAGTTCGGACCTGAATAATCTGCTTCCTACGAAAATTACGTAAAAAAATAGAATGTGTACGAAACTTCATCATAATGTTACAAATGGTTCCGACGTTAACGTGGAAAAACATTTTGAGTAAAATGAGTGCAAAGTTAATCATTTATGGACCGCATTTTCTCTTTACGTCTTTAAATGAAGATAAAACTATTAATTTTCAGATGTAAAATTTCTGGTTACTTGCGAACCATTTCGGATTAGTAACAACTATTCAAAGTTGACTTAAAAAGTAAGACCGAAAGGGTGACCACCTCCCCTGAAAATTGTCGCTATTCAAATACCACAACTTAAGAAACACGAGTTTTATTTTTCGTGATTAAATGGTTGTAGTTCGTGAAACGGCAACCAGATGGCTGCGCTCTCTTGCAGGAATGGTTTTACCGTAGAGTCCAATCACCACAGAGAGGAAAAATGAACAGAATTTTCTCTAACCCCGCATATTTGACCTTAGAAAATGTCTTTTCTTCGTTTCAGTGTGACCTGACACATCGCGGACCGTGATGACGGGGCTTTTGAACATCTTACGACTAGAAGTTGAGGAGAATTGATCCGGCGACTCAAGTGATAAATTTAATATCGCAAAATACGGTTTCCCCATATTTCGCGAGATGTCAGTCGTCGAAGACGGTTTCCGGCTGGCGGGGGCACCTTCAGAGTCTTCGCTGACCAGCAAGGCGCGGATCGACGCCCTCTTCGAAGACACGCGTTCAGTCTGCAGCTCCATGTTGGGAGGCTGGTACGCGGAGGTGAATCTGCCCGCGATGACGTTCGACAATTTGGACGAAATCGGTGCCGAAGAGCAGAAACGAGTCAACAGCGCTGTCCAAGCTCGGATCGAAGCCATGTTCGCATCAGTCGAAGCTGAGACTGGAATCCCAGGGGAATGCGCCGCCGCCATATTGCCAGTGAGTGCGGAACCGTTTGTCCTCTTTTCCAGTTTCTTCGCTTTAAACATTTTAGACAATTCTAGTGTATGAAATTCAGAAGATTTTCTCTCTTCCTCGAGCGCTACTTCTTATTCGTTTGTCTTGTTTATTTTCTTCTTTCTCGTCTGCTTTTTTGTCGGGAATCGCGTGTCGTCCACGCTCTGCCAAGCGCATAAAAATTCATATAATCTAAACCACCGATTCAACTCGTTGTTCCCTAATGACTTTTCCTGTACGGTGAAATAGTTGAATTTAATTAACATAAGTGAAACCGCACCGCAATTGGTTTGACCGTACAGATAAATGCGATGGAACTGCAAAGGACATGATGAGACTAAGATCTATCCGAACTTTTCGATGTGAATATCAGACAAGAAAAAATGAGACGGTGTCGAAATCAATCTTTAAAAAAATAAAATGTCATTCTTTTGAATTTGATTTCCTAATTCTTTTTGCTTCCCGTCGAATCCGTTAAGTGGATACCTACTTTAATTCAGAATATTTAAATATGCATGAAGTAACATTTACTTGTCGATTTCGATATGATATATACGTAAATAAATGGATAATTCAAAAACGAAATATTTAAACAAAAAAGAAACCGTACCGTTAATGGCGTATTTGCTTACAGTATACACAGCGATGCGCGTGTAATCAAAGCACGACTTTCTTTACAGCGCATTGGTTTATGCTGGTCGGAATTTTTAAGCACCACTTTCATTTTACTTTAAATCCGCGTTGCGTGCATTGCCAACAAGATTTTTAAACAGTTGAAGTGTGTATTCTTATGCCATATGTGATAGGTAAACGTTTAAATAAAGCAGAAAGTCGAAAGCATCGGATTTGTATAATAGGAAATATTATATATATATATATATATATATATCCATTTATTCGACGTGAAGAGGTGAAAATTTAAACTCTCTTCCGCAAATCGGTTTATTCATTCAATGAAGAGCACAACATGCTGTATTATATCGTATATCTTATGAAACCTGAATCTGGAAATAATCGCGGTCCTGTAACAGAGTGGGCGAAACGAATACATTCAAATCTTACGATTTGAATTTCGCTTAAAATAATCGCGATTCGAAATATCAACAGACGCCATTTTCTGCCGCAAAATGTACCGTTTACTAACATATTAACCCTTTAATTCAGTATGTGACACTCAGCGTCCCACCGTTTTTTTTTTTGCAACTTTTTATTTATTAAACTACTTTTTTCGTAACAACTGCCAAGTTTTCTGGGTCCACGTGGTCCTCGAAATATTTCTAAGTCTACAAAATTTTTTTAACTTTTTCATTTATTTATTGTAAAAAGAGCACATGTAAATAAATGATCGAAATTCGTACTTTTCCACGAAAAACAGCATTTTCTGATAATGCAACATGAAAATCCGAATGCTAATTTGTTCAAAATTTTTCTTCCTGTCGTTTTTGTTTGTCCACCATATTGGATCCACCATTTTGAATTTACGAATCCAATATCTCTCGGTCATGTAAGAAAAAAAAAAAAAAAATAGAGTTGGAAATTTTAATGGCGATAACGCAATTACTAGTGTTTAGAGAGAACACGTCATTGAATCGTTGTCAAAAAAACGTCACAATCTTTACAACCTACGATGATTTCACTTAAAGTGTTTTGATTGTAAACTGCACACGGAGATAGATGTTACTGAATTTACGAAATACGGCGATCAAATATGGAGAAGGGAATCTTTTCTCGAATCAAAGGCATGTTATTTGATCCATCAAAAAAGTGGTCAAAATAATAATTTTTATCGTCAAATGAAAGAAAGTGAAGAAAAAAACAGAACAAGTGCGAGTAAAACTTTCGCCCTGAAGATTCCGTACAAACTTAATTCTTTTTCTTTTACGTGATATAACTACAAATTAACTATTTTCGGACATTTTCCTTTACTTGTACTGTTAGACCTTGTTTCTCTCCAAATTTCATGATTCTAGATCAACGGGAACTACTCCAGAAGTTTTGATGAGTGAGTTTGCGAGTATGAAAATATGTGACGCAAATAGCCATTTTTTTTATTGCGTTGACTTAGAAGCTTGACATTTTCACACCTCCAAGCGACCGTAGACTATAATATATGATTTTAATTTCAACTTGATACTTCCACCTAATCCTGAGAAAGAGGGTCTTGACAGACGGACAGACGAACGGAAAACAAAGTGACCCTGTAAGGAAAAGAGCCTTATAACCTAATAACCTTAAAATCCTAAAAATTAAGAAAGTTTACCTGAATTAACAAAACGTTTCGCATTTGGTAAATTAGAAAAATTTCTCTCGTGCGTAAGGAAAAAACAAATCTAGCGGCACTAATTGTCAGCAAGTATTCACTTGGTGAATAAGCCTGTTAATCACTAAATACTCCAACATAGGTGAGATACTTGGGAGCTGCGCCAGTTGGAGGTAGAGTGGCGAGTGTCCGCGGTCTTCAGGAGCCCCTCCGAGACCTCCTGGGTAGGTTGGAAAAGTCGCTGCCAGCTGAGCTGGAGGTCTCACGACGAGGCCTGACATTTCGAACGAGCGAGTCGGTGGAAAAGACGAACCCCTTCCGGAGAATCGCGGTCTGGAGCGCGTTGGGTCTGAGATCAAAGAGGCTGGGATCTGGCGAGCTTCAATTCGCCTTCGTGCCGCTGGTCGGTGACGACGCGACTCCTTCGTCCTGCGGGGACGACAAGCACGCCGATCTCTACCGGACGATGAAGAGTTTGAAAAGAGGCGCGCGGTCCTGCCCGCCGATTTTCGCTGTCGTGATGAGACGTCCCGGCGCCGTGCGGCTGCTCGAATGTCACGCCTTCGTCTGTCGAGTCGAGGAAGACGCCGTGGCAGCAGCCGCTACGCTTTACCGCGCGCTGCTCGCCGATCTTGACGCCAACAGGCAGCGACCCAGACAGACAAACGGCGTTGGCCGTGTCAGCTTGGCTTCAGCAGCGTCGCTCTCCTCGAGCATCGTGCGGGACGCTCTGCCAACCGGAAGAAGCCGGCTCGGTCCTCCACCTCCGAGACCGACGGCTCCGCATCCCGTCCGCCCTCCGAGGGTAAAGAAGAACTCGCTGTTCAAGGACGAGGGTAGTTCCAGTGGACTCGAAAATTTGGTCGAGAGAAGCGGGAAGACCGTCGAGGTCAAGGCGGAGGACATATTGGAAGGAAGGAGTCGCCGGTCATCCGTCGCCCTGAGCGTTGCATTGCCGCTGTCGCTTACGGTCGATAATAACTCGGTCAGTCAGAAGGTTCTTCAGGAGAACAACAAGAACAATTCGATGTATGGGAAGTCGGTGATTTCAGCTCGGAATCAGAACCAGTACGAAATATTCCAAAGAATAGACAGTAACCGAAACGATATTAAGGACAACTTTAGGACCCGAGGGCATTCCGGTTCAACGTACGTCGGAGTTGAGACGAAAATTCCTGGACCTCGCAACACCGGGAAATTGGATGACGGGAAGCTGCAAGTTGAGAAGGATGATCGCTCGAATGGCGGGATAAGACGGCCGACTTCCAGCATCGGCGAGGAACGTGTCAACATACTTAATCAGAATCAGGAGAATATTCAGCCGACGAAGAAGCAGGGTTATCAAAGTCGAGCGAGCAGTGTGACGAGCGAGAGGAGCAACTCGAACGGGATTTACAATCAAATATCGGGTTCGTACAACATCTACGATCAAAGTGAGGCTAGCAAGCGCAGCAAAGATCAGAGGCAGGTGTACGAGGAGCACTTCAGGGACGTCGACAAGATTTCAACTCTGAATCAGGACGAAGACGAGGAGTATATCGAAAAAGGAAAGTCTTGGTACCCGAGAAACTCCGCAGTGTACAAAGGGCGTAATAGCCAAGAGGCTAAAGGTGCTAAAGTCACTGAAAGACAGTCTTCAGCGTCGAATGTCTCGCTGACGAAACCAGCATCGAAAAATACGCTCACCTCCAAGGTTACGGAATATTCGCAGCCGAAACCGCGAAGGAGCAGCAGAGCCGGTAGTGAACCTCCGAGAATCGGTCGCGTGGAAAATGATTTGGTGTTTTCCTCCGCCGCGCAACAGGAAAATCGGCTCAAGAAAGCACAGAGTGATCTCGACTTGGACGGTGGCGATTTGCTGACTAGGGTTGAACTGCCCAGAAGAGGGAGCTTTCTGAACTCTAGCAGCACTAGAAAACCTGAGAAATTTCAAGGCCGCACTCCTCTAGGATTCACCGAATTGTTCGACGAGTTTCGGAACCAGGAAGGCCTTACCAGTGTCGACGATATTCTAGCTGCTATAATTGGTGAGTTTTTACCATCGTATGCTCTGTCTGGTTATTCATTTCGTCGATTCTGCTGTCGGGGTCCGTAAGGAGAGACGTCAGTAAAGCTCTATAATTTTTTGAGTTGCTTGAAAATCAAAATCATAATGAAGCTTCGGAAAAGAAATGGTCTTCAACTGGTTTCAATCCATTATGTTTCATACGTGTCCAGCTATTATTTAAAATAAGGGTAAAAAGTGGATTCTCTTAAGGAGTTCCTTACTGTACAATTTTTGGAGTAAATTGTTTTAAATGTAATCTCTATAGCAACTTTGTTTCCTACGCTCCTCCGATAAATGCAGATTTTTTTTTTTAATTGTTGCGAAACAAATTTTAGCGCAAGGGGCTTGTGGAAAAACATCAATTTTTGCCATCATTTTAAATAATATCTGCAGACGCGAATGAAACAGAATTGATTGAAAGCGGATGAAAATCACTTGATTTATGAAGCTTTATTACGAGTTTCAATTTTAGGCAAATAAAAAAATCATACAGAGTGGAGAACACTGCTGTGTTCCCTTAACGTGGGCTTGGATAATAAATATGGCGTCAGCAGTTGATTGTTTTTGATAAAACGCCGGACTTTTATTCATTTAACAATGCAGAGTAATATGACATATCAGTTTTAAAATTAAATAAGACGGATATACTAGAGTCTGTACAATTCGAAAATCCCAATATTTAACAGTTGTAATAAAATTTAGAGTAGCAGGATACTTCCGAAAAAATTAGCTGATCAAAGTACGCGGGATAGAAAAACTACACGCTGATAATTCTTACTTGCGAGTTTGTCCCATTAGACTTTTTGAAGATTACTTTCTAACTTTCTGCCGATTCAAACAGTCATTATAAATTGTAAATAACGATAGTGATTTTGATGATTGATAAGGAGAACGACAAAAATTAACCTGATTCTAACTCAGATAGAGGCGAGGTGGGCAAAGTGGGCATATTAAGGAAATAATGTCAGAAGTTGAGATTTTGATCGTTGAATCTTCTGATTTTAACCAAAAAATGAAAAGTTAAACGAAGACGAGTGTATAATTTTTTCAAAATTAACGCGCATTAGAAATTTATTTATTCACTTGCATCAAGAGACAGTTACCATCGAATTAACTATATTTTACTACGACTAGGAAAAAATCGTGGTAAAAGTTTGATGTTAAAATTCTCCGGATGCAACTAAATAAATAAATTTGTAATGTTTATTAATTTAGAAAAATTTTGATATATTATCGAGGAGGTCCACTTTCCCTACCTTTTCTCTATACATTTCCTTCTCACGGAAATTAAAGTATACTTTGTTTGATTAATATTATACCGTTGATGTTAACCCAAATCCATATTCCGAACCGTGAGGCAAAAATACGTAGCGATATTTTTAGTCACTCCAAGTCTCTAATTATACAATCGAAACCAGTTACATCAATATAAAAAACAAATATGTGTCAAATGAAACTCGTAAGTTTGGTACGTTATGGTTTATGTTACATGCAATGCGGTATAATAAGTTTGTCTCAAACACGTCCTGTAGTTGCCAGATTTCCAGACGTTCAACCTAAAATTCAACTATAAAAGCTGTCTATACTAGCTGGTCTAATCGAGATGCAAATTAACAGTAAATATAAGCGCAGAATCGTAAAATATAAATTACATTGACCAACCAACCTCGATGTATGAGTAATTAACGGGTTATTTTCAGAAACTTACCGTTAGTTTTCGATTACCTATACTTCAAACTAACCGTGCCCCCTGCAATAACGACTGAACGAATGACGTCACATGGGTATATCATGCGTTCATGTGTGATCGTCGAAAATGCAGACGTGACCTCGGTGTCGGAAGATTTTGCAGTAATAATCTATAAACGCGAATAAGATATGCAAAACGTAATGTGACACTTGCTCCGAAGCAAGAATATTCCATGTTTTAACTTAAAATCGGCATATTTATGTTTTCAAACTACAAACCAAACGATACGAATCTCGGTATCTTTTACTTGGCTCATAGCTTAATCAGAAAACAAGGGTATCCACTCAGAGAAAGGCATGCAGGTAAGGAATTTTCTGACCTGATTCGCCTGTCGTCGTATTTTTAGTACTCCAGCGATTTAGTGGCAAATTCTTTCCCCCAAGGCTTACATCTTCTCAGTCCCAGTTTCGTACGAATTTACAGCTATTCCGAAATTCATAAATAACAAAGCATTAAATATTTCACATCTGGTCGATGTTTTCTTTTTCGACAATTTCACAATTCCACTAACTCGCATATATGTCCGCAGCGTAGACTTTTAACGATTCGTTAATTTACGATTCGTTCGATGATTTTTTTTCAGATCCCGAAGGAATGTCCTTCAACGATCTGAAGCCGCTCTATAAGGAGTTCCTCCTGAAATTAGCTACGACCTTGACACGCGACGAATTGTACGAGCGTTCAGCGAGCATAATGCGAAGGCGTCGTCGACCGCAACGAGGTCGAGCGTCGCGACGCCCTTGTCTGCTTGGTCGGGCCATAAAGCGGTCAGTTTCCCGGCTGAAAGGCGGTCCGACGGAATTCACCTCGGTCATTTTTCCCGCGAGAAAATTGAACGACAGTCTGGGTAGCAGTTCGTCCTATGACGTCAGAAATACCAGGAATCGAGTCCTCACCAGTAAACTAAACCGTAAAAGATCTTCTCGATGCCGTCCGAAGGCCGCCATTGGACAAACAACCTCCGAAGACAGCGATACTTGTGAGTTGAAAACCGTTTTATGTGTGTAACACACTTTCATTCCCATCTTAAGAGGATGAATGGTCCGTACCGTCGAAATCAAAAGTTATAAGAAAGATAGAAGAGGAAATCTTTATTACCGACTCAACGATAATGTTGACTTTTTTGACCTGATAAGCGGGAGAAAAGTAGTATATGATTTCCGCGTATACTTTTTCCCTCATCCGCGAGAGAAAAGTGACTCTTTTCTCCCGCTAATGATTTTTGCAATTTTTCTGGTCTTCTCTCTTTTTTTCGATTTTGAACTATTTCTTTCTATATTATTATAAACTTTCAATATATTCAATAGTTATACTTTCAACAATATTCTAGTTCTCAGACTAATAAAATGATCACATCTACGCTGTAATGAAAAAATTATAATTATTATCAAATCTAACAATGCTTTTAATCGTTTATTGAGATATTTGATGTATTATACATAATATTTAATATCTAATTTGTATATAAAATAATCATAATTAGATTTGTAGTAAGTCTTTGTACTCAAATAATGACGATTTGAACTGATGCAATTCGCACTTTTTGAAGTACTCGGCAAATTTACAAAATTGAATGATTGATGAATGACGTTTCAAAATGATGTTTTCAATTTTAAACTGATTAGATTCTTGAAAATTTTGTTCAACAAGAACTTACTCATGAAAGGGAATGACGATGTTACATAAATGTGCAGTATTTAATAACACATTTTTTTTACCTTATTTGATTTCTAAAAGTATTACTATGCAATGTTATCTGTGCCCATACGGTGAACAAGAATGAAAGAACATCCCTACTGCAGAGCTATTATAGAAATATGATTCTGAGCAAAGTCGAATAACACAAGCTAAGGTACCAATAATTTGAAGGAAGGTTTTATAATTAGAAAGCTGAATACGATTGAGCTCTGGTACTTTTCATCCGGTTTCTATAACCTAAGCTTACTTTGATGGCAAATATGCAAAATGACTTATATGTATTACAGTGGGATAAAAATCAGCAGATTTTAATGATTCTGAACGTAATTCTATCCTAGTTAGAACGGATGTATAGTTAAAATCTAAATGACCGTCTAAAATACGTACAATATAAGTGAAACGCATTAATTACGGATAATGTGCATATTATGGGCGGTCATTTAGACTTTATCTATACGTGCGCTCTATCTGAGTAACTATATAAACTCGTTTTTTAGATTGCTGATATTTTAGCTTGTGTTATTTGAATTCAATCAGAATCATATCTATTGCATTGCTTCATTCGAGTTTACTCTCATAAGCACAAAAAGTACTCGTGGAGACTTTTACACGATTTTATCTCTTTTCCTAATGTTTCATTTGTCATATGCTTTCGGGTCATTCATTCTTACGGGGGTGCCCTACTCGATTTCGACGTTGTCGTATATACTTCCAAATATCAGTGCCCACATATCTCAAACACAAAAAAAGGTTTAGCAGCCCCATTATATACGCAATTCTGACCAAAAACACTCCAACATATTTTCATTTGACGCAGAAATAAAGAAAAGGCATGTATTTCACTAATGTATTATTACGATTTCGTATTTCTGCGCCAAATGAAAATGTGTTAGAATGGTTTACTGCGAAATTCCATATAGAATTAGACTGTTGAGCCCTTTTTCGCATTTGAGATAAATGGACTTGGATATTTGGAGATATGAACGTCAACGTCAGAATCGAGCAGGGCAACTCCTTGAACACGCAGAACTGAAATTTCTAAATGTGAAATATGTACCTAATTATTTTCTTAAATATTGCTACGTGTAGCGTTGACGCTGTTGAATAATTTTCTAGTTTCGACAAACTTTTACGATCAGAACAGGTTTAATCAAACGTAATCAAAGATTTCATGGGACTATTGACAGTGTTGTACAGTATAATTGTTTGACAATTTATACAGTGTCTGTCTTATAGATAACGGTGAACCTGGCGGTGAACTCAGATTTAAATTTTATTCCCAGCGCCATTTTGATAATCGTGATTTTTTATTTCATAGCTTTCTTGAATGCTCACAGGCAGACGTTTCGGCAGAGTAGTAGCAGCAAACCGAAGTAGCAGCGGATACGTCAGCTGCAGTGAATGTAGCTACGATTCAGAATCGTGCACGTGCGTCTCTGCGGACAAATGCTACTGCTCTTTGTCGCGGCGCGTATCGGCGCCGGAAATTCCCGTTGCAACGGTGATGTGTTCGTGCGACACGGACAGTTGTTCCGAAAGCAACAAGTGCTACTGCGCCCGAAAACTGCCAGTCCGACAGCCGACCATTCTCGAACAACTCAGACAGCACGGCATCGTCCCGTCGGAAAGCACCCTGAGTCGCGCTGGCAGTCCGCAAGTCGTCAGAACTGTCAGAACAAACAAAAGTTACTCCTCATCCAGGAGCTTGGAGTTCCACAAGGTGAGAGTTCGAATCAGGACGACACCATCTGGCGCCAAAGAATGGCGTCGCATTAAATTGTACAAGTCTTTTTATTCTCTGTCTTTTAGTGTCTTTTAACACTTTTAGTTTTTAGTTAATTAGTAAGTTACACTTTTAGTTTTTAGTTTAGTTAGTTTCGTTAATCTTTTAGTGATCAGTGTGACACTGATTGATCACTTGGGGTGAATGTCAGCATTAACAGCAACATTTTTCAAACTCGTCGTAGAGTTTTATAGTACCGTAACTTTGCCGATGTTTTACAGTATTTAAAGAATCAATTTTGGCTAGGAAAACTAAGAGAGCTTTTTCCGTGATCCTTAAGCAATACGTAGATATTTTTTTTAGATTTTTAAAACTCATTCTTAAAGCAGGATATCATTTTTTTGGAGCTGGGGCGAATTTCATCCCCTGTTACCGTTATGCAATTCTAACGAAATGTGACCAATTAGGGTTAATGTCATAAAATAGCAGTTTTAAAGCTAGCATAAACTTTTCTTCGCTTGGTATTGGCACAATGTGCCTAAAACGATTAGTAGTTGTTGCTTCAGTGCCATGTTGATCCACCACGATTACGTGAGATTTTGAATTGTGAACTTGATTTTACTTTTCTAGGTTCGCCCGAGGGCAAACAGTTCGGATAATCTGGCTTTGGACTACGACCTTTTCAGTCCGGGTAAAAACCCTCGATCGATATCTGCGAACAGCGATAAGGTATTGGTAGTCGGTGCAAGAGATCCGCAAGGACGTTTAATCTACGTTGGAGGTACCGGAAGAGGAAAGCGAGCTGCTGCCAGTGAGACTGGCAGATCGAGAGCGCACCACGAAGCGCTGTCGATAAAAAAAAGTGCCGAAATTGCCGCGGTATTTGGCAGCTCTGCTAAGGTCGGGAGAAGAGCCAGTAACGCGTCGAGCTTGAAAAGTTCAGCGAGCATGGAAGCTGGACTTGGCTATCTACCTTGATTGACGCAATTAGTATTATAATTGCCATTTTTTCTGTACATAATATTACGATAATTTGTGCAGTACGCCAGTTTGTATAGATGGAGAATTTGACCAGTTACCAGCACAAGATCAGGTTTCCGACAAAAAAAAAAAAAAAATGAAAGTTTCTCGCTTTTAGAAGCAGTTTACGTTAATATTTGCAAGGAAATCTTGTCGAGAATTTATGAATAATAGGAGATACCGAAAAAACGTTTATTCTGAGTGTTAGCAGACTTCAGTCGCTCGCAGTAAATGTACCACACTAACTATCATTCCACCATATTTAATTATAAAATCTATTTCTTTGCATCCATTTTACTCTGTATTGATTCACGGTCAGAAAATGGAAGGCCAACGACTTGCACGATGTTTTCTGTTCCTTCGTACGTTTGTTAAATTCATCGAAAACAATCAGCTGATAGCCCAATGTGACACCATATTGTCCTAATCACGCCCATATTGTCAAGGATCCCACGGGTCAATAATGTAACGTATTGATAACTAAAATCTGTGGGACGATGTAGTTCTCAGAAATGTATCACATTTTTGAGTTGATCGAGTGCTGATAATTATATCTAGTCAAACTTGTCTAATTACATTGACCACTCAATGCGCAAATGGTACGGGAACGCCGAAGACGTGGAGAACGCGCTTGTAAACGATCGCCTTCGAAATTGTTGGCGGTGTTTTCATACGGATTATATGTTATAACCTGCCATCCAACTGCCAATTACCAACGTATTGTATATCAGTTGAGACATTGGTCCGCAAGATAAATTTTACCCGGACTGCAGGAGTCTCGATCTGAAAAAGTATTCATCTGAAAATCTTGTATTCTTGCAATCAGACAAGTTTGACCATAGTCGAATTTCTTACGCGTATACATTGTACCTATATGTGATAAGATAGATATCATGAATCTTTAGATGATATAAATATATGCAGCTATAATACTTTATCAAATGACCTCTAATTGTCACGGAAAGTCTCACTTTCTAGACAGATCACGGTACGGATACAGGACAAATTATCGACCTACAGGGTATTCGCATTCTTAAGAACGTCACAAAATGTCGTTCTTGAATAATTTAATAGGACGATAGTATGAAATTCTCTGTCCTGATTGACCTGCTTTAAGTGAGAAATATAAGTGAGTATAGGATAATAAAATCGTACTACTAGTATTTCTTTGTCACGGTTTATTTTGGTTTAAAAAAAAAACTTAAATGTGTCAGGATAACAGTGTCATTGATTACATTATATATTTAAAAGTTTTGTCAATTTTTGATGGAATTTTTACTTTTTTTTAAACTGAACTAAATGATTTATTATATTATAAAAGATTTAAGGGAAAGTGCAATGTTTTAGAGTAAACCCAGTTCACTGATTTAAGGGGAAGTGCAATATTTTAGAGTAAACCCAGGTCACTAAAATTAACTATTCATTTGTAGAATAATTTTAGTGATAAGGTTTTCGTATTTACGTATTACAACAAAGTGTCACGATTCATGTTTCAACTCAACGATTACCACGGAAGAGTAAAATTTCTCCTATGAATCGTTTAAATATTCTTCGTCCATTTTTTTGAATTTTTCCTTGTACTCCTCAGGTATGTTTACTTCCCTCAAATTGTCCAAGCCGATCTCTTCCTCTTTTCTAAAAAATATTTATTAACTCTTCTGTTTTATTATTTTTTATTGTTTATTATGATACTAGTAAAAAAATTTAAAAAACTTCTTATAGTCTTTTGAAGATATTTCACAGAAATATACTATTTTTTCGGACAGTTCTGAGAAAAATACTGTTTTTTTTTTCAGCAAAACTTTGAATTGTTCCAATAACAACTCGGATTCCGTTCGAAACTGTATGTTTTTTTGTCAAAAATATGAAAAACTTTATTTCATCTGGCTGTTTCTGACAGAATCGAGTTAGGGGTGGAAGTCGAATCAACTTCTAGAAAGAACTCATATTTTGACAGAACTCCGTTTTGTATCACAGATCTGAAAAATTCCGAGTTCTAGTGGTTCTGCGTATTTTCCGACCGTAGCGCGTTATGAGAAATTGGGATGGCTTTGTGAGAGTAATTAAAAACTTTTGAGAAGCAGTTGAAATTAAACCATCTCAAATGCAGCTGAGAAAATCTGGACATTCATAAAATAATATATTCATTAAAACTATAATTGCGGAATCTTTTCAGAGAGTTTTCAAACATAGCAAATTTTTTCCACAAATCTGCCGACATTAATTTTCTGCATATAAATTGAGAAATGTCTTCAAAATTTCGAGAAATTACTAAAATTTTTCACTTTTCAGAAACAATTAGAAACTGTCTAAAAATCAGAACTAACTTGAGCAATATATCCACAACGTTTTCGCACGCCAATAGAACTGCTCTGTCTTTTTCCCACTTGTGAAATTCTCTCAGGATAACGTATACATTCTTATCCCTCAGTATTTCACGGCCTTCCTTTGTTGCGCATAGTTGAGCCAAAGCCTCCAACAGCATTGTTCTGAAGATAATATACAACGAAATATGTTATCACAGAATCCTAAAACTGTATTTTTTCTCTAGTGTATCTTTCTCCGGTTTACCTGATGTCAGGATCGGAATCTCTAGTTTTGTTTTCAGGCAAATACTGTAGTTCTATCGGAAGTTTGTCATTATCATCGTCGTCGAACTCTTCCGGACCAGCAAGGGGCAATAAAAGTCGAGGTAAAATGTCCACTTTAGGGCCTAATAACCATGTATGGTATTCCGTATCAAAACAACAGTTTTTTAATGTGCCCACAATTCCGCCACGTCTTACCGTGCTTTCAACATATTCTGTGAAGGGAAGAAGTCTTTGAATGACGCAATGTTCTTTGTCCAATAAATATCTAAAAGAATAGAAAAATGTAAGCTGATCTATATTAACAACTTTTCTTTGTATAGACAGAAGATTTGATAGTAGTTTTGTAACTTTGTGCAATTTTAGAAATAATTGGCATTTTACTAACGTTACTTTGTACAGAGAACATACCTTCGCATGGTAATAGATTGGCTAAGATTGCTGAAAACAGGGCCTAAGTAATGGAGGGTGGCGCCCTTTTCGTTATATTTCTGAGCCGTAAAGGCGGCAATTATTGCGCTCCATGCATAACCGCTATTATTAACTACCGCTAAAATTCTTTCTGTCAGAGAATGCGCTCGCGTTAAATTAGACAAAATCATGCAACATGGGTCAGCCAAGTCGTTCTGCTTATCCAAAATGCATCTGCAAATAACAAATTGAACTATAAGTCGGAAAAAAAATTTTAAATCCTATCTATACTCATTTTTCTATTATACTTAATCCAAAAGAAACCAAACATGTTCGATTGTTAACCGATTACTAAAAATTAAGTAGAAAAACATTAATTTGATAACTTCAATTTCATTGAAAAGAATTTGAAAATAAATAGTTCATCACGAACTGAGAAAATCACTGCATGAAATTGTTTATTTTTTCTAACTGAAATTTTTTCTTGGTGAAATAATTACAATGCCTATCCAGGTTCTTCTTTCTTTTTGCCTTTTGTTATCAACAAATAAATTTGTTATAATCTATGTTTAGTTAACTGAGAACTGATGAGGGCAATTTCATATTTTTACAATTATATGTTGATTATCATTAGAAAGTGTATCTACTACCTAAGGCAAGTATGTACTAGATTATCATTTGGTTTTTCATCTGGTCTCATCTTCGATGTCTCTGATATAACCAGTAATGCATTCGCTCCACCATCATAAGCTGATATGTTAATCAACGAAAGAGCCGCATCTTTGCAGACTGATGTTGAATTATCCTGTACCAGCAGAACAAGTTGCCTTACTATTTCAGGTAAGCTCAATAACAGCTCAATTCCATCATTGCTGCCTGTTACACCTGAAACAATAATTCGTGAACAATAAAACTATATTCAATGTAATTAGTCAATTCATATTTTGTGCCCGTCATATATGAAAGAATAATGAAGAGCATGTAACTGGTCTCGGCTTTACTCATCAAAATATGCATTCATTCGTTGACCGAAGATTGCTAATAGTCACATCTCTGGCAGCCAGATAAATGAGGCTTTTTGAAACTAGATAGGGGATGGGGTGAAGAGCTTCAAAGTCCCATGAACGAGTCACTAAATCTAGGGCAATGCTATTATCCCCATATCTTCAATGCCCTTGACGTTGCCGGAGGATTGCTAAAAACAGCCGGTCACGGATATCCTTTGAAAGCAACTACTAGGTCACACCGGGTGCGATAATTACATAGTGCCCTACATTTATCAACTTGTTTATGGGGATTATGTTATTCAAGTATGTTACGATAAGAACTTTCTGTACGGAGCTTAAAAATGCCCCATTCAGCTATATGTGTGAAGTTGGCCTGCGACCATCGAATTTTTCAAAAAATAGTGCGCCAAATAATTGCTCCTTAATTGCTCTGAATTACGCCCTAACTTTTATTATACACTCTTATACGGTTCTTACATTCGGTGTACCGCCACATGTCGTTCCTATTTATTGCTCCTACTTGCTAACTCTCCCACACTTCTAACGTCGCGTTATACCTAGTCTCTATCCTGTCCTATCTCCATGTAGCCTCACGCTACTCGCCATCAAAGAAAATTTACGCGATAGAATTTTTATAATGTTTTTTTTCGCAGATTCGTTCCTAATACCTAATAAAAATACTACTCAGTTTTACGGGGGGGGAACCATCGCAAGCCTGTGTTATTGATTAATATCCTACCAACAACCCATCAGGTATATTTACTTTAAGAGGGAAGAATCCAGTTCAATAGTCCATACAGACATAACACGGTTTTCAAGAAAATAAAAAAAAAAAAAAAACTCATCGGGCACGTCAGCCCCGGTAATAGCGACAAATTCAAAGAAGTGTTCGGGACAAACCGATGATTATTAAAATAAAATGACATTTGATACTGATTGCTCCTTGACAGCTCGTAATTGCTCCGTAAGTCTCGTAATTTGCTCAATCATAATTTTCGAGAAAACTGGGAAAGAATAAAGGGACTAGTGTGGAAGTTATACGAACGAACGGCAGACTTACAATTAAACTGGAATCCCCAGCAAGAAATTATCAATTCGGCCCAGGTGCATATTAGCTTCTAATTGCTCCTCGATTTCTTATCAATTATCTATCAATTTTACGGTTTACTTCCCCGTAATTCTCGAGAAAAACTGGGAAAAACGAAAGTGACTCATGCGTGGCCGAGGGTCGAGTCGTGGAAAATTCTCGATTCTAACGAAAAAATGATAATTCCACCCTAGTGCATATTGCTTCTAACTGATCTTCGATTGTTTATACGTGATCTGTTCATTTGGTCATTTGGTTCTGCTTCGTGATCGAGAAAACTGTTAAAAACCAGAGCAACTGGTTTGTAGGTTACGTCGACGAGCGGCGGATTCAAAATAGTATCCGAAACAAGAAACATGTCGATTCAGCAAAAGTGACTTTTGCTTCAAATTATTCCTTGATAGCTATTTCCGTACTACTAATTTTATTATTTGCTCCCACATAGTTTTAACGATTGAATAAGGAATCGAGGAGCAATTAGAAGCAATATGTTCTTGGGATGATATTGGTGGATACGTGAAGATCAATCAAGGAGTGAATAGAATCAATTGTCACTTTGGCCAAATCAAGATTATTCCTGTTCCGGATAGGAGAGGATCGATTCTACAGAAATCAGTTCTACAGAGCAAATGTTCTACAGAATATGTTATCCAGACTCGTTTCTACAGAAATATTTTTCTACAGAATATTTTCCTACAGAAGAGAATTCGAGATTCACATCAGAAATAATCCTGCATGAATAATTTCACAGGAAAATCGGTCTACAAGATATTGTTCTACATAATATTTTTCTATAGAATAGTTTTCTAGTTTCACACATCCAACATAATACCCGTTTGACACAACACACACATAAATTCAACAAAAACAATTTAAATTAAATTAAATTAAATCAAAATGTACGAAATTGTCAAGTAATATGATTTTGACGATTCGATGATTGCTCTGAAAGTGTGTTGTGTCAAACATACTATTCTGTAAAATAGTTTGTCTGTAGAAAAATGTTCTGTAGAAAAATATTTTGTAGAAAAATATGTTGTTGAACAATTCTTCTGTAGAATAATTCATGCAGGATTATTCATGAGATTATTCCTGATGTGAATCTTGAATTGCTTTGTGCAGAAAAATTATTTCTGTAGAAATGAGTCTGTAGAACATATTCTGTATAACATTTGCTCTGTAGAACCGATTTCTGTAGTATCAAACCGCATTCCCGGATACCACTTCGAATCCGCTGCTTGTCGACGTAACCTACAAACCAGTTGCTCTAGTTTTTACCAGTTTTCTCCATAATTAGGTAGTAGCAATTGATTAAACTGACAGAATACTTATAAAAATCGAGGAACGATGACGAGCATTTGGCAGTTGGGCCGAACTATTATTTTTCCGATACGGACACGAGTTTGAAACTGAAACTATTCGACTGTCGGCCACACCATCAGTCGGTGATGTTTTTCCCGGTTTTTTCAAAAATTACGATGGAGGAAATGACAAAATTGATATATAATTGATAACAAATCGAGAAGAAATTGGAAACAATATTTATTTGAGCCGAATTGAATATTTCTATATAGGAGATTTCAGTGTAAATCTGCCGCTCGTCGATATAACCTCCAAACTACTCCCTTTGTTTTTTACCTATTTTCTCGAAAATTATGAAGAAGTAAATTACAAGACTTATGGAGTAATTACGAGATGCCCGGGAGAAATTAAGGGATTATACATATATATATATATATATATATATATATATATATATATATATATATTAATTTAGGGAATATATCAAATCGAATTCGACAACACTTCGCTTCGCGAAAAGCCCCTCTTCGTTTTTTCTCGATTTATTCGAAACCACGCAGACGCAATTAACAAAAATAACATAAGATTGGGAGTAATTAAGGTACAATTGAAAGCAAATATCATTTCGTTTGAATAACCATCAGTTTGTTCGAAACACTTTTTTGAATTTGAACAGTTTTTTTTTTTTTTAATTGGATTTTGTTGAAAACTGTGTAGGAGCAAATAATAAAAGTTAGGGAGCAATTGGAAAGCAACTATTTGGTACATGAATTCTTTGGAAATTCTGCGGATTTTTAAAATCCTCGAAACACCTGACGGCTGCCGAACATGCATTTTTTGCGATTTTCTCGAGAACCGTGTGAATGCAAATAATAAAATTTAGAGAGCAATTAAGAGAAGTTGGGGAGCAATTAGTTGGTATAAAATCATTTGAAAAACTCAAAAATCGCAGGCCAACATCACATAAGTCATTTACATTTACCTGCTGTCTTTAATAATCTTCAGTCAAAGACTCATTGCAGAAATACCTTGGTCGATGAAGGCAGAATTGTTGCATGTATCTCAGTTGATACTGAAGATATCTCTTCGTCTTCAAGCCTACCTCGACTGAATTTAATTTCCATGTGGCGTGACTGAATCTCTTACGATATATGTTCATACAAATGCGCCGCTAAAGAAGTTTTCACTTCGATAACTCCTTCATTGGACGATTATTGTCATGTTATGATTTTTGGCCCTGAGGTGTTATTTAACAAATGTCCTAGTTAATTTCTTACAAGCTCAAAGACAAGCACATCACAATATGATATGATATTTTAGGTTAATGTAGACTTATTGATATTGGTCAATGAATAATCAACAGGGTAATAAACTTACTCAGTACGTGCTGCAAAGCGATGGATTTTAAATCCAACCGAGTTCCAATGTCTAAAAATTGTGATATTTCTTCAAGTGCTTCCATTAGCACGACTTTCACAATATGTTTTAACCGAGATCTAAACGCAACTTGACTCCACGGTGCCGTTATATGATACCGAAAGTTGAATCACATGGAATTATTACATGTACCATTGATTGTTAAATTTTGCTTGTGGATTATGAAATTCACGCATTATTCTCTATAATTCCACAAAATGATCTCAAGTCTCATTGGCAGATTCTGAATTGTGCGTACGGCTTGTGGATTCCGTCTGAGATTACTTTTGTACTGCACGTAGTAGATAACGCGCTGCAAAGCACCAAGCCGGCAAACAGACATGGCTACGCCCTTGTGTAACGTAACGTGACATAAAGTAACGTAAAATACAAGTGTAATCTGGTTGTCTGAGATTCGATCCAACATTTGTTTATAGTAGAAATAAAGTAATCTAGGGCGATCTTTGAGGTTTGCAACAAATGCCAAAGTCGCATTGAACGCTGGATGCCTTAGAATAATATAAATTGTCCCGTCTGAATTTATTCGGACGTTGAACGGATTAACCTTAAATCACTGGATATGACATGTTGAAAATTTGACCATTTTTCATAAGTATGGAACAGAGCGACGAGGATTGGTCAGTCGAATGCTCTGACGATGAAAAATATGAAGCAACTACAGCGGTACTAATAACACTTTTTTCAATAATGATTTCAATAAATTATAGCGAGTCGAGTTAGAATGGAGTATTGTAAATTTTCCAAGTTTCAGAGTATGGAAAGTTGTGTAGACCTAATTGGTAATTTTGATATCGACTCAAGCCTTTCGAGATATCGTCAAGTTTGTAAAACTAATTTTTAATTCCACAGAACGAATGGACTCTGCAGCCAGAGAGTATAATGGCATTGATTGAAGGATTGGAGGTGAACCATCATATTCTTGAACTGGAATGGAAATGTCCAGGAAGACGAGGCCCTTCGCCAGTACCCACCAATAATCGTCAACAGGATCACACTTCACAGGATTATAAGTAAGTAATTATGTAATTCCATACAGACATGCAGCATAATTTTTTAAATTAACGACAGTTTCTAATATATATGCATGTTATATCATTCTTGTACCAAAATATATACATATAAATGATTTGATATCATGATTTTCATATAAATACACATAGAAATATGAGTTTTATCTAAAAATTATACAAACATAATATACAGTATAATATGACCAATATATTATTTTCTACTAATACAAGCGAAAAGTTTATTGATGGGTAAAAGTTACTTGCAAAGTAGAAAGAAAAATATATTCTTGTTCTATCTAATAGAACTGAAGAGAAGTCTGATTTTGACTTTATGGATGAAATGTCGTCCCCACGGATGCCAGTTCGGCGAGTTGGGGAAAGCACTCCGAAAGGTAGTGCCAAGAAAAAGACTGCCAGTTTCAACGGGGTCTTATCTACAATGCTCCGACACCGACGCTTGGAACAACAAGAAATCAACTCTAGTCCTAAAAAGCCAGAAGCTAACTCCCCAAACCCCAAGCCACAGGCAACTCAATAGGACTTCATTTGTTAAATCCGAACTATGAAAATTTACCTACATTATTTGTTGGAACAGTTTGTCGGTTTTGCAGGGTTTGACAATAAGACCCTTTTGTACTGGTAATTTTTCAGTTTTTGGTGATTGATTGAATTTTATATCACCATTTTTTATTAATAAGATATTCATTGGTACGAAAAATCGTTTCAACAGTGACGAAAACATTTTTGTACTATTGGAATTGAATATAAGTTTAATAATAAAACTGATATGCCGTATTGCTTCGAGTCTGAGCCGAGATTTTTAGTTGTTGACAGCACACGCCAAAGTCGTTCTCATTTTATGCGCGTACCCGTCTTATGTTCGTAACTAAGAAAAACACCCTGAAATACTGTCTTAGAATTGGAGGCCATCCTATATTCGGGGTCGGCTTATACTGGGAACAATACGGTACTACCGATTAAAAATCATATCATGAAGGTGTGAATACAATAACATTGCCTATAATCTTAAGTTTATCATTTTAGATCTGAGATAATTTTTTGTAAATATATTACCGTGAAATCTTTAACACTGTTTCACGATTGTTTCGCGTCGCTGAAAATTCACTCTACCTTTACCGTACAGAGCAGACTTATATCTGTATGCTAATTCAAAATCAGCATACTGCATACTTGTAATTATTATTATACAATTTATTCTAGATATAATTATATACATGTATATAATATTTTTCTTTTCAAGATTCAAGACGAAAATATTGAGTCAAAAAGATGCTGTCCAAATTTTAGCTCTTAATATTTTTTTATTTTCCATTCCAATAACATGGGAATATTTTTTTTGACTTTAGGATTTTATAACTCGTCAACACATTGGTGTATTGATGAGACCAGAACGTAATTTATCGCTTTACAAAAAATCTACTTTTTCAAAAGTTATTTAAGGTCCGTTTATATATTATATATTATACATATAACTTATCAAACGAAAATTAATTCAAAATACGCGGTTGAAAGATAGAGCCAATAGATGAGCAAATTTTAACGAATGTTTCCAATCTGTTGATCCTATGATGAATGTCTGTTTAGTCTTCTTGAGGGTCTAATTTGTCAAAAAATTCACGAAATTTTACCAAAGTTTCAAAAACTCTAAAATTAAATGATTCAGGCCTTTTTATTGTGAGACGTAATTTTGCCACAATATATAATTGTGCAAGGTCTCAAATGGTTGCGATCGTAGCATTAAATGTGATAGCGAAACAATTGAGAAACGTTGTACTTTCGTAGCTATCCATCTTCCAAAGTTCTAAGCTGTTTTTTTCAATTTCTAGGGGTTAAATTAGTGAAAAAAACATCTACAAATCGATTGTGAGATAAAAATGTTTTTGGATTCAGAAGATCGCAAAACCTATGGTCATAGCATCAAAACGAACAACGACGAAAAAATGTACTCTCAAGTTTTCTTGACATTTATGAGCAAGTAGCATTCTTAGATTTTCTAAATCATCCCCACATTACGAATTTCCCATTTAAATATTTTATGGAGGATAAAACGAACATTTCACTAAAAATACTGATTTTTGTAAGTTTATTCAAGAAATATTGCATTACATAGCATGCACATAGGGGTATCATATGCTCTATGTATATGTAATATGTATTAGGGCATTTTACTGTCACACTACGTGCAGTTTACAGTTGGCTATACTATATATGATACGAATAAAATACAGACTGAAACTATATTACAGAGGGCTCAAGGGTGGACTGACTTGTAGTTCGTCCTCCGTCGGCGGCAAAGTGGTATAACATGGGTTGCTCTTCCCATAAGGATAGTAGGGCTCTCCACCGAGTCCGAGGAGCCGGGATAAAAGTTGACTAAAATTGGGTCTATCGGATGGTCGGGATGTCCAGCAGGCCTGCATCACCGTATACATCTCAACGGAAATGGCTTCCGGTCTCGAAAGCCGTTTTTCATCAACAACCACGTGGCGCAGTATATGATCATCGCGAACATCGGGATACGGAAACGCACCAAGCGTTCCAATCTCCCATAAAACAACTGCGTAGGACCAGACATCACTTTTAGAGGAAAACTCTCGGTCCCGCATCGCTTCCGGCGACATCCAGCGAACCGGAAGTCGTCGCGTTCCACCGCCGTCGGCTATCACATAAACTCCATTTTTTGAGAGCCCGAAATCCGATACCTGAGAGTCATTATTCAAATCATCAGCAATAAGTTACCGGGATACAGGCAAATCGACAAATAGAATGTAATATCAGAGCTACAAAAAAAAGTTTTTCGTATCTCCGGATAAGTTGCGAATGGATTTCTTTCCAATTGATGAACTGAATTTTACTAAATCTTCGATTCGATAGTTTAAAACTAGTTACAAATATTTACGCAATTACCTTCAGAGTTAAATTTCCATCCAAGAGGATATTTCTGGCTGCGAGATCTCTGTGGGTGATTCCCTTTTCCTCGAGATGCTGCATGCCCTTTGCAATCTCGACAGCAAATCTTAAAAACTCATAACTTTGAAGACCAATGATGTCTCCTCTCGTTCTCGAAAGTTGCTGGCTCGATGATTGGTGTTGGATGTTCACGTAATTGTGAGAGTTTTCCAAATCAGTTGCCGCATTATTTTCACCGAACGTATCCAGTGTCGGTGTTGTCGGTGGCTCACTTCCCAACGTTGTGTACAAAGCTAGAAAATTTTCATAATTCTCATATCAAGATCATGGACTTAAGTAATGACTGAACGAAACTCATTAAATCAGGCATCTTTGAAATCTTTTGGAATCGTGAAATCTTCAAATTGAATATACACACAAATTGAAGAGTGATTAACCGCTTGGCTGCTTCATACTTTCGGTTAGGCTTGGTCTTGGACTACATGCGGACATTGGATCAGTGGCGAAACTCGCAAGGCTGCTAGAAATGCGTTTTCTGATATTATGAAGGTAGGTAAGAAGATCGCCGCCTTCAAGGTACTCCATAATTGCACAAACTGGATTCGCTGGTAACGTGCAACAGCCGATTAACTGGACAAGATGCGGATGCCGTCCAGCAGTCTTCATCATCGCAATTTCCTCTAGCAACTGATTCCTGGCATCGACTTCGTCGTGAAAGGTCAGACTGTTCGTCATCTTAACAGCAAACAACGTCGCCTCGAATCCGTCTATATCAGCGAGGTACACCGTCCCGAATTGGCCCTTTCCTAGTTCCTCTTTGAAGTCGATACGGGAGTATGAAATCTCCAGGCCATCAGCCCTCCCGCTTTGAATTGCTTCCTGTGAATCGGTTATCGTTATTTTTTCACCTCCTTAAGAAAAAAAGCGTCCCAATATAATCACCTCAATTTCCTGTTCAACGTAAAAGGCATTTCGCTTCGTCAACGCGAGACGGTCGGTGAAAATTTGACCTCGAGAAAATGAAACAGGAGAACTCTGCGAGCTGTAGAGCCATTAGTCAAATTTTGTTATAGTCAATAAATGGATTATCCTTACTTTTAGAGTACTCACTTTTTGGTATCGGTGTTGGACAGCACGATTTCGTATCTATTCCTGTCATGGGACCACAAAATGCTCAGACTTCCGAGTATTAACACACTGGCAATAATGCTCCCGATAATTATCACCTACAACGAAAAATATTTATTTCAAGACTCGTACTTTGCATATGAATTTCAATATCGGACTGAGAACATTTACGCACCATGGGTCCTTTGTATCTATTATTGCGTTCATTTGAGATGACTGAAAAACTTCCTTCAGGCCCAATGCAGCCGTTGGAATCTTCGGCAACGACGTGAACAACGCCATTAATATTTGAACTGACATTGGACCAAACGAAGGACTGATTGTTTGCTGAAACGCGAGCAATTTCGGTTGTATTGTAAACTGGAAGTCCACTTCGAGAAATCAGAACGGGCACTCCGAATCTGGAAATTAATTGAGGGGAGTGGTCATCCTTTCGCACTTCATTTTGATGATAAATTTGATAATTTTGCTATATTAATACGGAAAGGTTTATAAATCACCAACGATTATATTAAAAAGCGATAAAATTATGAAAAACGAACTGGAAAAAGAAAGTACATACCTTGGCGATATGAGATTTTCAAATTTTATCTAACTACGAGTGTGCTAAACCTGAAAACGCGTTATTTTTTTTTGTACCGATAATGGTCAATGTATCGCAATGACATGAAAAATGTAAGCTATTCGAGTTTTGACAGCTGCTGAAGGAGTCAAACTTCAATAATTATACGTAGTTACTTTTGGCCGCATAATCGTTGGTTATTTGGGAACATTCCCGCATCAAAAGCTACAGTTCTAAAAATTTATAATTTGAAAATCAAGCCTGAGTGGGTGACCACCCTCTTCAAAATTATCACTCTACTTCACTACCGAGAATAAAGGAGCTATTATCAGATATGAATTCTCTACTGTGCTCTTATTTTTGGTGTATAATTATCTGTGGTTTACGAAACTGTCGCCAAATGGCCAAACTCTCTCCTAGGAGTGGTTTGATCGTAAAATCGACCCAGAGAGTCGAAAAGTCAGTAGAATTTTCTCGAATTGAACTTTGCCACGTTTTATTGGTGGACGTACCTGATAATATATGACTTGACTTTGTCGTTCCCCGTCAGTTGTTTCCATTTGACGATTACTCGGTCATCGGAAAGTCTCTGCACCTCGACTTCCGGCGAAGCCATATCTTCTTCGGCGTCAGCACAGCTGCATTTGACACCAATGCACTCCGGCACTTTGTAAAACAGATTTGGATGGACCACATTCGGATTTCTCCGTGGGTTTGCGTAGACTTGAATGTCGTATACGCATCCTAGTGTCACAGTCAACTCTGGGATTCCATATACCAGAGGATCTTGGGGTAACTCAACCCCCAGTTGACTCGCATTTTGCGTGGTATAATACAGACTTCCTTCTGGACAGTCTATCGACTCTGTGCTCGATTCGTTTTGGACCGATGTCACCACTATGCTGTGTATTTGAAAAATAAGTGTCAATTAACGCCATTAATATGTCTCAACAATACACCTTAATCCCAGTTGCGGCAAAAAAATTGTCACAACCCTGCAAGCACACTCTAGCTAGAATTGTTTTTGTAAAATTTCAGAAAATTTTACGCATTGAATCAAAAGATGAATTTCAGTTTTTTCGCAAAAATCAACTCTTACAAATTCTAATAATTTCTAACAACTTTAGGTTCCAAGAAGTTCAGTCGATATTCACCTTGAACTCAACTCGGTGAAAATCATTCGAAACATTGAAATCTTGAAGTTTTTCAAATTTTCAATATAATATGTTCTGACAGAATATGTATTCTTCAAGAAAACTCTCAAACTTCTTGAAATTCCCCCAAATTATTAAAATAATTCAAATTTTGTGAGAAACGCCACGTAAATTTTTTGAAAATTGCTTGAAATATGACAGATTTTTAAATTTTAGACGAAAAAAAATTAAGAATCATTGTTGAAAATTTTTTTCACCAGGGTGCATGCAGTTCAGTTAATATCCACAAAATAATTCTACAATTGTTGATTGTAATCTTATTTACAACTTATTTAAAACCTGATAAATCTGTGAAGAATGTTATTTAAAATAAATTTGAAAAATTCACCTATACGAAACGGGATCTTTCCCAGCGATTGGTGGAAGCCACGATATGTTAAGTTTGAGCAATCCTTCGTGGTTATTTCCATCTGTATCGTCGGTTTCACCATAATTAGAATATTCGAAGACTTCCACAGTTAAATTTCGTGCAGCACCAACAAACTTGGAAACATCATCAGCAGCACTTCTGACTGACAGGATGCTGGCTAATATTATTATTGGTATTATTATTGTACGTAAGAAGTAATCAAATTTTAGCCACGAGAACATTTCATTTCAACACTTAATTTCATTGCTTGCACATTCGATGATTCCGACTCTGTTGCGTTAAAATTCGAGGACAATTAAATAGTATTCGATTTTCTTATTCCTGAATGACAAAATCCGAACGCGGTATTGTATGTTGAATGAATGATGTTGCTTATTTATCAATTTTTATTAACGCATTACATTCTAATAAACTTTCCACATTGTTACTTTGATTTTTTAATATACTCGTCGACACGTTTGCACCGATGGATATTCAAGAGTTGCAAATGAATATGGCCGCTCGATAGGACGTTTAGGCTTATGGAAGATACATTTTCAATTCGGTATTTCCGATTTGCAACGAGCAAACCAACGCTGTATTACAAGTAATGATCAGCACTGGTTACCTTTACATATCTCAATACAGTTTATATCTGATAAACGCGTCAAAGATCTGCTGGACATCGATAAGATTATGACTGACCAAACGCGTCATTACGCATTACAATAATTGTAAACAATTCCTTTGATTGAATCGGAATATTTTCGAATTACATTTAGATGAATTTACGGCTTACATGAAGGAAAATTAATACATGAAAACAATGCTTTTAACTGACTAAATTAAATTAGATAACCGCAATTAGGTAATACAGTGCTAACAGCACTTTCATGATAGCGTTGAAGTACAAGGTACGGTTCGTTTGGACTCTTTAACTAATTAGAAACGCGTGAAAAATATCATAATCTCACTGAATCACTGTTCAATTACACTCACGTTTCTACCATACGTAGATTTTGAGTTGTTTTCAAGTTCAGAATTGGACACAGGGATATGAATCGCCGAATATCATTCTAAGCCATGTATCTCATTTACTTTTAATGGAAGTATGTTTCATACGTGTATTTTTGCTCAACAAATAAAGTCTACAATAGATAATGATTCGCAGTATTCACCTAAAAATGTATAAAATTAACCATTCTTTTACGTATCAAATAAATCAGAGATAAAAATCTGTGTACAATGAATGCAGACGCGTTATGTAAACGCTATTGAGTCCAACTAGAGGCGTTTGATACCTTATCTCGTACGAAAAGTTACTAGTTTTGGCGCGCATTGTTCGATATGTAGAACATTACTTAAAAATATTGTTGCGATAATGACGAAAAAATACTTACACATACGTACCTTGCATCACCAATGGTTTGAAATTGAATTTGAATTACTTGATGTAGTTTACGGCGGATAGATTTTTCGAATTTTTGATGCAGAAAAAAAAAGAATTATCCATTTGAAAGAAAATTTCACGTACTCGCAAATGTTTCTAATATACTTATAAGGACTACGCACTAGATAGGTATTTACTATGATTTATCATTGGGATCTAGGTTTTTGATATTATTTTATTTGTTGGAAAAGCGTGGACAGTTTCCATTGTACATTACGGCATGTTTAGCCTTGTTTCTGCGCAAGTTCCCTCGCTTTGGCCTTCTCCAGTTTGGCGATTCTGGCAGCGGATTTACTGCCAAGAAGACCACCGCCCCAGTGTCGTCTAATCTCGTCATGACGGTCATTGAAATTGGTCTTAATCGCCTCAACCACTTTGGTGAAGTTGGCGCGATCGCCGGAATCGACCTGAAATGGAACAGTCAAACCGAATTAGACAATCTATACGATTGCTTAGATTATGTACACCAATCTAATACAAAGTATCAGTCAATCATTAAGAACTAATCATGGTCAATCATTGGATTGGCTCTTTTTATTTCATCACGGAAAGGAGTTAACAATTATCTCAAATATGTGTTATCACAGTTAATAACATAGGAAACAAACTAACCTGTGTGAGAGCAACGGCGCTGCAAGTCTTGCGCCTAACGAGTGCTCCCAAACGTGATTTTCCCTTGACAATACAGTAAGGTACTCCCATTTTACGGCACAACGCAGGCAAGAACAGAACAACCTGCAAAAAAAACCAGGTGCTGTACTCTGTCTCCAATTATCCGGAAATATGGAAATATTTTATGAATAAGAACTCAGAGTCAACATTCATCCTCTAGACAAAACAATTATTATTGTAAGTTGTGCCTTCAGGTGAAGAAATTCTAGCATCACAGTGGAGAAATGTTAGTTTGGATAATATAACCATCATATTTATTGAATTTATGAATATTATTATGATGAGGTTGGTCGCAGATTCTTCGAGCAGGTTAGTTCAAAATTTAATAGTTACCTCAATTGGGTCCACATCGTGAGCAATTACGACCAACTGTGCCTTCTTCTGCTCGACCAAAGTTGTGACAGTATTTGTGCCACTGCGAAGTTGGTTGGGCCTCTTAGTCGGAGTATCTTCCTTCTTTGCAGCCTTCTCCTCAGCTCTAGCTTTCAGCCGCAGCTTCTTAGCAACGGCACTTTCTGGGCGGTACTTTTCCAAGATTTTGAACAGCTGTGTAGCTGGCGAACGGAGCAGCCAAATTAATTGTATATACTCTATAATCTTTCCCAGACCAAGTGCCAATAATGACCACAGAATCTCTGATTACCTGTCTGCTTATCAAGTGTCTGCGTGAATTGGTTTATTGGTGGTGGGACCTTCAGCCTCTTTTGGAGCACAGATCGCTGGCGTTGAACGCGGATGTACTTGGGCCATTTGACGAATCGACTCAGGTCTCGGTCTGGCTGAATATCCTGGCCTGAAATAACAAGGCATTATATTGTGATGATCATGTGAATTAACTGCGCATATAGAAGAAAGTTATTCAAATAGCTTGCCAATGCCAAAGTTGCGGGTCCTTTTTTCAAAAAGCGGGTTTGTCAGCTTCTTTGGCTCAACCTTCTTCACAGCGAGTGGAGCTGCTGCTACCTTCTTCCCGACCTTCTTCTTGGGCTGCACCATGTAGGAATAAGAGAAAAAATAACAGAATTGCTCATTCTGATTAGGACTGATTAGTCTCCGGTAGTTTAAAGTTGTACATGAAATTGTTGTCTGAGAAGCTCACAAGTACGTTAGCACAGTTAAAGAACAGGAAAAACACGCCGATTTATAACCTCAAGTAATTGAATTGATACCAGGGTTTGGCTGAAAACTATTCACTTACTCGTGTAATATAGTAACCGTACCTTCTTTTGAACCATATTTATAAACACTAATTGCTGGATGCCCTAATTCGCGACTGGATTTAACACAGCCCACGATTCAATCCGTCAAAGAAATCCAGCAAGCGCGGCTGCTGGACACATAAAGAGAGTAGAAATGTTTCGGCATAGACTAAATCGAGGCATGATGGCCGCGAGTCAGACCTAACTGTCAGCAATCTCGGGTCTCTGTCACTCACACGGCTCGATACACAGCTCTGTCACTCTCGTGGGGAATTTTGACTAGTTCCACCTACTTCCAGCTCATTTCGGAACGCACCTCATCGGAATGTAAACTCTGCATAAGCTATGCATGCCAATGGCGGCAGGAGGAAGAGAACGTTTGTATCATGGAGACTGTCTTCATGGTTTGTATGTATTTATATATATATATATATATATATATATATCTAATATATATAATCAATAAAAAAAATCGTTAGAAGTCTTTTTCAGTCTTTTTCATTCGTACATTATTTCTGACCCACGATATTACCATACAAAAGAAACGTGGCATCCGACAAATGTATGGATAGACCTAGGATGAAGTTAGAGATCCATACAACATACCACCGTGATCCATACGACGTATACAAAACATCCATAGGATATCCGAATATCCAATCCTACGGAGATCTCAGAAGCGGACATTCGGCTATCCTGTAAACGTCCTGTGTACGTCCATAGAACATATCAGGATATTCTGAGGATATTTGTTGTAGACCTAAAATATATTAGTCGGACATCCTGTGGATGACCTTGTGCTGTGTGGGATATTATATTATTTCATTATATACTTTGAGACATATGTTTTAGATACTTATTTTTATTAAAAAATAGATTTCTATGTAATGTCTACTTACTGAAATAAATGATATTTACATTCATATTTCTTGTCCGCACGTACATCTTGACCACCTGACACACGTACCAGACATTGCAACTACCAGTAGGTGACGTCGCGCTTAATAGGATACATTGACATTGCGTTGACATGTGGTAAATAAGAAAAGAAGACTAGCAGTTGTCTTCATGGTTTGACTCATAGACAAATTGTACACGGTAACTCCTAACGGACGTTTTCGAGGTATCTTAGCTAAGTTGTTTTGGCGCAACTTTTAATCGTGTCAGTAAGTTATCTGAAAACAGATATCTTAAAGGCAATTTTCAGGCTATAGTGTTTACTGGGATGGTTGAAAAAATATCCAGCTATGTTATCTATAGCAATGATAATATACATGAATAAAAAAACATTCGTATTATGTAATGGAAAGGACTCTGAGCAAATACGAATATAAACTAAGAAAATATTAACGATTTTATAAAAGGTTTTGTAATAAGAACGTTGAAGAGTCATTAAACTCTGGTATCTCTTCTCCGATCTTATTCTTATATTGTTCTTCAGCTTATTTTATTCACCAAGACAATTCCAACCCTATCCTTGAATTCCTGAAACAATTCAGCTCTGCTATTTCACATTTGATAAAAGAAATCAAACAAATGACACACCGAGTTGTAAGAACTATTTAGTTCGCGCACATTTATGACTCTATAACATAAAAGTTCGCTGAAAGCTTAGAGCTGCAGACAAAGATGAATATACTGACGAAAGGGCAATAGAATACACTTTCATTCAAAACACAAGCAAATTACAATAAATAAATTTATTGCTGAATCACTTCAGTGTCATTACTTACGGATCATTCATAATCATTATAAAAGTTTATAACATTTTATTACACTTAAGATGCAATGTATTGTTCAAGACTATAATTTATCACAAATCAGGATCCATTGCAATTACAGAGTGGAAAAAGGAAGGTTGACGAGATCAATGATACAATTAATTTAAAATACATCCTGGAAAGGAAAATTAGCTTTTTCTGGTTCAAGCAGATCAGCTAAGAAGCACGCTGTTCCGGCAAAACCTTCGTACAATGAGTAAGGGCTATCAGGTCTACGGGCGTTTTGATAAAATTCATCCGATTTCAAGAAGTTGGCAAATGCTGCAGCACGATGCCAGTGCTTAGGATCCTGCGTCAAACGGTACAACAATAGGAAGACGTAACCACTTCCTGCTATCCCATGACATATTCCTGGGCCCTTTTTAAGCAAGCCCTTCCTCCATGTCAGTTCTCCGCATTTCAAACACGATTCCAAGTACCTTTCATCTTTCCAATGTATGTAGGCAGCTGCCATTAGATAGACAACACCAGGTGCTCCATGACACCAGTGAACTAGCTCGTCGATCTCCGATCTTGATCTTCGATCGAGTTCATCCATGGCACATGGAAAGTTACCAGACTTTGTCTGCAAACCAAGGAGATAATCGACCGATGCTTGGACAAGCTTTTCTGCAACCGGGTCTGACTCTAAAAATTTTGGTGTTTGAATAAGTACTTGAAGAATGGAAGACAATCCATGCGCAGCACCGAGATACTCAGTTTCGTAATAAGAGTACATCAACGGACATGGGCTTCCATGGTCGGTCGCATGTTGTCTTCCAGATTGCACAATAGCTTGCGCTATTTCATGAATTTCTTTAAGCGGGACAACTTGGCTGTCCATATGCTTGTTCAGCCACAAAGCTCCGAAAAGGTACCCTGTGCGCCCAACAAATAATTCATCTCCACCGCAGGACAAGAAATTTATCGGCTTACAGTTATTTGCTCCTTGAAGATATCGCTTGGCATAATCTGAAGCCTTGACGCTATCCTTTGCTGCTTTGTGAAGCACAGCAGCGACTGCATAAATCCCAGCATTGCCCAGCAGAAATGAGGACTTTTCTTTTTTTGAGTCTTTGCATCGATCAGCATGCTCCAGAGCAGGTGCTAAATACTGAAGACCGAACAAGACAAAATTGCTCCTCTCTTCCTGTAGCTGACTTATTTGACTAAGGTGATAGCCCATGTATGCTATCCCAGCTATTCCAACGTACAAGCCACCGTCAGCTGAGGATTCTGAGGCCGGTTGCTTTGCCGCAATTTCACGCACGATTTCCATAAGTTCCTTCTTTTGGCCGGTAACTTCCTTGGCAACATCTTGGTCTTTATAATCCTCCAATTCATTAACGATGTAACGCAACGGTCGAGACATTTCAATTAGTCCATAAGAAATTTATTCCAATGTTATGTGTATACTTCTTCTTCTTCCTTTGTGACTATGATTCTAAAGTGAGTGGCATGTGTCAATTAGATGTATACTTCGAATTAAAAAACATGTTGACAGTACGTCAAACTTTCGCACCTGCTGTTTTACCCTAGCCATGAACACCGGTTTGTTACATCCATGGAGACTAGAGTAACCTAATCATATTCTAATGTATGGAAACGTTGACTGAAAGTTGTTAAAGGCAGCCAACCAAGTGGGGCGTTTTGAAACTTGGCGCAAGTAGGCGTGGGACGATGCGGTGAGCATCGGTACAAAGGTTTCCTACGGTTATCAACATTAACATTGGAATCCCCCACGGAATCCCCACAAACAATAGATCACAATTACAATTTTATTTTATAAATTTGAAACCTAGGATTGATAGCTGGAAGTGTGAAGAAAGGAAGAAAATGAAGAAGCGAAATGAAGTAGCTAATGGCGTATTGGGACTGCGCACAATCGATTCCTCTCTCAAATTTACGTTGATATAATGCCTCGAAGAATAAATTTAACTATTTTTCAGAGACGGCCAAACTTTGACTGAAAAAATCTAAGGGGGTTAATCTTGATTTTTTGCGAATTTCACAGCTTGGTAACATTTTGTCTCAGAATCGTTTTGCAGGGCGTTTTTTCCACTAATTGGACATTCAGGAACGCGGAAAAGACATCTAAAAGAGCGAAAGACCAACTGTGAAGGAATTACGAAGGAAAACTCTCGTTTTTTGGCTATAACTCTTGACACGTTTCTGGCAGTGTATTCCATAGAGCTTCTATATAAGCTTTATAAGTAGCTATTCGAGACATAAGAAAGTAAGTTAATTCATTCTCATTGTTCTAGAATCTTTATACATGTCATGCATTATAGTGAATTGAGTGTTGATTTTTTTTTTTATTATTTTTTATGGTTCAGGGGAAAGGCCCTGGACATACCACAATATTTTTAGTATGGACTATGCGATAGTAAACGTATGAAAGGGGATTCTTATTATACACGAGTTTACGATTCTGGAATAATGAGAATGAATTAGAGTATCTTTTTGCCTCGAAAAATTGCTACCGTTTTATTCGATTTCCTTCTTGCTTCGTCATTATCTTCGCTTGTTCACACTTCTAATTAACAATCCTAGATTTTTCAATTCTTAATCAGTGATTCTCAGGATAAAAACGCAACTGAGAACCACCGACTCAACCACATAGTTCGGATTCGCGGCATTTTGCCGTTCCATTGGTACTAGAGATGTAAGTGGTAAGCGTGACCGATAAATTTACCGTATTTTTACCGTCACAATCTGGTAATGTGACTGCAATAGTACATTACGTGACAAGTGCGGGAAGTAGGTAATAGTTGCCCGCACGAGTTATGTATACTATTTTCCGACACAAGTTGTGGTAAGTTTGCGATAAGATCTAATAAAAATGGTATTGGTACACAAAGGAAAGCTAATATGACCTTTTGTAATCGATATTAGTAATCCAAGCGTTGCCTTCTCTCCTTAGCGCTGCTGTTGTTTACATCGATTATAATCTAGTAAATACACATTGCGCGAGAGGTTATTACAATTCTAGAGATCGCTGTAAAGGTAACATTGATTTACCGCACGTTCCGCAGATACGGTAAAACGAACTTACCGCACGCTATGTCGAAAATAAAATTACCACACTGGTCACATGTCAGTGCCATCTCTACAGAATCGCGACATCCTGCCGACTCGAGAATGTGTGTGTGTGTACACAATACATTCATAATCAGCTTTGAATGTAATATTGCTTTTTAGCCGAAAAAACGAAAATTATGATTATAAGTGAAAAAAAAATGACGTGCTACGTCTATCTACTTATAAATGACCCGTCATATCTTTTGTGACCGTTGACCTCCTTCTCGAACACCATGCAATAAACATCGCAAGCATTAAGGAATGTCGATTCATAAACCGGAGGATAATAGGTGGGGCCTGCCGAAATGTCGTTTAAAAATATAATTGATTGCTAAAAGTGCATCATTCCATCCCTGACCGTCACTCGTCAATCGGTAAAATATCTACACGGTCACGAACTTCAAATCATCAGAAAAATTAGCGTATTTTGTTGGTAATTTTACTGACAATGAGAATCTTAATATCAGTATTTTTACATCTCTATACCTACTCGTTGACTGGTATATTCAAACGTTCAGCCCTCGGCTAATATTTCTTCAGGCTGACAATGAGTGGATCCGCGTGGGTCCGGGGGACCCGGGGGTATGGTCCGGGGGCAATTCTATTACTCTGTACTTATCAACCCGCCCTATAAGATCCCAATATTCAATCGACTCAGTATGGCAGATAATTTCCCCCGGTCTTTTAGCTCCCTTTATCGTACCCTTACCGGCAGAGCATAGTCCATAAGATTAGCAGTTTTTATATATTTTCAATCAACGACATATGTAGGGTGATTTTTAATTACAAGTAGTTCCAGCCGGTTGCTGGTACCGGGCGCATGCGATTGGTCACCTTCCTATACAGATGCGTTTAGATTCTCTCTTCAGACCAACTGCTGACGACCCCGTTGAATGATTAAAAATTAGCTTATATGAGTAGCTGGGAATAATAAAATTTGTAGAAATCATGCATGGCCAAGAAAGTTTCAAATCAAAATTTTATCTGTCAAATCATATCAAATCAGTCATGGCATATGAGTGATATTATTGTTACAATTTGTAAAAATCATGATAAATATAAAACTTCACAGAATTTCATAGAATTGCGATACCGAACTGAAAGTATACATACGAAATATGTTTTGCAAACTTTGCGAGCCAAACTTCGTACACAGTACAATTAATAGTCTTCAGTTAACGCATAGTATGAACAGGCTAGCCTTAGGGTAGCCATCTGCAAGATTGTTCTATGGCTTTGACGCCTTGGAACTTTGAGGTTGTTTCCTTTTTCATAGTTTGGTAAATTTCCAGTGTCTTTATGAGGCAACATTGCTAGCATACACGACGTTATTACTTCCTGAGTGGATGCTAAACTGTTTCCACTGTTGTAAGATCATATTTACTAGCAGTAGTGAGTACCGATGGTCAAAAATGCTGATATTTCCTACTTCCGTCCCGATTCATGTTCTAAGGACTAAACATCAGCACAATTAATGTATCAACTGGAACAACTAATGCGTAATCGGTAAGCCAGTGACGGCGGTGAGGCAGCATATCCATGTTGCTCAGCTTCAATTTGTTCCGAGTATGGTGTCTCCAGTATTTTTTGTATCAGCACAACCTGCACCCCAATAGATAAATTGTTTTCATTCCCTCATCCCGTAAAAAAGAGCTAACCAACCTCCGAAAAGTCGTTCCGTTCAGCTTTTTCAATCGCCGATTGTGCCATCCAATTTCGCAGAACGTACAATGGATTCACGGCATTCATTCTTTCCTTACGTTCCGCGTCATTATAAACTGAATGAGAAAGTTATTCTTGGACTTAGATGGCATTGTGTACTTGTCACAATATCATGAGTGTATTGTATTGTATTCACACATAAGACAGACTTGCGCAACAGACTAAATAGCCGGAAATATGGTTACCTCCTTCCGAGTACAGACGCCGCCTATAGAATTCTACAAACGAGGCGTAGTAATCGTGACACATCAGACGAGAAAGAGACCAATGATTTTTGATTACATCATAGTCTATCATAGTGTCAGGATTAACCAATGCCAGTTGTCTAAATGTCATTGTGTAATCAGCCCCAGTTTCCTCCATCATCGACAATAACATTGCCAACAACTGTTGGTCCTCCTCAACGTCCGTTATCAAACCTAATTTTGATCTCATTACCGATCTGAAACCCGATATACTTGGAGAATAATAATTGCAGGGTATGATTTGAACAGGGTCTTAGAATATGAAAGTCTTGTGTTATTCATCGCTTCTCAATGTCAGCTCTATGAAACCCCAACTCTGAATTCATTATATCAGAATATGTTACGTAACATTGCATGAGCGTGTGAGAGTGAGACTTGATGAGATTCCTAGAAATTCTGACCAGCTGGAGAACTGTCGCAACAATTGATCTGAGTCATCCACAAAATACCATTATGGCGAGTCAAGTTCGCATGAAATCAAGTACGGGCCATGAAATATCCCGATAATCAGTCAACGCTCAACGATTATAGCAGTGAATTTTGTTTATAAATTGATTCATTTCCATCAAAGTTTCACTCTCTGTATCAACATTTCTTGCATTGCAAAATGTAGATCGGTCACTAAAATATTGCTAACCTTAACTTTCTTCTTCCGTATCCGCCAAGCATTTTCAATACGTTCGATGCGTACAGTCTTTGATTTTCATCTAAGAATGGTTCAAAGGCTGCGGATAGTTTTTCCAGATTCCACAGTACAACCTGAACATTTGTGTAAAAATAAACCACACAAACACGTGAAGAGTTTCGCTCGCTCATGAAATTGTTCGAATTTAAAACGCAGTCAATTTTTTTCAACTTTTGACCTCTATAATTAAAATGAAATTACTTACATCCAACTGCTTATCCAACGAATATTTGCCGAATCTATCTGACCTATTAGGAACAAATTTCGAATCGTAGGCTTCGACAAAGCCAAATGGACCATAATCAATGGTTAGTCCCAAAATACTCATATTATCCGTATTCAGTACACCGTGAGCAAATCCGAGACTTTGCCAGCGGACAGCTAATTCGACTGTGCGATGCGCTATTCGTCCAAATAACACGACGTAACGGTTCTCCACTTCCAGCAAGTTGATGTCGTTGAAATGATTCTAAATTACCATTTATAAGCATCGAATGACTGAAATGTCCGGCAGACTCAATAGCAGACAGGAAAAATTTGAGAAATTTAACATTTAATTGCATACTTCTATGATGTAATCCACAAGCATCTTTAGGTGCAACAATTCGCCCTGACGTGCTAGGATTTCGAGCGATCCGAAACGAAACCAGGAGGGTGCCACCCTTAAAAGTATTGCTGCCCTTTCGCTTCGAATCTGTCCAGAATAGAACTGATCTCTATAAACTGCGTCACTGCCGACGATGAGCGCTGCGGATCGCGTCGTCTCAACTCCTGCGTTACAAATCATTATAATTAGTGACGTAAAATATATCATTCCAAAACCATAATATTGCATACAGATACTGCTTTATTCGGCTCATAATGGCTCATTAGCTAATTTAGATTAATTCAGCGATATAATTCAACGCACAAAAAGCGACGTGCCATTTGGACCATCATTTTGTGCTGTTGAATCAATGTAGAATCAAAATTACGGTCAAAAATAAATTTGTATAATCCAGTACGTCGGCCGTACTAATTGGTGTAGTATATTTACTGTCACTAGATGGCGCCTTCTGAATTCCAAAATGATAAAGAACTCCATGATCAGTACTTAGAAATCAGTAATAAGTGGTTTTGATTTGTGAATAAATGAACCGACGTGATGAGTATAATATTAAGTCTGCCAAAGTTTAAACTAACCCAAATAATACATTGCCTCCGAGCAGAGAAATTCTCTTATGGAAGATCTGAGGACGGCGCGTCCATCCAAATCGCGAGAATACGGAGTCAGTCCGGATCCTTTCAGCTGTAATTCCCATCTTTCACCTTTCCTGTACAAAGTTTGTACTGTTAATGGACTGCCGAACCACGTGTAGCATATTTATAACGTGTGAAACGACTGAAGCATATGGTTCGTGTTGAACACGTAGTTTTATCAGCCTCGCTCACACAACTGATCATAATATTGCTACTAGAGGGATAAACACACGCGTTTATGTACTCTCCAAGAATGTGCGCCCTGCCATCACCCAACTGAGAACACCACTTCCCAAATTGATGCCCGCCGTAACGATGGGCTAACGGCGTCGAGTTCGTAACGGGGCATCCGGATACGAATTGAACGAATCCGTTCGTGATAGAAATGGCAGGATCCATGTCAAGCACATTTACGAGAACATCTCTGGACGCTGCGATGAGCTTAACCTCGTCTTGAGCAAGGGGAGTGGGATTAACTTCCGAGAATATTCCCATTCTCACGTGACGCGGCGTACAATCATTCTTGATTTCGTCCAATGGCAACGAGCACAAAGTATTTACCGAAAATCTCCAAGCAGAAATATCTGTCGTAAGCGCATTTCCGCTAGCAAATGGACTTCCTCGGCTCACCATGGCGCAGAAAAAAATTTGACACTAATACCGAACGGATATACTTCGTACAAAGTAAGGCATAATTACTGTTTTACTGTGGAGGGATTTTGAATTTGGTATCAAGCACTGCAGAAATTTGTGACAGATAACTGCACTGCGTGAATGTGGTTTCATTTCGTCACATTTCGGCCGTGAAATATTCTTACTATAAATGAATCAGAAACAACACATGCAGAAAAATATGCATCGAACTGTTGTGGTTTTGTAATTTCGAAATATACAATTGTAGTTAGATTTATGGACAGCTCACCTGTACGGTGGCAGAAAGCACAAATTATAAATTTGAATGGATAAATTTCAGTCGAAAATGATTTTAACGTCTATATTGATTAAAATGTTAGCTCGAAAATTTTAGCTGAACTTTTAGTTGAATAATCATGTTTCATTTTACATATTATTTCATTACAGTCCGTGTTGTGATATTGAATTTAAATTTTGAATGGATCTCGACATTACAGGGATCGATGTAATCAAGAATTTTTTGCCGTAGACCCTGTAGCAGTCAGTGAGTTTTTAAAGAATGATTCAATCGTAATTGGTTGTATGTAATTCTTCTTTGGCCATCATTCCATAAACACTCAATAATCTGACTGTTAACGTAAGATGCACACTATTAAGATTGCATTCAATCTAGTCAAACTGGTTTCGGATGAAAAACATCAGACGCTCAAATTCTACACTCAAGATCATCTCTAAAAAGGACTTAAATGATATTACATATGGCAAAAAAACAATTCAGTGTTTCTCAGGACCATTGATTGAATAATAAACATGATATATAAAAGCACCGTTATTGCGAAAGCTAACAAATTCTTTATTGATAAGTAACTTTGTTTAGGAATGTGATGAGCCAACTTAGGAGTGGTTCACTTCGCGATTAATCACGTTACGGCGATTGTAGATGCGATGGCTACAGTACAACTTAAAAAAGTTAAATATGGTTGTAGTGTTTATATAAGTTTATTGAACATTCTGAAAGAAGTAGATTACAAATTAGAACACAACAACGACAACGACACAACAATAATTCAATGCTCAATCAGTTATTATTGACAAATATGCAAATGATACAAGTATCCGTATAAACCCGGTAGTATTTAAGTCGAGCATAACTTTCCGGATCAGCTGCATATCGCACAGGTGTACTCCCAACGAGTTACAAGGGAAATTTAGTAACATCATTTAGGACACGTTTTAATTAACAATATCGTTGCATAATAATGTTTCAAAAAATTTGTCTCTGAGATAAGCTGGAGAACTGCAATTCCAAAGAATTCACATTGCCAACTCTTTGTTAAAGTGTGAAGTCACGTATTTTCCTTGATTTCGCACATCGCGTTCCGCTAATTCTCCGAAACGTACGTGTCAAAAGACAATTTCACGAGTTCATGATGCGTGCTTTTATCATCCGTTCTCTGGCAGCCTTAAATTGTTCAAGAACGTCGTTAACACTGTTCATAAGTCGCCCAGCACTTAGACGTTCGAAAGTGTCGCGTTTAAAGCAGCTGCCATCAATGAAAGATCGGCTCTGCTGGATGATGTTCAATTTCAGTTCAATCCGACCGCTTGCCACCGCCTCCAAATTTGCTTTTTCCAATTTCGTATCGTCATACATTGCGGGAATACCACAATAAGACAGATCTTGAAGCTCGTACGTTCCGCCGGTAAAGAAGCGGCGAAGAGTGTTTAAAAAGTCTCCAACTGGTCGCCAAGTATGCAATGTCAAGTAGTGACATCCGGAAGTAGCTGGAAGCGCTTCAGCCGCATACCCTTCGATTCGGTACCTTTGTAGCAAACATGATTCATTACTAATTTATTGAAATTCAGTTAAAAATAGGCAATACTAATTATCAATATGACGGCAGAAGTGACGATCAGCTGGTCAATTTAGATCAATTTTGCAAATATCAAGGCACAGCATTATCGTGCGAGCTGTTAGGCTTCCATTTTTTGATAGTAAGTTAATCTAGCGTAAAATTTGCGATTAAAAACTGCGCTGATACTGAAATATGATGGCTAAGACAGTTGATTTATTTTTTTCACTACCAGGAAATAGCGTCTCACAATTGATGACTTACGTTCTAATACCATGCATGACTAAAAGTTTAAGTTAGCATAACTTGTATTATTCTTAACTCGGGTTTTTAAATCTTCAGATATAGGAACCAAAGATTCTATCGACTTATGTAATTACCTGGTCCAGCTATCAAGAGAAGCTATCGAAATAAGAATCCACGGCCAGGCAATTGAGGATTTCTCATCTTCTAACCGGGATGAATTTAACTCGATGCAAAATTCGGCTACGTAACTGAAATTTGCACTTCCTTTCGTCATTGAACATCGCTGTGTCCGACCAGTCAAACGTTCCGGTTGATCTGTACTCCAATATTCAGGCAATTCAATATGATACGTCACGAACAAACTATCGTACGGAAAGTTGTGAGCAGACATAATGTCCAGATTGACAAAAATCCGCAGGCGATTAGCTGGAGGTAATCCAATTTGAGGAAAGATTTCTGCTTCCCTGTAGCTCAACTTCTGCATTACCTGCTGTGAATGTACACAAAGTAAAATTATCAGAGTAAAAAAGGATGACCAATGGAATGGCTCTAATTAATTTCCTGCACGCTCGGTTTGGGAGTAGTTGATCAGATTCATTTCTCAATATCGGCAATTGTCTTTGGGGCACAAACTGTTTTGTTTTAGATAGAAAGAAGATTGCTCGCCGAGAAGTAACTCCATAAAAAATGCGTGACAAATTGTATCCATATGGTATAAATTACTCGTTTTTTCCTGGCGACTCAAAGTCGGATCAGGAAATATAACAGGACAATAAGTAAGAACAAAACAATCTAAAAGAGTTGATCGACTTCAAGCAGTGAAGGTACAAGGCTATGCGGATCGCTTTGTAGGTGGAGCATGTGGATTATAAAATTGTGAAAGTATTTTGTCGGATTTGTTTTACACTGTGAAACTCGAGTGTGTGCGATTTGATAGAGTAAACATATGGAGTTAGTGTGGGAGAATGTTTGAGCTGACATTCAAGGAGCTACACAATTCAGTTATTTGCAGACAGTATAGCAGTCGAGATCAGTGAGTCTGATACACCAACCTTATCCATTGCCAGTTTCTTTACTTAATACAATCAGTCAGATTGTTTATGGTTCAGATTCGTGGAAATATAAAATACAAATATTGTTTGTAAGATTCAGTGATAAAACTTAATTAATAACCTATACCGATTAAAACTTTACTCGCAAATGAAATAAAATGTGTGCAGTTCAAATAATGGAAACCGGAACTTAACTTAAAAGAATAAAACCACGTAATAATTTGCAGTGAAGTACTGTAAATTATGGTACAGTAAAAAAGTCAGAAGGTGGAAATTATAAAGAATCAGCCGACAAGATGAACGTCTTTTACCCGCATAAAATGATGCGACAGATATCCGAAATTTCCTACGTTGGGTACGTATATCCGAAGCAATGTTAACGGAATTTTATTATTGATCTGAACTTGATCCACGTTGGTCTGATTTTCGAGTGAATTATACGAACGCAAATTACTGACGATATTTCCAAGAGACATAACTCAAGGAATTTCACTTACACCACGCAATTCTTTAACTTCAGTTTCCAAATCTTGAGGATACTGAATTTCGGATGCATGTTCGATCCAATAATCGTAATTCATATCAGTGCCGTGAATTTCGTAAGGCTCTTGGTACGTGAAATCGGGATCGACGGTTAAAGAGCGATGAATTTTGTCGAATGTGATTGTGCACAACAGTATTTGTGAGTCATCAAAATCGTAGGAACTGGACTTGGCGTTCGGCATTAAATCGACTATGATGTACATTGTCGCGGAATCTCTGTGGAGATAATGATTAGTGCGAATTGTAGTATCTCCGGGATTATCGTCGATAACTTTTTTGTTGTAACGTTCAACGAAGGGCTTTCGGTTTTGCAAAGTTGGTAACGCTGACGCGTTTTTTCGAGACAAATGCGATTTGTACGGCTTTGTCAGTAAGTCTTTATTGGGAAAATAAGAATCATCGTCAATGTAGGTATATATGCGAGACCCAGTAATATTTTTCTCGGTTATCGTTTCGTGATACTGTTTCTGCTGTTTCGTCGCACAGTTTTTTGAATCCGCGTAAAACTGCGCCTCGAAACGGCCGAAAATTTTTTCCTGCCAGGAGAGAATTTTCTCCTCGTATTCCAAAAAATTCGAATCTCTGGTTTCTTCTTCCGTTTTAAATAATTCAACTAGTCGGGATTTCTGTTGTGCAATTCTGACTCTGAAACAATAAACCCAAAGTGAAATAAACGGCATCGTACGGCCAGGGAGGAAGGGCGGGGGGGGGGGGGGGGGGGCTTCGCATTGGCCAGATGGCCACCCAACAGAATAACAGTTTTAAATATTTTTGTTAGCTAATTCACCTACCTGATTTTGAAATTCACAATCGGCTCGCTGACGCGGTACGTGTTCGCTATTTTCGCTTTTCCCTCAATATTTTTCGACATTCTTGAATCACATTTGAATCGGAAAAATAATCAGTCGCTTTGGAAAGACTCGGTTCTTGGTATTCCATTCACAAAATTTCACACGTGATGTTTTTAACGTCTCGTATTCATTTATTTCTCTACTTTAATGTTTGTCAACACTGGTTGCATAGCAACCGTCGATATAGTTCCCGCCATTATTTCAAACGCGTGGTCACTTCAGGAGCCTTTACTATGGATCAGCTAACAAAGCGAGCTATCATGTTTTATTAACTATATTGTACGTTCGTATGTCCACCATTATTTTTCTGGATATTTATATAGTTACTCGTCTTTTGATATTTGCACCACTTTTGATCTTACTGATTGATCAAACAAGGATAATCTATACAAAGTTTACTGGGAACTGTTTAAATATACACAAGCTTCAGCCTACTCTGTGAATTAAAAAATTCTGACGACTTCTCAAGCAATCAGAATTATTGTTTCACAAATCATTGAATTGAAACTCGATGTAATTATATGCAGTGAATACGCGGAAAATAGGCTGAGTTAAAATAACTATAAATATCAAGGCTAGAATTAGAATATTTAGCAAATCACCGAATAATAAGAGTGGATTTGAAAGAAGTTGTTCTTCTCAATACTTTTTGTCACTTCCTTAACTTTCGGTATATAGTTGGAATAACTGCCAACTTGAATTTTATACATACGGACATTTTGACCATTGTTTCAAGGTTTTACAGGCTTCAAACTCATCTAGTTTGATTGACTTCCATAATGATCAATGATTGCAATTATAGAGGTGTGTCGATTTCATTATAATAAACAGGAAGAACTGATGCGCTACATACTAATCGACATGTTATTAGTAAAGAAGCCTGTATTCCTTTGTTATATAATTGCGGATCTTGTACCACACTACAACTGAGATAAAACTACTCGTCATTCAAGTCAATCATACCTAGTTTAATCGAAACCAGTTTTGATCCAGGTGAAAATATATTTATAACCATTTTCAAGATGTATATATTCATTTTTTCATTCGTATTATAAGTCTGGAATCATTTTTAAGGATCTATCGGCTGGGCTGTCTAAATTAAAAGTTAGGAAAAACAAAAAAATTCGTTCTACAAATCTCCACTAATGGTATTTGGTTCAATGATAGTGATCACGAATGAAACAATAGCTCTGCTATCAATTGAAAAGTATCTGAGCCAATCAGAATAACGAAATTTAAGATCTCAACATCTTAAAAAAAGGTTGTATAATTATAACTTCAAAATTCTTAGACACGGAAGTTTTTTCATTCCATTTCAATATTTTGGGCTCACTCTTTTACCAAATTTGAAATAAATTTTACAAATAATTATCCAGAGTGGATAAAATAGATACTTGTAAATACGGAAAACAGATTCTATCTATTTATATTCGCGCGTTATAATTATATTGAAGTGTAAGATCACTTTTTGTTAAGCGAACAACATAAACACAAAAAGACTAGAATCAGACTAGAAAAACTATATTTGAAAATAAATTTTTAACGTTCTAACTATGTAAAATAATGGATATTTTTTAACTGTTTTCTATACTTTGAACTCTTTTTTAACTTTTGATCGAGTCATCCTTAGCTTTATAATTGACAGAAAATTTCTGCCGATCTTCGAGTGTCACAATATTTGAAAAACGGGAAAACTGCATTCTCGGTTTCAAAGGTGAGCATCCCGGAATGTAAAAATATTTAACTACTTCATTTGACTTTTGACACCGAGAACACGGTTTGCCCATATAGATAATAAGGTCGAGAACTTTCATTCTACAATCTACATTTGAAAAAAGAACTATCGAACTTGTGCTATGAAATAAAGTGGACAAGTTCAAGGCTACGCTCTGTCCTAGCGTGTCGATGACTCGGATGCGTGTGTGACGGAGTCTCCCAGTAAAACCCGGACGGCTAATGGCAATTGGAAAGGCCAGACAGCCATGGCAAGCTACAGGCAAGCGACGCGACAGGCGGTTGAATCGATGCTTGCAATTCTCCGTGACGCGTTACGGCGGTGATGGTGTTTAAAATAACCGAATAATTTCTCTGAAACTTCGTGGATTGAGTCAGGTTTCTCCTCAGTTATAAGTCGGGGAATTCGAATCTCCTTCAGCTTTGATCGACTACTTATAAGAATGAGCAGTATCCTTTTAGCGCGAAGTAAAATTCGTCGGGTCCTGCAGCCACTCCATCACCATCGCCTCGAACATAACCCAATTCGGCCTCGGGCAACGTCAGCAAACGTGCTTAACGGGATTCCACGCTTGGGTTTTTCACATTGATAATCGTGGTTTGTCATAGAGGATAAAGGCCTCGTGCGCAACAAGCTGCAGCTGTCGAAATTGATACGTCCTAGTTTAAACTTTTTATCTCCACGCTTCTTATCTCCGCACCCATCTGCAATAGTACGATAACGGCGAAAAATGATTTCATCACCATCAGTACGTAGCTCCGCGTAAATACTTTGGACCTGACACACAGTTGCTATACTCACCTTCCACTTGTCATCCGTTCGCCCGAATCGCATAGCCAAATCGTCGAGGTATGAATTGAATAAATATTGTGTTCTTATTGTAACAGTTAATGTTTCGCGTACGAAAATGTGAAATTAAATTGCTTTGCACTCCGTTTTTTAAATAATCGCGCTACTCATACTCATGAATACCTACTCGAATACTCATGAATACCTACTTCTTTGGAATCATAACTGGGTGACACCGATTATGCTAATATCACTTTTACGACGATTGGTTATAAACCTTATTTTTTCGATTTTGAAGTGTTTGACCTTGATCTATCCCTCAATTACGTAAAATTGCACGAAGCTGAAGTTAGTAACGTTATCGTAACGGAACAGCACGAAAATCAAATTTGAGACGATCCTATATGAAGTAACGACTTCTACATGCATCGTTATATCAACGTTACTAACTTCATATTAATGGAATTGTAGCTTCAGGGGATATTTATTGTTAACAATGATCGATTTTCCATTCGATTCCGAAGGAGGTTGGTGAACAAAAAATCAATATTATCTACCAATATTAATACTAAATAGTCGCACGTTAAGTATTTACAAAGTTAATACATTCAAACACCGCAATATGTCCTATCAAAATATAAAGTTACGAAATACCGACAATCATAAACGAAAGCGTGGATATCAATGTTTAATTTAAATCGCATCAAAATGATGAAAAACCGAGTATAAGATTCGTTCCATTTTACTCTATATTGGCTCATGATATTCAGGACATAATTTCTTACAATCCCACTGACACACTTTTTTTTATCAAGTTGGCATTGTTAAATAATTAATTTTACAACATTTAACAGATACTGTTTGTGATCAGCAAATGGCAATTCTCAATTGCCTACTGAAAAGAAATTGCATCTGTTCTAGTAGAATTTGAAAGGAATAAAATTTTCCAAATAAAATCAGCCATCATATAAGAGTGAAATCTAATGACAATACTAAACTTTTCATCACTGTCAATCAGTTTGAAATGAAACATGGATATCTAAGCTGCTGTTAATTATTCGATGGTTATCTTACTTTTTTTAAGAAATCATTGTAGCTTACAAACATATTTATACCTAATTTATGACTATATTATAATAAAATAAAAAATAAACACCGATCGGTGGCTCAACAACCTCCTTACTCAAACTTTGAAGTTTGATTGCAGAGCAGGTGCAGACAAAAGCTTTGCATAAAAGAGTTTTTATTTCAAATTTTATGGAATAATAGTTAACAAATTCTGCATCTTATTATAATTTATAAGCATGTGGGTGAAAGTGAAAATCTTAGTTTCAACTTATTATGTTTGAGAATCCATTTCATCATCCTGCTAATCATCACCAATCATTTTGGATTATTTTAATCATGCGACGGGCACGTATACTTTTTAATAAAAGTTTTGCATATTTTGCTGCTCTATTATTTACATGGAACCATGTAAAGCGGTGATGTAACATATTTCATTTTGTCACAGTCATAAAGAAGATAATTCTGTCGTTAATTATAGATGAAGAGTTGATTGTTATCAACATTATTTGATTGATCTACATTTATTGACTTAGAATGAAGAGTGAAACAGTTTTGTATTTTCATGCTACAAGGTCATCCTATTCTACTACTGACAAATAAATGTATTTGACTTGTTGATGGTTAGAAAACTATTGTAAACAGATAAATTGTGTGTATTTCTTGTAAATATTTAGTTGAATCAATTTTGAATGATATTTATTTGTATTATAATTAGTGCTTATTTTAATTTTGGTGTTTTCATTCGTATAGGAGTTTCAAACTAATAAGGATGGCTAGTACTCAAGATGCCGAGGGTGGTATCACCATACCTCTACAGTACAACGATGCTGTAAGTAGCATTTGCAACATAATGAAGTACAAATTTTAATGTTGATTAAAAGACTTTTTCTTTTTTATGTCAACGCAGCACTGGAAGTCGATATTTGAAAAGTATGACTTGGATGGAGATGGAAAAATATCTTATCATGAATTGAGAGCAATGATTCGAGGGTCTGCTTACACGAACGACATACCGACTCGTGTTGTCAAGATGATAATGCACGAAGCAGATTTAGACGATTCCGGATACTTAGATTACCCAGAATTTATAGCTATGGTATTTTTACAGATACATAATCACGTGCCTAACGAAAAAAATTATCAATTTCTCATAATAGTATATTCAGAAATTTACCGTTGATGTAGCTTACGATAAAATATTTTCACTTGCAGATTCATAGAAAAGATATGCAAGGTGTCTTCGGACATTATGTGCAACGTTATGTTCACTGTATGGTGCCACAGCGCCGACTGGCATCGCAGGTGTCACGAACATCGCAATATTCAAGCGATACAATTGACGGGCTTTACGAGGAAGAATATAGTTGTAACCCACCAGCGATTGCCATGGTGATCATCTCCCTTTTGGAGATTATTTTATTCCTTTATGACGCAATAGCGCACAAAGCACTCACAGTTGAAGGACCTGCGGCGCAACTATTTATCTACCATCCAGAAAAACGGAAAGAGGTGTGGCGATACGTAACTTATATGTTTGTCCATGTCGGGTGAGTCTACACACTTTTATAATCTCTTATCAATTTTAGTTTCCAGGCCGTGGACGAAAGGGACTATAGAGATAATAGATAGCGTTTAAAAGTTACACACGATGATTCACGTCTTGTATGATACATTTATTTGCTAATCAGTTTTCTGTGCCTGGGTGTATAAATATTTAGGTTTAGTTTTTGATGTTTCAAGTTTTTAAATACTCTCATTGAATCAGTCATTTCGGAAACTCCATCTAACCTTTAGTGTCACAATATTTATAGTAAACACAAACATACTGTATTGATTCTCCATAAATTCGTTACTACTAACTCTTTACTGTGTTTATTTTGGTTCACAATAGCTTCTTGAAACAACTTCTTTTACACCAACTATCTGGAATGTAGTGCAAGTGTAAACGGAAGCCAGCTCAAGCAGCTATGAAGAACGAAAATAAACACACACGCTCACAATCAGTCAAGTGGAATATGATTACTTTATCGAACTCAGGCACTTACTAAACGTTAAGAGAGTTCTCTGGGGGTGATAAAGGTGTAAAGATGTACTTTGAAATGACAAACAGTACACTTTTCTCATTTGTGAAAATTAACTTGTTCAAGTGATTGATGCACTCCTGAATTACACAGCATTTCATATATTCTGTTGGATTTTTTTGATTATGTGAGTCTTATGCTATGCCAATAACTTGATTGTCATGAATGGTGCAAATTTCACAGCCATGTACGTATACAGAAAGGAGGAACAAGATGAGAGAATTGTTCTGCCAGTTATTGATAGGAGAAAGAGAAAAAGTCAGAGAGAGAAAGATTTCTTACACGTGCTTGCACATCCTGACTTCGATGTAAATAAGGTGTGTAATTTGAGCTTCTGTCTTTTCTTGGAAGTATTGAAAAACTTGAAACATAAAGTTCATCGATCGATCAGAGATTTCAGTAGCACAAGCAGCACTCGACACTCCGCACTAAACAAAAAATCGTTAAAAGATATCAAAGCTGATCTGTATTCATGTCTGCCAATCCAAGTTTTACATGAAAACTGATTGCATAATGCTGAAACTGACCCAAATTAATCACTTTATTTTTCTGCATGTGCATCGACGGGTATGGTTTTTTTCCATTCGATTTTTTTTTTTCATGTTTGATTTGTAATGTAATTTCAATTTCATCCTATATGGAATATGTAATGCAGTCTCTATCCATTCCTATTTGATTCTCAAGTATATATTTAAACGCAACTGAAATGAAGTACGAATACATGTTGAACAATTGTATTTCTATTCATTCCTATTTTTATGCTGCAATAATTTAAATTCAAAAAGCGATAGAATATTATGGTAGTGTTTTTATTTTTATCGTTTCCTATCAGATGCTATTTGTAATAATTCAAATTGCTGTAAATTTTGTTAAATCCATGATTTCAAATTTTTTTGTAGCTTGCAATACAATTCTTGGAACATTTTGATTTACATACTAATTGTAATTACTTGATTCTAAAAAACTGTAACTATAACAATGCTCGTCAATTGATTGGAATTGTTAGTTATTTAATCATTGGTGAAAAACCATACCTACATGGAAATGAAAGAACTTAATTGATTGAGCCTCCGACTTCGCACGTGCATGTTCTGTCAGGTTTTCATGGAGGCTAGCCATCCAAAGCTTCAAACGTAATTGTAGAGATTATGTAGATGCAGATCTCAAATAGTTGCTGTACTGATTTGGGAAACCTTAATAAACTTTTATAGTTTACCAACAGATAACTGATGTCTGATGACTGATACAAGTCATCGTAATGACATAATTTTAATTTGACACTTAACGCGGAAGATTTTGAGATCTCATACCTATTTCCGAGTCTTGGCATCCTTGTCTTGCAAATGAAAATATTGCCACGGTGTGATCTTTCCGACCGATAGAGTTCAATTACTTTGCCATTTACAGTCTGTCGCTTAGCATGCTAACTTTCATTACTTCCTCACACCATATTATATGTTTACAGCAAATTTTTTTTTCATTCACCAGATAAGTTATTGGGTGAAATCATTGTGCATTTCTCTGACTTGCAGTATCTTTCATCTCGTCGTCAATCTGCTGGTGCAAATATTGCTGGGAGTGCCATTAGAGATGGTGCACAGGTGGTGGAGAGTGCTCACCATATATTTGGCCGGTGTCATCGCCGGGTCGTTGGGAACTTCGGTATCTGATCCACATGTCTTGCTGGCGGGTGCATCAGGCGGTGTTTATGCCCTGATGACTGCTCACGTTGCGACAATAATCATGAACTGGTCCCAAATGGAGTACGCAATTCTTCAACTGCTGGTGTTTGTCGTGCTGGCTGTGGTTGATGTTGGCCAAGCAGTTTACAACCGATACATATTGGATGTTGAGAAGCAAATTGGGTATGTCGCGCATTTGGCTGGCGCTGTGGCAGGTTTGCTTGTCGGTATCAATATTCTCCGTAATCTTGAAGTTAAAACGTGGGAAAAGGTTGTGTGGTGGGCGAGCATCGTTATATATATTGGGCTCATGACTGCCGCTATTCTCTGGAATATTTTTCGTCCTGAATATGTATGATTTGATCAATTCGATCACTGCCATTGATTAATGAACGTTGATTAGGCCATGGAGGATCTCAATTGTGGTACTGATTGTAAGAATCCAAAAAATCATGAAAGGTAAAATTCCTTATGTATGTGTATTTTTCTTTTTCAAGAAAACAATCTGTGCAAACATTCGTAGGATATCTTTTTAGTTTCCATTTTGAGTTGCACTCAGCATAATGTATATATAGTACTTTGTGAACTGTATATTTTGACTCTGAATTTGCAGTAAGTGACTGAGCTGTGAAATGTAAGAGTCAATTTAATTATACAGCTAACATTGCTATTAGATTACGCTTATTTTTGAGCCGTTGTCTGCATCAAATTAACTGAAAATGTTTCATGATAAAGAATAATATATATAAAGATAGTGATTTCTACCTCATTTTCGAAACACGTGTCTCAATCTCATCCTATGAGTGGTTATTTTTGCTGTCTGGTTTATAATTTTGTTTCATCTGCTAGGTAACAATGCAGTATAATTTATAGTTTTTGCTCTTAAGCTAGATTAATTATTTAAATTATGAACAATATGTACAAATAAGATGCTTGCAGTTCTCTAAAAAAACTAGTAGAAAAAAAGCGTACCTTTGTAAGAAATAAATAAATTGCGTAAATAGTTGTATAAAAATCACGAGTGTGGCGTGTTTGAAAATGTGCCTTGTATAAAACGATGAGATTTGCATTCAAATAAATTATAATATCGTACTATAAAACGCACAACTTATACGTAATAAAATGTACTTCATATAATCATGACACTACAAAGAATACAATAATTGTATGTATATTTTGTATATTTATTTATATATAAATATATAATAAAACACACCTATTCAGATCTTTGAGGTATGTTTTATTTCCCAATGTAATACTTTTTTTTTTATAATGATCACGTTCATTATATGTATATAAATTTTTTATTATACCCTGGGCGTAAAAACAGTTGGCTCACTGAAAGATCATAGTTGTATTCTTTTTAAAAAGGAAAAATCTCGTTCCAACTTTTATTAGCAATTCCAGTGCGCTAATTTCTTTGTTTGACACGTATAAATCCATTGTATTTAAAATACATATTTGAAAATAAATTGCTATTGATTGTAAGCTTACTTAATGTAAAAGTATACATGATATAGTTACAAGATATGTAGATTGTATAAGCCTTAAGATAAATTTTTCATCACAGTTTTAATTAAATTATTAGATGCCTCAAACTGTGAATATTGTACATCTATTTTGGAATTCTTATAAGACATTGTCTAGAAGAAACTAGAGAATTAGTAAACGATGCTCAATTGTCAGGAACAAAGCACGTTCATCACAACCAGTAAGTAAATCATCTCATTGTCAGTTGACATAAAAATTATAAAACGCTGCATATCTTACAGCAAGTTAGATATTAGATTCGTAATCATGTGATTGCTTTACTGTGTCTACACCCTGAAACTTGCATAAAGAAACTTCTATCTGTTGAAGATTGTAGATATGAAAAGAATTGTAGAAAATCAGCTCTGTATATCAAGCCTAAACTGAATGGTCTTCTCATGTATGTCATATAAAAGTTATAAGAATTCAATTAATTGATTTTAGTGTGGGGCATGCCATGCTAACTTGTCATACAGTTGACCCTGACCATTTTTTTTTGTCGTTATTTTCATCTTTCAGTATCTATTCAAACCAGTGCCCATAATTTTTTCAGGTTTTTATATCAACCCAATATCTGGCTATAAATTAAAAAAAAAAAAGGTTCAACTTCAAAAGCTTAAAATGCCTATAACTCAGCGACAAAAGTCAGTATATCATTTTCTTCGTCTGAAATCATGCTTCGATCACGAAATTATTCGAAGAGTCATTTAAATAGTTTCCATGGTAATATATTACTTCGGCGTTTCAAAAATTCGAGATTCAGCTCTAGAAAATCATACATTTTTTCCAAAATAATCAAAGATATTGCACTGTGAAAAATGACTTGTTTTATACGCAAAAGTAACATATAACCACAATATCTATTTAAATGACTTATAAAATACTTTTTTGTACAAATAAGATTCAAAACGAAGAAAATGGTATACATTTTTTTGTCAATACACATCTCTTCTTATCACTGATTTATAAGCATTCGAAATTAAAGGTCAAAATTTTTTTAAATTTGATGGCAGGAGATTAGATTGGAATGAAAGTGTGAAAATATTATGGGTGCTGGTTTGAATGGGTACTGAAAGATGGAAAAAAAATTAATGGAATCGAAAATGGTCAGGGTCATTCGCAGGTTGAGTTGGCAGAGAATTTCTTATACCTATACAAATTGAACACTGCTTAATAATTATAAATAAAATTGATATGGATGTGTTCTACAAGATATCTTAAAACATGTTACTCAGAATGTAAAATAGGTAGAATACTTGTACGTAGATTTATACCAGTTGAATTGCAGAGGTTAATGAGAATGTCAAATAAGCATCGAACGATAAGCAATTGTGTAAATGTGCACATATTCGGAGAATACGTATTTGCTGTTATCCTGCTCGGCGCTTTATTTGCAAGCATATAAAATATACCATTTTCGATTTGATACTAGAGTAAAGTGTAGAATTCTGATATGGAATAATCGCAGCATCAATTCATGCGATATCAAACGACTTTCAGTACTGCAATTAATTTCCGTTACATATTACGGTGCTCCTATGCTCTTGAAATATTCGAATTTACTTTCCATTCACATTAAAACTCATCGAAAGACTCCATCTGGTGGCAGCACATATTCCAAACTAACCAGGGATGCTTATTTAGCATTATAAAAGTAGTTTTTCCATGTACATTCCACTGTCTATCGATTCGTTTTAACAAAAGAATAGTTCAAGCCTTAGCACGAAATTTTTCGTTTCTTAATATCCTAAGATTTGACTGAATTAGTTTCTGATTGAAACGTCACCTGACAAACAGTTGCGACGCCATGTTTCTTTAGTGATAATATGGCGTCACAACTGGTTATCAGCTGATCTTTTTGGTTAAATTATAGGAATATGCAAGTACAGAAAACTTCATGAAAGCGGCTGCAAATCTGCTGCTGTGCTTCGTGACATCAAGTTAATGAAAAGTAAGATATGCATAGAAAACGACTTTTATAATGGAATCAGAGTACAGTTTGTCTATTCTTTTTTATGGCACCCTACATCTCATAAAGTGTCATTACATCAAAAATACATTCTCATCTAAAAACATTGAATTCCCACACAGCACATTCATATGATAAATACATTATAGAAATATCACAACTATAATATTGTTTCATGTTTCTGTGATTATTTTAGTTAGGTTTTTAGAATATCGTGAATGTGATAAAGATGTAGCAATTACGATACTTGAAAAGTATTGAGATTGAAACGTTTTTGTAATGTTACAAAATTATTTGACAGCTGAAGTATTTACAATATTTTATAAAAGAGTACCAAATCAGATAATACAGAATAAAATGTTATGAAAACATTAAAAATGTAAACACACATTGACACGATAATTTTAATGCCACTGTTACATTTTGTGCTGTGTAAGTTATCGTTATTTATTTGAGTGTATCAAACGTCGAGCCCAATATTTGAAACATGACATTAAGAATTTCAAATTACCTAAAAAGTCCTGCGAAGGGTCTGGCTAAATTCAATGGACAAACTGTGCTCAGCTGGTATAAAAAAATTTCTACTGCCAAATGGATGCTTTCGATATTTTGAATTCGAATAATTTTATCAAAACACATTGGAAGCTCAAACAGTAAGGCCTTTGCAACAATTATTCCACCACAGTTTAAATTGGACGTATTGTAATTGTCAGACTGTAAAAATAGAATATTCACAAAAAAATGTAACGGCAATATGGAATATTAATTGATAGAATAGCATACTCTGACGGAAATGTCACCATTATTCCATTATATCATAAAAAAATCACAAAATCATTCGAAGATCAAAGAATTGACGCTAGTAGCGTGCTTTAGCCTTATTTCTGGAATTGGCGATTCCCATTGAAAGTCAATCACTATTAAATCTTTAACTTCCCTTCTTAATCACGTTCTGGCCTGATAAATTCTAAGTCACTCTCATCTTCGGAATCTGAAGCGTGCAGTTGGTCGAAATACGGCTTGGTGTTTACATCGACGACGTGTTTTCCTGTTTTTTGTTCGTTTTTCAAAATAAAAATCGATTATCGTATTAACAAATAGTAACTTTTTACTTAATTTAAGAAAAATATAAAAATGTAATATTACCTTTCAGAGGCGTTTTGAATATACTGATTTCCTTCTCGTCATCGTCAAAGAAGCTGGTACCGTCAGGAAGTAAACTAAATGCGTATCCTTTCTTGTTTTGATTTTTCTGTCGATTCATTGTTTGACATCCAGCGTAACAACAAACACCGGAAACAACAATGCCGAGGCAGATTATACCTGCAAACAAATGTGTTTTTTCTTTCAGTATAAGAATTTAATAAATATCATTACTTTTCAATTACCACTAACCAGTCAAAATGATGAAAACGATCCTTGGCATGCCAAAAACATCTTGATTCCGTTGCAATTTGAACATTAGAGGAGTAAACTTGTCGACATGTGGTGTGACAATTAACTTTGTGTCCGGTAAATAGCCAGGTGCTTGGGCTGTCACAGTATGGGATCCAGCTAACTGCAAAATCCAGTATGCTCCTGTCTTCCCGTTTCGCACACGATGCAACGAATTGTCGTACGACAATTCAGCCCCCGTTATCGGTTCGTTGCTTTCGTTGATAATGTACCCTGAAATCCCTTGATTAACTGCCCCAATCATAGCTAACAAGCTTTTTTCGTTCTCGATCCAAACGTCTGAGACGTGATCAGTATTGCAGCATGAAACGTAAACGTTCAGCATCAGAGTGCTGGTATTCAAGTATACATAATCGATCAGAGAGTTGACTTTTGCCTGATTGAAAGCAATGCCACTGTGCGAGACTCCTGGACTACCCATCTTAACGCTTGTTTCGCATTTTTTGTTTTTGGATGCCATTGTTGGATGTTGACTAATATAAGTTTTTGCCAGTCTTTGCAGTAGCTCTTCGTCGTCAGTTTCGTAAATTTTGTTAAAGAACTTTCCATGCTTATCGCCGAACGGTATTTCGACGTGCACAGAACCAGTCAACAGACTCACAGCCAATATCGCGTTCACTTCTTTCAACCAATTTGCGATGACACTCGCGTCGCTCGACAACGGATCTGCGATTGGAAACTCTAGCGAACTGTTAGTCCGCGGAATGCAACTCTGAGTCACATTCTCAAACGCATTTACGTTCGGAGCTATGTGCACAGCAAATTTCTCAATGTAGTCTGTGATGATTGGATTTTTTCTGTAGTTGCTTAATAGGTACTCGGCGAACTTGACAAGCACTTCGGTAGCAGCCGGCGAGTTTTCTTCGACTCCGGAGAGAAACAGAATCGACGGAACGCCCGTGAGCTGAACGTCTTGATTCTGTGCTCTGATTTCCAAAGACATCGCCGTTCGACCATTGTCCATTTTGCCGATCGTGTGTAATTTAGATATCTTCGGATATTTTCCGTTTAGATCGTTCAGCAAGCTATTTACGTCGATATCTGAACTGGTAAAAGCTGTAGTCGCTGAGATGTGCTCAGGTATCTCATCCTTTTCCAGCACAATGTTAAAGCTCGTCATTTCTTTGGCATTAACCACGACTGGAAGTGATTTAGACTTGTAACCTTCGCACGAGAAGGTCAGCGAGTAGGTTTGAGGTGGCAAAATCATTTGGAAATATGCCATGTTCTTCGTCAGATTATACAGAGTTGGCGAAGAGTCGATTTTTACTTTGGCTTCGCGCAGCGGACTTCCCTCTTCATTTGCAACTGATGCACGAATTCCCGTTGCCAAACCGTGTAAGAGCTCCATCAGGGGCGGTAAATTCTCTTGCCATAGCGACAGAACCGAATCGGGTGATGGATATTTACAGCAAGACAGTAACAGCGTTATCTGCAATTGTAATATTCTTCGTGTTGAGCAATGTTGAAAGTGTTAAAGGGAAATGAACTTCTCATTAGTACTTACAACAGGTATATTGTACTGTGACTTGATGCCATTTTGAAGTTCAAAAACGTTTTCACTCTCCGTATTGCTATCGCAATGCTCTCTGTGGAGTTTAGCCGCATATTGGCGGGCAAGATTATTGTAAGTATTGAAATCACCCAATGTTGAACTGTATAAAAAGAAAAGAATCATTAGGGGTAAGAAATTTAGAAGCATGATCAGTTTGCAAAGGTTAGTAGCAAAAAATTAATTAGATTTTGAGTGAATTTATCACACCTAACATCCTTGGCACCACCGCCGATGATGATAAGAGCATCAAAATTTTCGGTCAGCATCATTTGTTTGAGTGCATTTGTGACCGCGTCTACTTTTTGACTTTTGTTATTCAAACTGTCCAACAAATTCTTGCCAATCTCGTTTTTCACCGAAGGATTGCAGCTGTCTGGCAAACTATCAAATTTCGGATCAACTGCTGGTATAAAATGGAGAACAACGTTGTCGAGAAGTTTTTTTATCGGTGGATTCCCAATTTGATTCCCAATCATAACGTGTCTGGCTAAACGCTCCAAGATTTCTCGGCCAGCTGGTTGAGATGCATACAGACCACCGATCAATCCAATGTGAATTTTATTCTCTTCTGGTCCTCCTACCTGTGGATATAAACATGAGGCTGAGTCCTTCTTCGTTGAACCATTGAAACTTCAAACAACATTTGGTCCTGGAAACTGTCATTTTGACCGACAAGGACTTGATTGAACAAGACGTGATACTGGAAAGCAACTTACGTCGTGTGTTACTTTGAGAGAGTGAATAGCCATGCTGACTGAAGATTCACCAGCCTGAAATTCCGCAACATCTGGTTGAGAATTCTCCAACCTTGCTAGCCGTGAATTGAGCTCTGAATTTGTGAGGAAACCCTTTTCCATATTCGTTATGATACGAAAATCGTATGCGGAAGACCTGTAAGTCATATTTTGTGCACTTACCAAGAAGATCTAATCTACCAACAACGATCATACAAATCACGCATCAGAAGCATATGATGAAGAATGTTTATTTAAAAATACTGTTTACATCAGTATCGTGGAGAATTTTTCTGGTCTTGATTCGATTTGGGACACCGACGAAAAGCCTTACCAATGATTTGGGTCACTACTCATCAAAGTAAAATCGAGCGGAACGCCAAGTTTAGAATCAGGTACAGTCACAGTTCGAGATTCAGATTCGTATCCTGCAGCACTGGCTGTGATGTTATATGTGCCTGGGACCAAGAGACGCCAGTAGTCGCCAGTGGTGGCGGTGTAAATGTCATGCTCGATTCCTTCGACATGAATTCTCGCGTTGTGGACCGGATTTCCGATGGACGATCGAACGAAGCCATACACACCTTTGTGGGCCTAAAAACAATAGAATGATGGAGACTGACGAATATAAAAACCATAGGTAGGCAGGACTCACCAGTTCGATGAATGCCAACAGAGGTTCTCGGTTTTCGAGCCAAAAAGTTGGGAGCTTTTCGGCTGTTGGAAACTTGGCGCAACCCAATTCAAGCGTGATTTCAAAGGCGTTGCTATTTATGTAGTTGTAGTCTTGCATTCCGCCAACAACTGCGTACCATCGAGCACCGTTTGTTATTCCATCTGGGAAGCTTTCATCTAGCAAATTTCTTCCTTCGAATATCGAGGGGCACGGCTTGCCCAAATGCATCCGAGGGTGTGCATTTGAGTATGTGCTTGCAATCATTTTGAAGACCTTGTCATCTGGACTATAGTTTGGCCGGCTGTTTGCCTGGCCTGGAGCATCGTCGAACGGATAATTTGCCACCAGGGCACCGCCGTGCAGGTTCGCCGATAAGACAAACGGAATTTCATCTATCCATTTCATTACTGCTACCGTTTCTGGCTGTCTTATGTCGTTGGGCTGACCGATCACAAAATTGGATAATCAAATAAGGACGAGGAAAAGTAGCAAATAATTTCACTACGTCGGAATGCACATGGCATAGAATATTGCAGAAACATTGCTTAAATATTTCTTCATTAAAGCAGATTTTAATTCCATTGATAGACTGTCACCACTTTGCAACGAACATATTTGCGAATTGCGCGAACGATTTGGTTTGATCCATAAAATCGTAATATTTTTTTGGTAATAGCATCTCAAGAAAAAGCAATTAAATTATGAATAAGTTCGTTTTTATCTTTTTTCTTATCGTTTGTTCCTTTCCTTGGTGTTTGTGAAGTATTTCTTTCTATTACATCTGTAGCTACGTTACGGCATCTATTGGTTCTATTATGGTTCAGAACTTTCGTGTACTTTTTACCAAGGAATTTATCCTTTTTGTTACGAATAAATAACTAAGTAGAGTATTTCATGCTACAATGTTGCAGTAATATTGCATAGTAAAATAGTCCCGGAATATTTTGTGCTGCCTGGTCTGCATTGCTTTAGAAATATTGCTATCATGTTTCTGTAATATTGAGTGCCTCAATATATCATTGGAATATTTTGTGTCAAGTGGATTTTATCACTCACCTTTGACGGGGTATATTGGTCTGGGAAATCGCGGTTGAGGTCAATGCCATTAGCGTTACTTCGTCCTTGAATTCCGAGAACATCACCAACTTTGGAGGCTTCGTACCCGTCTGGGTTCATGCTTGGCATTACGTGCAGTCTCGTTGTATTCACGATTTCCGCCACCCGTTTGTCGCTTCCATAATTTTCACACAAGTATTGCAATAACAAGAGCAACATTTCTCTTCCAATAACTTCGTTGCCGTGCATATTGGCGACTAACTTTACTTCTGGTACTCCGGGTTGATGTTTACCGGGATCTTTCGTCACTTCCATTACGTACAATTTTCGACCTTGAACCGAGGTTCCAATGTGGTAGAGATTCGTTAAGTTTGGATACATGTTGTGCAAGTCCATCAAAAAATCTTCCATTTCAGTGTAGTTATGGTGTTTGAAGTCGATGTGATGGAAAAACCCAAACTCGTTACGGGGTCTGATTAGTTCGTCGGCAGTTGGCAATTGACTTCTGGCTAAAAAAGAATAAACAGAAAAGATATGGTACCATGCTATTCCATGCTAATATTATACATAGAAAAAAAAAAATTATTAAAAAATTAGGATATGCACAATTTTCATTGTGGTGGGAATTCCATGCATCTGTAAACTTAATACTTTGACATAATGTATCATTGCTGGGATGCATCTGATTTGCTAAATTCACAGAGGTTTTGTTCGTTGGAAATGAAGTATATGACCATTTTCTCAAAAACATCAAATTATTTACGGTGTGGAAAATTATAAAAGCATTTCAAAATTCAGCAATTTAACACGATGTATCATTCCAATAATGCATCAGATTTCCATTTCATTTTTTGAGAACCTCAAATGAATATTTCTTACTTTTTTTATACCTGAACTACGCTCTGTTCCAATAATAATACGTCTTAGATCAGAATCAAAAAAAACTGGAATGCAAAAAGTGAGTTTTCTTTGTGGAAAAAATATTGCGAGTTGAAATTGGACATCAGGAATATTGAAAATGCAAAAAGAAAAAATAAACCCAAATTTTTTTTCACGTTTCAAGGGAAATACATGGTCGCTCAAGTAATCAGACATAGTACCATTATTGAGAAAAACGTGTTTGGGTATAAATAAAATGCAAGCAAAATTGTTTTGAAGCTTTTAAAAAATAGTCACCGAGGTAAATTCTTAATGAACGAACTCCTTTCTTGGTTTTCGAAATCGGATACACCGTTGAATTAATAAAACTTGTTAAAGTATTAAATTTACAGAAGCACATAACTTCCACCTCATCAATTTTCATTACAACAAAAATACTCGGCTCGATTACAAGAATAATAAAATTAGTAGGTACCACTAGGTTAAACGAAATGATCTGTCACATAATAAGTTTGAGAAAATGAAAGTGAAGGTATTAGTAAATATAAAGTGAAAACAACGAAGCAAATTATACAAGAAACATTCCGTAACATACTACAAAGCACAAGGTACAGAGAATTAGAAAATCATAAAATCAAAATAATAATAAATTGTATTTGCAATAGGATTTAGGGAAAATAGGTATTAAGTGTTCATTTAAATACACAAGTGACAGATAATATAGTATTTTATTCTTTTTTTGACATTGCATTATACAATATATTATAGGTATAGTTGAATCTCGCAGATCAACGATACCAAATACATAATTCTACACATAATAACGTAGTTATAGTCAAAGAAAATTAAATGCTTGTTTCATTTACTTTCTTCCCTTTTTTGAAAATTGATCATAAACATACAGTACGATCGAAAATATTGCTACTGCCCTGTCATATGACGCGTATGACTAGTTGTACTTAGATTCTGTTTTCTTTTCCAAATGATTCATGTAATTAAGTAAATAGTATATAATAGAAGGTAAATACTTCCTCGAATAGCACCAATTTTTGAATCATTATTAACGGAATTTAAATACTTCAGATTTAATACACAAAACAAAGCAATTTGTACAAAGAAAATTTTATTTATTAAGTGTACAAACAAAATTTCAGTAAAGTGAATCGTTAACACGGAACAGAAAAAAAATGTATTCGTAACAAAACGTGATTTTGCCAAATCAACGCACATGCTATAAAAATTAAATCGTCATGTTAGAAAAACCACGTAAAATAAAAATATTGCAGTGTCTGCACATGCCTAATGATTTTCTGCTGTACACAACAAGATAAATAGCAATAATGAGAGTAATTACGAAAGATAGGTTTGTCACCGGTAATTATTCAAGAATCACTAACTAGTTTACTCATAGAAAAAAAAACAATTGAAAAATTAAAATTCTGTTAAGCTATCATAAAATTAACTCTTCTATACCTTGTGCTTGTAAAATAATGTGAAAATAAATCGCTACCACCGTAAAATTAGCCTTAAACATTGTTGGGAGGATAAAATGGATGATTACAAAAAAAAAAAATGTATGACAGCGTAATTATTGTCATAATGAATTATAAGCTAGATTGATCTCATTGTTATTACAATATATTGAGAATAAAATGAAAAATACCGTAGTTAAGTAAAAAATCGAAAATATTAAAAAATAAGTAAATATGTTATGGAATGTTGCCTCTGGAGATCATAATTAACAGTCAATAAGAGCTCCGCAGATCTGATAAGAAAAATGAATTTTCTCGAATTCTGTGCCAGATTCCACCCTATACGCGATATTTGATCTCGATACTTTATTTTTAGTCATGATTATGGCATTGTTATTATATAGTATATATATATTGTTTTGATTTTTTGAAATGTTATAAAAATATAATTTGAGACAAATTTGTTGATAATTGTTAGCTAATTTAAAATAAAACAAAAACCGATAATAAAACATACATCGATAAAATTAAAGTGTAAAGATATGATAAGTTCAGATATCATCAATCAATATTCCGTAAATTGTTCACAGCGATATACAATAAACACAATTCAAGAAATACGAACGATCAGTTTAGATTTAGTAATCATCTCTGACTCGTAAAGACGCAATCATTCTTCGCAGTGGAGAAAAACGCGACTGATTTACCATCTCAAGTTTACCTTGGTCAGACGTTTCGGGATCGCTACGCAATGTGAAGTTAAAAATCGTTGGTCCACCTTCAGCATTTACTGTCAGCTCTACTGGCTCACTTGGCATATATCTGAAGAAAATGAAATTTCCTCAGACTATTTCTTTGAACAAATTATGCTTCACATGGGTTTTATCTTATTACAAAGTTTTTGATCATTTCATATTATTTTCTAAATCTTAGATATTACAAATACCGTTTTATTTTACAGCTCAGATGATTATAGCTTAGACTCAAGGGAAGGTCAATATGAATTTTATTTTTTTATTTTCCTTAGCTAGTGTTGAAGCAGCGATATTATTTTCGGAAACTTTCAGAAATTACTGCGAGTTTACTTTGAATGTGAATTTCCTACAGTTTAGTCTTTCTGAACAATCTATCAAAATTTTTTATAATTTCTTGGAATTCTGTAGAAATATCTTAATTTCTTGAGAGAAAATTTATTTGAAAAGATTTATGCAAAAAGCTTGACATATTTTCTTGAAATTTTTGTACAGCTTTCCATAATTCTAGTTGTATTGAAAATATTCTTTTGTAGATATTTCTGGACCCATTAGCAGTACTTTACAAATATTAATTTCAATCATTTCGCAAAAACGTCTAATTAATCATAAAAAATAAAAATCCATCCGAGTTTTCCATTACGCCATGATTCCCGAGAATACACGGGAATACCAGAAGCTGGCCTTTTTCAGATTTGTGATAGAATATGAAGTTTGGAAAGAATCTGAGTTGTTCCCAGAAATTCATTCGATTTCCAAATGTAACTCGACTTGGTAATTAGAAATACTCAAAAACTCAGAAACTTGAAGTTCTTCAAACCTTCAACAGAAAATGGACATTCAAAACAATGTGACTTTTTTCAAAAAACTCTCTGGAAATTTCTGAATCTCTCAATCATTGTCAAGGTAATTTAAACTTGTTCGGAAAGAATGCAAAAGTTTTTTCAGAACTGTTCAAAAATATGGTATATTGCGGAGACTGAGAAGAAAAAATAAACAAGTAATTTATAAGAACTTCTTCAACAGGGGAATTTCACAACGGAACGTGTTTGGTAATGTAGCAGTCCAGACAAAAAATCAAACTCACCCCCATGCAGCAGCGTAGATGGAATAAGTACCGGGAAGTAAGAGGCGCCAGTATTCTCCACGATTGGTAGTTGAGATATTGTGTTTTATTCCGGCGACAACTATACTCGCCCCTTCGATTGGCTGACCATCCGTGTCTGTGACCAGACCTGCACATTGCAAAATAAAGTGATTTCTACTTTAGTTAAAATCAAGCTTTAATCAAACTGAGTATCCTTCTACCAAAAAAAATCTCCCTGAGCAATCAAATGAATCAGACTTGAAATTAGAAGAGTATTAATTAAAATTTTGTTCCGTACCAATATTTGCTTGTACTAAGAAAATTATATTCTTTTGTTAAAGGAAATTATAGTAAGCTCGGTATCGTTACAATAAAATTTTGAATATTGTTGGAATTACAAAAAAATATGTTACAAGGAAATGTTAATTACAGTTGCCAATATTAAGTTGTTTGTTGTAATTGTAATGTTTTCAGTTGAATTGTAAAACCTTAAGAGCTGTTTATTGTTGCACCAGCATCAAGTTATCGCAATAGTAAACAAAAAATAAAGTATGGGTGGCTAAAATATTCACAAGCTGGAATTTATAGTTAGAGTTGAAAAACCAATTTCCCTTTGGCGTCAAGAACCATTTTTTCAGTTATGGTACGGAATGAAAATTGTCAAGAAGTGTACAGTATTAAACAGTTAGAACTAAACATTTTTGTTGTTGTATTTAAACAAATAGACATACCCTTAATTCCGATGTGTGCTTGTTCGAGATACTTGATCAAAGATTCTTTGTTGAGTCTCCACTCTTCCGGCATTTCATCGGCTGACGGATACTTGCAGCAGCTAAGTTCAAACGTGACTTCGAATGAATTGGACCGTGCATAATTGAAGTCTTGCATCCCGCCAGTAACTTCATACCTGAAGTTATGATGAGAAGAGGAAACCCATTAAGTACTGTCAATTTTACTGAAAGTTCAGTGAAGTGTCGGAAAAAATCTTTGCTTACCAATAGGCGCCGTTTACAACACCACCTGGAAAACGTTCCGGTGGACAAGCGTTTCCTTCCCGCATGGTCGGATGATTGTCAGCGTAAACGTGTGCAAGGTGTTTGAACAATTCATCGTCCGGAGATTTGCTTTCTATGCAGCATTCCCGGCGAATTCTGAAATGGGCAAAAATTCCGATTTTGATTTTCGATTACTGCATATGTGGAAGAAGCCTAAGACCACTCAAAATATGCAGGGCGCTAAGATAAAGTGATTTTCATCCATGAGGGCTTTGTTGACTGCTAAGCATTGACCGAGCATATTATCATAATCATGTTATCCAGTAAAAAATCCGTAACAAATTGAGGGCCATTTCCAGGAAATTTCCAGGTTTTTTAAAGACATTCAGGAAAAATAAAAATACATGAATGCAGAAGGCACTCACATAATCGGCGCGACGAACGAGATATACTTTATTTCTACTATAACCTGTTAATAGGGAAAAACGGAAAACGCGATTCAAGGCGGAATTGACTTTTTAAAAACATTTACGCAGTGTAGACAAACAAATATATATTTCGCGGCAAACCTTAAAAATAGAATATTTCCAGGAAACAAGAAAAATTTGAAGATATTTCCAAGACTTTTTAAGGACTTTCAGGCACACTGGACACGATGATAATGTAACCACCAATGTCTTTTTGTGTATTATACTAACAAAATAGAGCTAAGAATGTTAAAAGTGGTTGAGTACGTAATTTTACATATGATCAGATCGAAGGTATCAACGACTTAAAAAAATTTACATTTTGTCCTATGGGTAAGGTAGTGTATTAATTGAAACCATAAAGATTTGCACAATTTGTGGTACACCACTGAAAAAATTGTGTTGAGCATCTTGAGAAGTTGGCCGACTATTGTCTTATGAGTTAATCACTTACGGATTGAACTTTAAAGAACGAATGCAAACAACGAATTCGTGTCAAGGTTTCACTCAATACACGTTCCAAATACAGCACTACTTCTTTACGTATCTGGATTATGCGAACAATCCAAATCCACCGGACTCAACGCGTCAAAATCGGATACCCAGACTGTCCAGATAGTTTGAGTACTCAAGTACTCGAGTATTCATACTATCCAAAGTATTCCAACTGTTCGAATAGTTGAAGAACTTCATTTATTTGGATACTTAAAGTATTATAATAATGCGAGTAGCTTGGTTTCTCGTGCTGGGTTAGTGTTAAGATACTTGTACTACAAATATTACAGTTTACTTATAACTACTATTACATGTATACTATCAAAATGTTTGCAAATTCACTACAGATTTTCTATGCAGAATTGGAGCCAGAGCACAATTTCAGTACAGCAAAGTGGAATTGCCATACATTCCATGTGAATTTGACAGCTAACTCACAATCTTAAAGTACTTTGTTGCAAAAATACACAATGGTTTTCAAATTTCTTGAATCTATGGTGTGAATGTAATTTATTTGCAAATATTTTACAAAGTGTTCTGGATATACTAACTATTCGAATATTCTAACTACATAGATATTCGATTCCACGTGATAATATCCTAAAGTTTTAACCCGCGACAAAATATCTCGTCAAAATAACCCATGCAATAATAACCTACGACAATAATATCATGAGACAAAACCTCCTGATGACAAAACTTCATACAGCAAAATAACTGTAGACAAAAACATCTCACGACAAAACATCACCAGACAATAACATCTCACGACACACATCTAGGGACAAAATGACCCCATCTGCGTTGTATGGGTGTGTATGGGATCGTCAGGATGTCCTAATCCTAACCCAAATCAATTGTGTGTATCCAATACGTGTTATGACTACTTTTTTCACTTATGTTATCAAGCTGTATACACTAGTAACATTGAAATAAATATTGTTCTCCTGAATTTTAACGCTTGTTATTTTGTAAGTCTTATTTGGTCCCTGTATCTTTTGTCGCGGGTTAGTTTGTCAATGATATTTGGTCACTGTTTATTTTGTCTTGGGTTATTTTTTCATTTGATATTCTTGTCACTAGTTATTATGCCTCAGGTAGGTTGAGACATATTCACTTGGCACCGGATACTCAGTCTATCCAGATATCCGAATTGCCCGGTTACTCAAATTATCTAGATTTGAGGTTTTATAACTGACGAATTCGAGCAATTCGGAAATCCTGAAAGTCTCATATAAAGTAACGACATTTTTACTCTTTAAAAAATGCTCAATTTCTCAAATTGTTCAAGAAATTTTGCATAAACCATTTTTAAATAACAAATATCTGAGCTATCGAAATATAGATTTTTCTTTCGACAAACCAACTTTTAACAACCAAAACGTGATTAAAAATTTAAGATTTTTTCCTCGAGTGATTGGTTTCAACATGAATCCTACCATTAAGTTATTTTTGTTGGTTTGACTCCGCAATCCCGGGATATCAGTGATTGAAAATTAATGAATTTCAAGAATATTTCAAGAATAGGAATCCAAAAAATTTTGAAACAATACAGGCGTCGCAGTCTCACTTGTAATTACAAAATTTCGAAAGTTATGAAAAATTTACTAAGCTAGAAATCTCACCCTGAATCGTAGGGGTAGCTAGCAACAACGGCACCACCATGTATATTCCCAGACAAAACAAACGGCTCTGTGGCTATCCATGTCATCATAGCAACAGTTTCATTCTGCCTTCCTTCCGTAATACTGCCTCGCCTTTGACCAGCCAACTTTCTATCGAATTGATCGGGAAAATTTCGATTCAAATCGACGTGATTCGCATTTTCACGACCGACAAATCGTGATTTAGATTCGCACAATCCTTCCTGAAATATTACAGAGCAATTAGATCTGTTTAATTAAACGTATACAAAGATGTTACATCGAAGATTAAATTCGTCTGAATGACATTTTTTTATTAACCCTTCGTCTGCACATGAGGTCATGTTTACTCCAAATTTTTCTTTGTACTTGAATAGCGCTGAGTGGTACGGTCAACTTGAAGCATGTTTCTCGATGGTTACATTTTTCATTTTTAGAAATCTGATTGCACAGACTTAAAGTTTAATGAATTCAATCCAAAAAGTATCTTCACCTTTTATTCGATAAGTGCATAGTTGCTGAGATATTCAAAATAAAATATTGTGTAGGGACTGATTGACCCCATATGCAGTCGATAGGTTGTGGTGGAGGTATGCAGACGAAGGGTTAAACATCAAGCACTGGAAACAACAAATCTGGAATTTGTGATAACGGTAAATAAAGAAAAACTTAAGCAGTGAAATTCGATGCGAATAAGTATCCACAGATACTGGATTCGCTTTCTGGTCCCGTCGTTTTCGAGTTGTCAAAAATTTTCGAATTTGCCGCGTAAAGTAACGGGAACCAAACATCTGCGCGGTAAAGGGAATGCCACTCACGATCTATTTTCAGTGCTCATAATCAGTGCTGCCACGCATTCAACATGACTTTTCCTTTGTTCCTTACTATATTCGTAAACAACGCACTAAACTGTTTCATACAGGCTTATTAGTAAGCAGTGGGCACGTAATGGACCAGATACTAGGTTATTTCTCTGCCTTTTGACTAGTAGTTTTATTGATATTGGAGCGCTTTTGGGCTGTATTATGAAAATCTGCTAGAGCATTTTGTATTCCGTAACTCAAAAAGGGCGTATAAGAATCCGTCAAAATTTATACCAAATATAAGTATATTACATCACACAAGAGTTCCTAAATTTTACGTGTGAACATCATTTTTAGAATATCAATGCACTTGATACAAATTCGTTCCGAGTATGTGCAGGGAAAAACAAAACTGTATCTTTGAAGTTGCGATGGTTATTGCAATGAGTAGCTAATTGATTTGCAGCCAAAGAAAGGTTGAATGATCGATCATTTTTACCTGGGATTTTTCAAAACCGTCGGGGTTCATGGACGGCATCAGGTATATGTCGGTGTTGTTGACAAGCTTAGTGACTCTCTCGTTTTTCCCATAATTGTGTAAAAGGTACTGAGCGAGATAGACGAGTAATTGTCTGCCAACAGCCTCATCGCCGTGCATGTTAGCAACATATTTGACCATCGGCTCGCCGAGCCGACGGTTATTGACGTTTTCCGATATTTCGAAAACCAGCAAGTCCCTACCCTCGACGGATTTACCAATGGAATGGACCTTTGCCAAGTTAGGATAACTTTCGGTGAGGTTTTTCAGCAGCTCTTTAAGCTCCTCATAGTGCGTGTAATGCGGGGTGATAAAATTCTCATTAATATCCTGCTCGCTCTCGTCGGCCTCGCGCAGCGAATATCCGTCACACGTTAGGGGTATTGTAAATAATAAAAAAACAACACTTGCAGTGCACTTTAGCAAACTATACAGTTCCATTTTCGCAAGGGAAACTTAACGCGAAAAATGGAAAAATTGGGCTGACAGCAAAGAGTCAGACCAGCTCCTCTCGTCGTCCCGTTTTAATCGGAAAGCTCGACTGACGTCAGCAGAGAACATATTGTGGCTCCCCGGTGGAGAGGGGGGGGACCCAAATCCCACGTGAAGTAGTGACGTCACACGACCGTCTTTTACCACCAACGCGAAAATCAATATACATATATGCGCTTACATTTCACACCCACATTGCTTTTATATTGCGGTATCGACTTCATAATCGAGCTGCTATCATTATCAACTATCTACCTATCAGGAATTTTGAAGTATAATGTACTTAAATTTTATCATCAGATCTGTCGATTCTGATTCACTTATCGATCGAGTGATTCTTCTAATTTTCCCTTTTTTTTCTGATCGCTGCTTACATATTCCGAAATTAATAAGGTGTAAAATGACATGTCAGGACACAGTTTTTATGTGCAATCTTCACGCCAAGAGAGGTAAAAATTAAGCATCACAATCACAGCTTCTGTAATTCACTTGTCCTGACATGAATAATGCCTAAAATTCATGTTTACTATGCCATGTAATTTTACTTAAAAAATCTTAAAAGCCACGAACTGTGAATGACATCCCTAATTATGGTTTCAAACTGCGTACAATAAGGATAAATGTCTCGGTCGATAAAGGTAGAGTAAAAAGTAACACGTCCTAAATTAAATTACTCGATTGATTGCAAATTTTGAGTCAAATACATGATCTAACGACTGTGATTGGCTAAGGCAGTGCCAAATCACCGAGCAGTTACTCAGAGCGCGTTAAAAAGTTCAACTTAGACTACAGTCTTTCAATCCTTGCAATGAATTCGCGTATGATTTTACACATCTTAAATCATCTTAATACACTTATGGAATAAGATTTGTTTTAGATAAATATAAGTAGAAAAGAAAATACTGTTATTGGTCGGTCTTCCACTAATTACCAGCCTTCCAATATCAAGTAAGTTCAATAATAATAAGATGCATCCTCATTCGGGAACAATTTATTGTAACTGTTTATCTAGTCAAGATTTTAAATTCTCGCATCAATAAAATACTGAATGTTGTTAGTGGCGATTAGCCTAAACATATAGATAAATAAAATCTTCGTAACGATTTTAGGCGTATAAAAAACAACTACAAGCTTCGAGTTTGTGAAGATCGTATATTTTCACATGATTACCACGCAGTCATCGAGAACAGAAATACTTTTACGTTTTATGAGAATGGGTATTTACGTTTTGAGGAAAAAAAATAAACGATTTTCTCGAATTAGTTAAAAAGTACCAAACCATTAATTCACATTTATTTACAATTGACATCTTGGGAAAGTAACTGTTTGTCAGATGTAATTGGCATTACCCAGAAGATCTGGCGGCCTTTCTTGCATAGTATCTCTCTAATGCAGCTTCGAAAATCGGTCCAACAGTTCGTTTTTGCCATATTGATATTTTCGGTGCTTCAGGTTCCATTTTCTTCACCCTTTTCACCCCATCCTCTGCGTCTAGTTTATCCTCAGATTGTTTGGCGCTATTTTCAGCAGCAGATATATTTGCCTCAGGCTTGACGTCGCTGTCTGCTTTGTTTGTATCACTCGGAATGTCCTTAGTCTTCAGTTTACCATCATCCGATGATAATTTTATAAGCTTTTCTGGCGTTTCTGCCTCACTTTTCTCAGCCACTGTCGTTTTTAACATATCTTCTTCATTATCACACTCATCTTCTGAACTTGACTGAGATATTTCTGCGGCTCTCTTCCTGTACTGACGGTTACTTCCTCCTTTTGCAAGGGTTTTTCTAGACTTCTGCAGTTTGGCTAAATTTCTTTCATTTTCATGGTCAGAATTCTTCTCAGAGTCTGTAGTCAGTGGGTCATCTTTATCCACATGATCTTGATCTTCCTCAGACTTCTCGATATGAGTTATTTCTGTGTTTGCTGAGTCTGCTTCTTTCTTGACCTCCTTGTCTGTTTCATCAGCGTCTTTTCTGTTAACGTCGACAGTTTGTGTATACAAATGCCTGTAAAATCCAGATATATCCTGCTGTTTTGTCACGTCGCCGATCGCCTCTAATCTATCCATTCTCTTTTCTTCCTCCTCCATTTTCTTGAATTCTTCCAATTTTGCCCTATAAGCCGACGTGACGAAACTTTCTTTGTCAGCGAACATCGCGCCCTCTGCTTCACGCTCTTTTTGTACCATTCTTTCGACTCTGTGTTCTTGTTCCCGTTTTCTGCGCTCTGCCGCCTTCAACAGGTTTTCGATATACTTTGCCTTCTTTTCCACTGTTTTTTTATTTATCTTTTCTTCAATTTTCGATCTTTCAATAGTGTCATAAACTTCATCATACTGATACACGGTTGGGTCTTCTTTCAATGCACGTTTCATTGTTAATTGCGTTTGCTTTTTGACCAAATTCTTTTCACCCTCTGCTCTGAGTGCTTTTCTAACCCAATCTGATCCGTCATCCGCATCCGAGCCACTGTCTTCCCCAAAAACATTTCCAGGCTTGGGTACAGAGAGCCGATTTTTGCTCGGTACAATGAGTCCATATCTGTAATTGATGAAACACATAAACAAAAATTCTCAGACAAATCTATGTAGAATTTAATCTTGAATGTGCAAAGATAAAGTGCGAAATAAACTGTTCAGAAATTCTTTTGTATTGAAAAAGAAAAATTGTTTGATCAACATTATTCAACATTATCAGAAATTACTCACCGTTTATCTTCTTTATTTTCATTGGTCATATTAGAAAGGGATTAAAGAAACTTTTGTGATTAAATTCTTGTGATAATTATGTTACCATCACCCTATTGAACTACGTATACGTTTGTATTCTGTAGGTTTTGGGGTTAGGTAATGGGTTCGTGACTTAATCGTTTTATTTAATAAAAAACGGACCCTAGAATAGCATTTGACACTTGAAGCTTCGTTGTTTCATAGGGACTGTAGGGTACCCTATTTTAGAGTGTTTTTTAACATAAATAGATTCATGGAACTAAGTTCCGGATTACCACAGAGAAGCATATCCGAACTGACCCAGACGGTAAGCGATATTCTGTAGGTAAGCGCCGTAAGCGCATATCTGTAACTGACTCGAAGTCTGCCGTATTTAGAGTGTGTTCCGAATCTAGCTGGCGGTGCTAAAAATTCTATAAGACAGAGATAGAACTAGTTACGTACTCGGCAGTGCAAGAGAGACCAAAGATTGTCGACAGCACTGAGCACTGGCAGATAATTTCCGAACGCACCCTTAGCATTACAGAGGCAGTGAATGTTTATCATTCCATTGGTTATTCTGTTAACTGAAGAATATATCAATATACGGTTATTCGTACAGTTTCGATTATTGATTTCCATAAATACGTTCAGCATCATTCAGTACTTTCATGATGCTAAATACAACCGAATATTGGTCAGTTATCGACATGTGCTTGCCGCCTAAGCACCGTATACAGACATACATGCTCTAAGGACACAAGCCATAAACTTATGCACAGACCATGCGGGAATTTGCTCTCCGGCGCAACCCTGCCAACTTCTCTCGGCAGTTGGCAGTGCCGCATTTCTTCTTGTAATTCTGTAAACAAGCAGCATGCGATTTTTTAAAATATAACGGATCTGTGCTCACCGAACAATAAAATGTAGCTTATGACAGTATTATTCCTGAGAACAAGGTGTCAATCGAGCATTAATCGATCTCGGAATTATAATTGCTTAGTAGTGACTAAATAATTCTGACATCAATTTGTAAAAAGTGAAATAGTGTTTTTGACGGTTGGATTTGATTTGCGATCAATGAACTTGATGTATAAGTCGATACATTCACATTTCATTACCACCTACACCATTCTAATCCTATATTTTTAAGAAGGTAAGTGAAAAATTATGGATATTATATAACACGTATCTTATATTTAATCTATCGTAATTATGTGACAGTGATATAGTAATTCTCCTAGGATTTAAATACTGTGTCAAAAATCTTATATCTTCATGTTTAAACGGCATCTTATAAAATTTTGTGGCAGATCGTTTTCAAACAATCTTCTGCATCACAAATAGTTTCATCGATGTCACAAACAAGTCATACGAAAAAATAATGTAAAACCATATAATCAACTATATGGAAATAACAATTATTTAAGATAAAATTAATAACACATCAACAATTTTCCTTATAGATCCTACATTTTAATGATGGCCTTGGAAGCATCAATAGTGGAACGTCTCCAAGAGTTGAGACGCTGGCAAGTGCAGCAGCAAGAAAGATTGCTTCAACACCAACAAGAGCAACGTGAAACCTTGAGCCGTGAACAAGTCCGCATGTATCAAGCACTGGGCTTGTCTGTTCAAGACATAAGCGGCGAAGAAAATAGAAGTATTGATCCTGTTTTCAAAGATTCCCTAGAAGAAAACTGTGTGATCGATACAGCTACAATGAAACATGAGAATCTCCTGAAAATTCTTCCTGCAAATGCTGACCCTATAAAACACTTGTCACCTCAAAGGCAGCACGAATTGCCCTATGATTCTAGCTTTAGTTCACCCCATCAACATATCGTACCTGACAAAAAGAGTGTAGATACTCCTGAAGCTACTCAGTTGTCAAAAAATTTTGAAAAACAGCTTTTTGAACTATGTATTGATGATTCGTTGAACATTGCTGCAAGATCAGATGCTTCAGATAATTTGGATGCCATTGCTAGTGATAAAAAGGATAGCAGGGAAGTTAACTTTAGGACAGAGTTAAAGGAGGCTTGTAAAAGTATTCCAGAATTGTTAATTGAAGGTGTAGAACCATTGCCACCAGACAAGCCTAAAAGGAAGTCCATCATTATAGACGATATTCCCGTTCCATCTCCAAAAAAGGATTTCCACACTTTGCTTGAGGAGAGATTAAGGGAATCTGAAAATGAAAAGTCAATCAATGGTACTAACGCCAAGAAACCAGTGAAAAGACCATTTTTAAAAAAAGGTCAAGGATTGGCCAGATTCAGATCGGGTGCAGCGGCCTGTAGCAGTTCACAACGTTCAAGGCCACGTACCATGTCACTGCCTAGTACGGTCAAAATGGAAAATGGAAAGAATGTAAAACCCCGTTCTGATAAACCTGGGGAAATATCAAAATCTGTGAAGAAGGTAGCCCAAAAAACCGTTTCAGTACAGAAGAATTGTTTTCCTAACATTCCGAACAGAGCTCAGAGCAGGTTGAGTCTGAAAAACGTGAAACCACCTGTCAGAGTTCGTAGCAAATCGATGTGCAATCCACGGGAACCACAAAGGGAGAATAATACCAAACATGACACCTCAGACATTGAATCTAGGACTAAAAGAGAGCTTGAAGAAGTGAGAATTTTTGAACTTCTCGAGGAGAAGGCTGAGAATTCTAGTTTTTGTTCGACATCAAGCACAGTTGTTGCTTTGCTGCAACAATCCGTTCAATCAACGCCACTTAAATCTAAAAGCGTTAGCAAAAATAAGGTTTCGACGTTGGCACAGAAATGGAGAAGTAAAGAGCACGATATTAATGAAGATTTGCTACTCGCCGAAATAGTTTACACAACACAGAGCAATAATTCTGCTACTACCTACACAAAACATCAGCAAAGAGAAATGTCCGAAAATTCGCCTCTCGGAAGAGACGTATTAAACTTGGAGAATCGGGCGACTGATAAATATGAGATGCTTGAAATTTTCGACGAAAATTCAGCTGAAAATATCTGTGAACTTCCGTATGGTACTGATGTTGATCCTAATTACGGAACAGACTATCAAATAAGTGAGGAAGCTCATTGTGAAAATGAGAGAAATATTGACCATCAAGTTAATTACGAAAAAAATACTAGTCTGCATGTTCGATTTTCAGAATATAACGAGTACAAGACAATGACTGATACTTCCACTATATCAATGGTATCTGAAGCATCACGAAATTATTCTGATCAGAGGGCGTGGAGCGATTGTTCGGTTACTACGGATTCTTCAGATGCTGATGAATCCACTTCTGTTATCGGAAATAATCAAATTAGAAGCTTGAAGGGCTCCATGGAGATGCCATCCAAAGTTATCCAACCACGGCAAATGAATTCTAAAAATTACACAAATCATTATTACAATGACAATTCATCTTCAGATCTAAATCAAAATCAGCAAGAAGAGTTTAATGTTAAAGAACAGTCTGAGGAAAAACATCGTGATGATAATATCAATATTTCAGATTCAGCATCAGAGAACTATGATAAAAGTGAAAACTCAGAAAGTGAAAACTCAGAAACTGAAAACGAAGGCTTGTCATTAGCAGACGCGACTTTGATCGAAGAAGAGTTGACTTCAATGCAAACGGGAGAAGAGAATGGCTTGACATTCAAATCAGAGCTTTTAAAAATTCGATTACTGGAATTGGAACGAGAGATCGAGATTTTCAGAAAGGAAAATATAACAGTAACAACGCTGAAAGAAAAGCTGCAGGAGGAACGGAAAACATTGGAGCGTAATTTGAAGGAAAAAGAGGCCCATTTCGAAGAACGTAAACAAAGGTTGGAGAACGCTACCCAAGAAGAGAGGAAAAGATTGGCTAGAGAAAAAGCAGCTCTAGAGAATCGGTTGAAAGATGCATACGTCAAAGCTCAGCAAAACAAACAGGAACGGCAAGAAGTTCAAAGTCTGAAAGATCAATTAGAGGAATTGAGAGATGAAATGAACCAGAAAGAAAGCAGATGGAATGCCGCTCAAGCCAGGCACAGAAGTCAGGTGAGAATTTTACAGTCGGAAAATTCAAAGCTGAAGCAGGAAGTTCAGAAACTTCAAAATACACGAAAATCAACAACGAAATTAAGGCTTCATAGTAAAAGTGTTATACCTTCAAACACCAAAGCTATACATCAAATAAACAAGGCGTTAGAATCACAAAAGCATCTGCCACGAAAGCAGGACTCGTCTTCTGACGAGGATGCATTTCTGGTGCAACCAATGATGGAGGCGATGCATTTGGACGAATTGAACAATGAGGATTGTGACCAAGTGAATTCCGACGGAAGCAAAATGATCGTTTATGACAGAAGCCAGCTGGGATCAAAGAAGAGAAACTGTACTGCAAGGAAGCGAGACTTGTATGAAAACCTACTAAAAGATGCAACTATAGGCTTGAAAGAGAATGAGGAAGCCACGCAGAAGGCAGTCCAAGGCATGGAAAATGAAAAGAATTTATTTAAATGTAACGAGCTGATTGCAAGACCTTTACATGAAGCAAATCAAGCGAGAGATTTGTCTGATAGAAATAATTTCGAGCAACGGGACAGCCTTTCGAAAGGTGAGAGTGAGAGCATGATTGGAGAAATAATTGACGCCGATAATGAAGAAGGAAATGACGATTATGCCAACAAAAAGAATTCATCACTGAAAAGTTCCGCGAGCAGCAAGGAAACCATAGGTACTTTCAAAAGGCAAAAGTCGCCGAATGACAAGAATGGGGTGAAAGTAGACAAACAAGGTATAAAAGAAGTGCAACATGCAGATGGTCGCGTTGAGTTCTGGTATGCAAATGGCAATGTCAAGAAAATTTCTGCTGACGGCATGATCACAAAGTTGATTTACTATAACGGAGATGTTTGCGAGAGCAGGGAAGACGGCAGCGTTAAATATTTTTATGCCACTACAAGAACCTGGCACACCACAATGCCCGACGGACTGGAAATTCTGGAATTTCCTGAGTATGATGAAGTTACAGTTTCGATCTATTTGTCACTATCTATTGATTAGACATCGAATCGAGATTAGTTTTATCATTTACTATTTGCAAATCTTGCTTGCCACAGTGGACAGGTGGAAAGGAGATCAAAGGATGGAACTGTAGAAGTATCGTTCCCTGATGGTTCCGTCAGAATATTGCAGTCCAACGGGACAGAAAAATGGGCTCTCCCAGACGGAACTTTAGCCGAAACTTCAGCAGATGGTGAAAAACTCCTCATTTTGCCTAATGGCCAGCGGGAAGTCCATACGAAGGATCACAAAGTAATAATTTGTACATGGATCACTTAATTTTTTTAAATTGCTCTGAATATTTCTTCGTCATAGATTAACTAATTATTTATTTCTTTTTTGTTTAATGCTTATTTTTTCTCATTTACGCTAAAGATATTACTAGCATATTCAATTAATTAAGCATTCGTGTTTTCTTAACTCATGAAAAATATCGCTTTCTCGCAATCAGAGGCGGGAGTATCCGGATGGAACAGTAAAATTGGTCTATCCAGACGGTTCCCAGGAAACACGGTATGCCGGTGGCAGAGTAAGACTCAAAGACAAAGACGGAAACCTTCTCATGGACTCGCAGCATCTGTAACATATTAAAATAGAGAGTTTTTAAGACTGGATTTAATTAGTTCGTAGGTATATCCATGTATAGATTTATGTGTAACTATATATGTACAATCATCCTTACATGACAGCAGAGCATTACCGAGAACTTTACTGTATTTTTTTCATATTTTTAACCAACTCGTTTATAGTAATCTGGAGAAAAGTATTTCAAAACATTGGAATACTTATTTTTTACTTTGTGTAATAAAATGAAACTGATTGATCTATGCATATTTACCTTTCCAAATACCTATACCCACCGCAATGTCGAGTCTATAATTATCACTCATCTTAACATCGACATGTTGCGTGAAAAAAAAAACATTTTAGGGAAACTGTCTAAGAAAACGTACAATTTATCTATGTAATAATAATGATAATATTATATTTTACATACAATTTTTTTTTAAATACTAATTAATAATTATTACAAAAATAAAATTGTGATAGGAATGTGTAAACTTGCAAAGAGAAAGACATAGTAGCGTATTTTGAGTTTGAGATTAAAAGATATGTATTTAATTATAATCTGTGCATTCCTTAAAGAACTTTAAATTCGTACATATGTATGTATATTAGGGTGTGCCAAAAAAAACAATTTCTTTTTCAAACGCGCATCAAATAGAAAATCTCAGCCAAATATGAACTTTTAATATTGTTATTTAGAGGTACCTATTTTATATTTTTCGTTTTCCATTTAAATAACACGTGAATAAAATCGGAAAATTTTTGCATTTTTTTCCCCATAAACTGCTCAACTTATAAACTATCTAATTACAGATTCTTACAGGAAATTTCATTCTCTATAAGAAAGTACTGAGATAAAATGATCACCCATGAGTTTATATGCGAATATCTCTTATTTATTAATATCAATATTAAGAGTTCATATTTGGCTGACATTCTCTATTCGAGATACTCTACCGAAATTTTGATGCGCGTTTGAAGATAAAATTGTTTTTTTTTTTTTTTTTTTGGCATACCCTAATGTATGTGTTTGTTTTTTTCTTTTTTATTTTCTTTTCTTTTGTCTTTTGTATTTTCTCACGGTAAAGATTGTTTAAGGTTCCCTCTGTTATATATAATAATTATTTTATTTTCAATTTATTTCTTTAATGAACGATATTTTATGCTACGTTTTAAAATTCAGTACGTATTATTGATAATAAAATTTTTATAGACAGATGATAAATCCGAAATAGTTCACATCCTGCATCCATAATTTTGACCAAATTGACCATTTGATTTGCTAAAACTTTTGAAAATCTCGTACCTGACTTTTGCCTTGATTCGATTTTGAAAGCTCAGAAATTGGATATAATAATGTATATATTTATGTATAGTATTCTTTGTTCACCCAACACACCAGAGTTGCGATATAACACTTCACCAAATATGGCGATATATACTTATGGCACAACAAATTGCCCGTTTCCTACCAGCCGAAGTTACAAGGGTTAATCTATTCATTCTTGTAAGCATATAATTACAAATGTTATTAAGTATTAATAATACGAATGTAGGTACATAAATTGAACGTTTTTGTGATTTGAACTGAGCCAGTCATGATAACTACAACAGAAATATTGTACTTGAAAATAAAATATTACACATTATCTTATTATACACAAATCGATCAATTGGATTTCTGTTCATGTAAATTGAAACAGCGGGCCTTTATTTATAACACTACTTTTAATACGCAATTTATGAAATTTAGCAGATCACAATGAATGGTTTGATCAACCATGCTACTTTCTTTCCACATGAATCAATTAAGCAGTACCGGATTTTATATTTTGTCTGATTGGAAAAGAAGCGAAGAAGCGTATTTCAGCTATAATACAAATTATACATTCTATTAATTTCGAAATTTGAAATATATAAACAACGTTCGAAAGACCATGATTATACATGGATTCGTGCATGATCATAAATCTTTGTACTAACACATTCATAACAACTAAAGTCTAACGTTAATCAGACAACAAAACAGTGTCCCACTAATTGTAAAGCAATTTGAACGACTGAAGGATGTATTAACTTTGTGAGACCATTTAAATAAGAATTTTTCTGAAACAGATTTCTTTGACGAGGTACTTCTTAATTCTGTAAAACATTGTAGAAACTATGCCTTAAGTCGGTAATGGATTATATAGCTATCTATAATCGTGATTATCAATAACCTTAGGGGTCGGAAAGTGAGTACATTATACTTTGCGTTGAATGATTATACAGCATTGCGTGTCTGGAGTTCGTTGGTTCTTCGTAGTCCGCCCAGATCATCTAGGGATCATTAATAATATCCTCGAGAAAAAATCGCGTGAAAAAATAGGGAGATAAGAATTTACACCTACCACTATATTCTACGATAATAAGTCGCACCACATCGCGCTAGGCGCGCTGGTCTATAAGGCAACATTAACTGTATAATTAAAAGCTTTGGCGACATTGATGTTCACTAAAAAATTCCATACATCAATATTGAATTTCTCTTTGCCTATAAAGTCCGATGTACATACAGGTAATTATTCAGTGGACAAAGCGTTCGGCATTTGTGCCGTTTAAATACCCGATAAAGAGTAGGTAATATTATTTCTTTGATGAAAACTGATTCTATGAATCGTTTCGCACCGTAAGTCAAATTTAGAAATTATAAACTGCACCTTCAATTGACAGATACTATGATATGTGTCATGTAACATTAAAGGTTTTATATTTAAAACAGGTGATATAAGATACTCCGTCCACTTTGAGTTTACATCCGTTTACTTTTACAGTTGCTACCTTTGATTTTGAGAAATCAATCGCTTGTGCCAGCACATTATGATTAGCCTAAAATAAGCTTCGTTTACGTCGCAGTCAACTTGATACATCGACGGTTTGATTAGCTTTGATAAATTCTTCTGACTAGTTAATATATTCCCCCAGATTCAGGCTTACAAGGAAAGGTAAAATAATCCCGTGTACTTTCAACGTTTCCGATCTATTACTTCCGCTATATGCTTTTTCGTGTATGTGCTAGAGTTTTATTTTTGTTCTCGCTCTACGTGTTAGCCGGTTCTTGTATGTATATAGATAAATAATTAGGAGGGTAACTTTTCTTCAACTGTTACTGTGAATCCGACTTCTGCCGTTAGTGACCTGAGGTACTAGGGTCTAAGTGAATAAGGTGACATCCACCCCGTTAGCTATCACAAGAAAAGCTTTACCCTAGTATTGAACGTTCTAAACCAGCTGAGACTACGAGGCAGGTCATTCGGTTTCGCTGTCTGAGTAATATTCTATCGGATTTGGATCGCGTGGTTTCCTCGAATATCTGAGGCCCAGCGTGTCAGCAATGTCTTCAATTTTTTTTAAAACCTGTAATGAGAACAGAGCAAAATATGAATACGGTATTGCTTCAGAAAATACTGCCAAATATTCGATTATAGATTGTTCGAATTACTTACGTAGTCTAACTGTTCCTTTGTATGCGCCGCTGATAGGCAGAAACGTATTCTGCCCGCCATAAGCGGAGTGGCTGGAAAACCGACGCCAACCGTTGCGATTCCGTGCCCTGTCAGCGTTCGCACCACGGTTCTGAAAATTGTTTTATAATCGTAGTTTTCAATAGCCATGATGTCTAAAACTTAGGGGGCTGTAAGGAGGTTGTATATACTTTCTATATCTACAGGAATATCAATACTTTATTGGTAATTTTATTCCGAGATGGTCACACGTCAAGTGTTTATCAAGCTGTTACATCTGTAAGCTAGGGCGATTATTTTGGAAAGGCACAAAACAAAGAAGCCAAAACTATGGACAAGAGCTCCGATTTCGATTTTACATTTCAAACCAATGGAAAACGTTGAAAAATTTAACATACTGGTTCTATCTCACCCCACGATAGCTTATGTTGTATGAAAAGCTTTTTTACGAATTTGCAGAAATAGATTTTTTTTCTCTCAATAGTGAATTTAATACCGTTATTTGTTGATCAAAATGTATACTAGCACAGTATTGAAAAATTGAATATTTAACGATACCAAAGTGATAAAAAAAAATAGTGGTAGAACTATAGAAAATTGACTTCTAAAAAAAAGACTAATCGCAGAGTGAAAACGAATAAATACGCCAGATTATTGAGCATTTTGAAACTATTCGAAATGAACAATGGTTATCTGAGCTTTTGTTTATAACTTTGTTCATTATTTTATCTTTTTAGGAAAATTATTGTAGCTTACAAATGTATCAATTAGATAAATACTTAACGTCAAATCATCTCATAATAGAATTACGAAAAAATGATTGATTTTCAACCGAAGAACATACTTGAAGGGCCAACTTACCCGATTTTTGAGTAGAGATAAACCATCATAGGCACTACTGGCGAATCCATGTTACCGTAAATAATCACGCCGATCTGATTGAGCCTGCGTCTGAAATATCTTGTGTTTCTGGCAAGCTGTTTCGTGCGATTGCGTCCCGCGTCTGTGCCGTCCTCTCCAGCTATGATACGCATTGAAGTGATAATTTGCTGTGCCACTGGTGGTGACATGGACGAGGCGTAGGTATGTCCATGACTGTGTACTCGTAAATGATCAATAAGTTCCTGAAAGAAGAATTTTGTCAATCAAGTCCAAAGAACAGTGAAGCAAATTCCAGGTGTGAAGGATGCTCAGATTCTCTTTAGGTTTGACTACATGGCCAAATCGTTAAAACATGAACAATCATCTAATCGTTCTTATATCTCATTGTAAGTGTACCTCACCTTAGTGCCAGCTATGTACCCGCCAGCAGAACCAAAACTTTTCGTGAAAGTTCCCATAAGTATGTCGACCTGTCGAGAATCGATTCCATAATAGTCGCAAACCCCTCTACCATGGGTCCCCATAGCGCCAGTGCTGTGCGCCTCATCGAGGTAAAGATAGGCCTATCAAATTAAGAACAAAAGTGATTAGCCATGAATTAAGTTAGCAGAGTGTCTGAATTTCGCAGAGAACTTACCTTGTATTTTTTCTTCAGTTTCAAAATGTCAGGAAGGTGAACGATGGAGCCTTCCATGGAATAAATACCCTCGACGATAATGAATATCTTTTTCCATGGCTTGCCGCTACCGGGTTGCCCGTGTACAATTGCTTCCCGCAAACACCTTTCGAGATGATTTGTATCTAGAACAAGCTTTAGACGTGTTACCTGCGATCGTAGCCGCTTTGAGTAAGGTATAACTCTTCGTGTTTCCGGAGTTTTTCAGTTCATTCCTCTTTAGTCTAGTTCAAGATTCTATACCTAGCTTGATTCTGAAACGTAACAGTCTTTTGTGTATTTTGGACTATTAAACTTCACGTGGTATTTTGGACCAAAGCCAGAATTGCGGAACTGGTTGAAGCGGACAGTCTAATAAAAATAAAATTTCATGCTCGTAAAACCTTAGGCAAGACATTAATCAGTTCACTACTGGTCTTTTCATTTTTTTTTAACACAAATCAAAATATTAGGCTCATCGGGATTGCCTTGTTAAAAAATACCAGATTGTGCATCAAGGAGGCAGAGCGGGTCGTTTTACACTATGCACAAGTTTGCAATATGAGTCATAGATATTTTGTACGAGCGGAAGACAAATATTGCAAATTTGCGTAAACTATACTAGTGTAACAGAAACTTCATTTCCGCATATTGAATAAATACCTTTTATCTTTGAATCAGGAAATACTTACTATTGTGTTTGAAGACCTTAGTAACGGCACCTGATAATCGAAGTCCGAGGATAAGAGAGGCGTGGTTTTTTTCGTCGCTGAGAACTAGGCACCCCTTGGTAATGAGGGATGGTAAGTTAAGAGAGTTTGTCGCGAATCCCATTCCAAATACAATTGCATCTTCAACCCCGAGAAATTTGGCAGTTAATTTCTCCAGTTCATTGTGAATTGGCATGTTACCTGAAACAAATCACACCGTAGTAGGTAAATATATATTTTTTTTTAATCTTTCGACTCCATCCTTACAATCAATATGACTTTATTGTCGACCTTCTTACCTAGTTCCAGGCGCGTGCTACAGCTGGCACAGCCATACTTCTTGAGCGTCTGGATGCTTTGCTCTGCACATTTCCCAGATGATTCTGCAAATCCGAGGTAGTTGTAAGAGCCTAAATTTATACACCGAGTTTCCGTTCCTGTGAATCTGTAACCAACAATTAATCAATGCAAATTTTGGAACACAAACTATAACGCTTAAATAAAATTCCAGGTGAATATGCAGTAAATGAAAAATTAATTTACGCTATGGGCTTACTGCCAGTTTTGGCAATTGTTCAGACTTGTGAGTTAATGAAATGTTCAACGTTAATCATCGCACTGAAGATGTACTGATTAGTTAGAAATGAAAAGTTGCGTGTAATCACAAATTCATGATTTACAGTCAAAATAAATTGCAAGCATTTGTGATTAATTCACTATCACCATTAGCTGAGCATTATTGATCAGCTCACAAGTCAAACTGGGCTATCCAACCAACGTAATATATATCTAGGCCAAGAAGGTGTAGGGATGCAAGATGGAGGCAAAAATGGTTAAGTAGGTCACAACTTTTTTTTCTCATTGTGTAAGAAACTGTTAGCTCAGGATTTTGGAGAATGATAAATAATCAGCAAGTTCACATGATCACAACATTCACAGTTCAATTCTTCTGGTGAATAACAGCTGTACGTAATTAAACTCACTTGAAGGACCAGCCATAATCGTGAGTAACTCGGTCTTTTAGCGTAACTTCTGCACCGGGTACGGAGGAAATTGGTCGATTCCAACAGTCGCGAATTCTCCGGTAAACATATCGTAGGTAGAATACCTCAAATTGATCATAGAGTGGAGCGTAACCCTATAGAGAAGTATATGAAATCAATATTGCATACAAGAAGTAACTGGAGGAGTGAAGATATGATTTCATCGTATGAAAATCATATTGCAAGGCAATAAAATTATGTATTTGTGATGATTAAAAACTGTTTCACTGAATAATCTGATAAATTTAATCTCTAAACAGATTAGCCACTGAAGTATTAGCATTTGACCCAAACGGCAGTGCTAATGTGAACTACACAAAAATGTTTCACATCAATATTTAACAAGTTGTATTGCACACCGATTAACGACCAAATGCAAATTACTCTAGTTCAGTGATTAAGATTAAGGTATTTTACAGAATAAATACACAGACTGTTGTACCTTTCTGTTTTGTTCTTGAGCCACTTTCGGCGTGAACAGTAATTGATTAACAAAGCCTAAGAACATTAAGAAGTAAAATCCAAGGTGGGTAAGAGCCGATGTTATGAAAGATATTTTTTCGAACGATTCTTTCGACTTGTAGCTTGTTGGTGTGTCAACAACTCTTCGTTTCTGAAAAAAAAGAGCATTTTATTTTCAGCCATAAATGCCCATAAAGATTCTGTGATGATTACACACTGAGGTATTATTACCATTGGTGAAAATCATTTGATGAAGAGACTAGAAAAACAGGACTATTGCACTACTACTAGTGAGTCAAATTGCTACGTTTGTATAGTTTCGTCCAGGTCTCCCCCTGTGCCCCCCCCCCCCATCACTATTCTACCAAATTACATCTAGAGTTGAGGATCAGAATACTAGCATATATTACACTTGAAAATTCAGAAACCAGAGGAATAGTTACAATACGTATTTGTTATAGCTTACACATTTTTAACAGTTTCTAGCTCACTGACTGCTGAAAAACGAGTTTGGTTGACCAGTTATAGCGAAACAGAAAAAATAGAAAAAAGGTAAAGGAATAAAGTGTCCAAAAAAACAAGTTGTGTTCAGCATTCTTTCAAAAAGTAGTAACCATCCGTATTATGCATGTTAAAGTGTATTTTATAAGTTAGCAAAACAGACTTCAATGCCATATTTGATCATTTCAGAGTATGATGTTTTATCTTTGATTTCTGAACTGCTGAACGATGCGTGGTAGCCATAGGCAAGAGCATATACTGGAAATTAATGTACTTAAGAAACGACGAGCTCTGAACCTACTTGAGAAACAATATCTCAACTATGGAGAGTAGAAACGTGAACTCCTTTAGGCTCGTAACGATGTGTGTCGCAAGTTGTACTAGTAATATCTTATCAGGAAACCGGGAAAATTACAAACATAAATTTCGCGGAAACACCCAATGACGTTCATAGCTTATCATAAGCAAGCATGACCATCCGGTGTGCGGATCGAGGAGCAATTTACCGGTGCGAATTGGACATACATTTTTCGAAAGCCAATTACAGCAGCGCGCATCACGCCTTACGCCGACCTTCTTAACTGTCGAGTATACCGTGTGAATTTAAATTCTTTGCAAGAGGGAGGCGTGAAATGACCTTCCGATTAGTGATACCCTAATGTCTTTGGAGCACACGTGACGGTGGAGTATGACTTACCCGAACGTGAAGATCGCTCGCGAGACTTGCATAACCGTTTAGTTTTCCGTTCCCAATAGCCGGGTGGGTGGCAATGCCGTTTTTCAACGATATTTCAGGGTCTTCATCCTGAGTGGCGGCGAATGCAACGCGAAACCGTGTGGCAGCCATGTTATTCACAAGAGGCATACTTATCCGCCACTGCTGTGGACACTCGGCAGTTCCCACCGCAATGCCTGCAGTACCGACGCCTGCGCGTCACCGTCTTCCCCCGCTCTTCTAGCGTGTCCGCACTCCACAATCACCGCAATCGCGTGATACACGGACGTCTTCTCTCCTCTTGGCTCAGCGGTCAGACTCTGAATCCCCACGCACTGATTAGTCTTCAAGGAACAACATGAGACTTCCACCTCGCTTCGCTTCACCTAGAATTCAAAATTATGCGATCTTAAAGCGCCTGAAAAACTCAATTGGTTCGAAGAAGAATCGAAATTGTACACCATCGTAGCTATAGCAAAGAGCATGTTTTTACGTGTGTTCTATTTATTCCATTTTCGTAATCTCCGTTCATTGAATCGATACAAGGCGAGACCTCCTCGAACTTGGGTTAGGATTCAAAGACATGATTTTGTCTGTATTTCATATTTTTTAGGGTCCCTGAAAATTGCACGACCTGTTAAGCTTGTTTGCTTTCAGTCGAAGTTTTTAATTCTTCAGGAAAATTATTTTACCTAGAGGGTAAACAGCTGTCTGGGGGACGGAACACTGCGGTCGGAAGAAATAGATCGCTGACAAGCCACAAAACCATTGCGCATTACTTCAACGCGTTGAACCGGTTTGCTTTACGTACGATGTAGGCTCGGATATAGGCATAATTGTCATTGTGCAACGAGAAATTGAGATACAGTGTGAAGATTAAAAGGAAGACTCATGTGGAGTTTTCCATCCTCACGGTCATCTGGCTGCTATCGCAGACACGATTGATTTTACATTTATGAATGACCTAGGTATGACGTAATTTTCAGTATCGATAGACAAACCAACCTTACTGAAAACAGTTAGAACGTTATGTCAATTATAAAATTATAAACACATGCAGGTACGTACTAATTACCGTCTCTATTTTTATATGAATAGTGCATTGCGCCAGTTCTGAGCGTTAAAAACCGCACGACAATTAACGAGGTGCGAGTTCGAAAGCGGCATGAGTCACCCGCGGACGGTCTCGTTGCAGTCTGGTGGGGATAACAGGGTCGTCAATGCATGGATGTTCTCCCAAATAGATTTCACCAACTTGAAATTATTTACCCTGTCTATAAATAACTAACAAAAGTATCGTTGATCAGACCGTTTTGGTATGATCAACAATACTTTGGACATGATCCAATGTATTCATGAATAACAGAAACTTCGACGTAAGTGTGATGGCACAAAAAGTAATTAGCCGTACGCCACAGAACAGTGGCAATTGTGCAAATTTCATTAAGTGAGGTAAGTATTTTTCTCAGTATATTGATAGTTCGAGTTAGGAACATGCGATTACAGTTGTGATATTCTTTCGACTATGTTATCAGTCAATGGCGTTGGAAATAAAGGCAGGTAAGTGTATATTTACTTATCGCGATCAACCTTGATCACTGTGTCGAAATAAGACGTCTCCTCATCGGGGATTCTGATCGTGAGCCGTTAGACGAAGGGTTGTAGCCATAGGTACCAATGTGATAGGCGGAAACCCCGTGGCCACGTCAATGTACGGTGTTTTCTCTACCTAGCACAATGGGGTGTAACATGGGAAACATAACGAGAGCAATCTCACATCTTCGCAGAAGTTCGGGGTTTGAGGGTCACCTTCGCGTAACGCCCCTGCCGGGAGTTTTCGAACGGTTTGTGGAATTGCCTCGATGTGAGGTTCACGCTTCGGCGGGGGCGGAGCAAAAAATGCAACGAAAGGAAGGTGCCGGTTGCCGGCCGGCTATGGAACGAGGGACGTTGCGACGCGCCGGAGGGGGACATTGGAAGCCCGGCAACCGGGTGGGAGAACTGGCACTACCACATCGACGCGGAGACGAGGACCGCGTAGTGAATCCGAGTGGCTGCTGTTGGTGCCGCTCCCTCGCCTTGTTTGCCTGACTAACTGCCCGTTGTGCGCGTTGCTGTGTGCGCTGCATTTTGCCTGTCTGTCTCTTCATTCTCTCCTCGGTTCACTCGTGTCTGTGACATTTGACAGCTGAGACACGCGAAAAAATTCAAGAACGAGAAGGGATTTTCTTCTTCCGGTTAATTGCGTTAACCTCCCCGTAAATCATTTTACCCAATAATCAGATAAACGACGGACTTCCAGAGATATTCCTACATCGCTCTCGCCCATGATAGCGGCATTCGCGGTACGCAATCGTTCGGAAAGAAATATCACAGTGTCCGTTCGACTTTGACACGTACAAGTTCAGAAGAAGGGTGTTGCTGATACGCAATTGCGCGTTGTGACTATTTTGCTCCGTTAGAAAGGAGACGAGCAGTTCCTTGTAAAAGCACTTTTTCGTACAAGGAGGATTTGTGACAGCGGGAGTGATCGAACCTCGTTTTTAGGTGGGAAAACTCGAATCAATAATAAGTATGGATAACTTTGAATTACCGAAGGAAAAGGTTGACAAGGTCAAAGAAAATCCTCTTCATCCGGGGGATGCCGACGCGGCTAGCAAACTAAAACGAGATCACCACTCACTCGACGACTTCGAACACCTGGAGCACGACACCTCGCCCATACAGGAGAGCAAGGATATGGCCGCCAGCTTTCAGGGCCAGCAGGATCAGGCGGTCCCGGCGCAGTTCGTCGACGTGCCACGTGCCGTCGGCGAGGTTCACCCTGCCTCAATCGATAAACACGACGCTGTGCCCAACTCCCAACGAAGTCTGCTGGACTCGAGCTTACCAGCTGACGAAGTCTACCTGCAGCCTGCGCCCGCAACCCCGCCCCCTTCGGCTGATTTTGCGAAACGAACCCTGGCCGACGTTCTCGACAAGCCAATCAACGACGTCGATGACATCCTCGGGGAAGTTGCAAGCTTTGCGCAGGCGTCGAAACCCTTCCACCCTTTCCACCCGACACCCCTGCCGCAGGGTGCAGACCCCAAGGCTGCGTCTCTGGCCTTTATGGACAGCGAACGATCACCACAAGCTTATAACCCATCGCAGCCGACCTTAGCTAAGGACGTTAAACCGGCTGAGAGTCGTCCCCAGGAAAATCTATTCGCCCAGGATCCGTTGATCACGGAAATAAAACCCGAGAAGACGTCTGCACCTGGCGTAAGCAAGTCGGTTGCAGAGGATCCTGCATCCCAGCTCCAGCACGCTCTGGACGCCCGGGTTGGCAAGGCAAAACCCAAGACCACCGAGAAGTCTGAATCCTTCGAAGAATTGTTTGAGGATATCGCCCAAGCTGCATTGAAAATGCCAGAGATCCAGGACATCATCGATCCAAAGGAGGACCTCTTCGGCTTGGAAGATATCAAGAACGATCAGATGCACGGTGACGAGGCATTGGAGCGCGACCTGTTTGGACCAGACAATGACGCTTACGGACAAGTTAAAAAACCAGACACGATGCCACCGACGCAAGATAACTCGACCAAACTTATGGAGGGTCTGAATTTGGGCAACGTCGAAGTTAAGACCGTGAGAAAACCTGAAGAGGACTTTTTGGGGGAGATAAAATCCTCCGTATTACCGGAGCCACAAAAACCACCAACGATCGACTTCCTTAAGGACGATTCTATCCAGGACATATCCAAGGAGACGGCAGTCAAACACGTGCAACAGCAACCGTTTGAGGACGATTCGTGGAACGTCGTAGAGAAGCCGGATAAATTTGAGAAGTGCGAACCCCTGCAGGAAAAGTTCGATGACCGGGAACCAACTCCGGAACCACCGACCAAATCGCTGCCGCCTATACCGAGGGATGCGTCACCGGAACCAATCAGCTCCGGTACGCCGGAACCGTTCCAAAGTTTCGCAGGTAAAGGGGCACCCTCGGCCCCAGAGAAATACGAATTGTCTTCTGATTTTATTGCGACGGAAAGTGGTGGGCCGAATAAGTTCCTTCAAACCGGTGCCGAAACCGGCGATTCGGAGTTCGAATCGGATCCAGAATCTTGTCCTTTGCCACCGTCTCGCCTAGCTCAACCAGAGTTTGCGACGAAGACGGAACCTCCCAAAAAACAGGAAAAACCAGACACTTCTGCGGGCGTTTGTTACCGAAAAGATCCAGTCGAAGAAATCGCTCCTAAAGAGATTTTCCGCGAAATGGGATTAGGTGAGTAATTTTCTCTCTCTCTCTCTCTCTCTCTATATATATATATATATATATATATACACACGCATATGGTACATTGCGATGATCCGAAATGAGTTTATATATGTTCTAATTATGTTCCTTGCACTCGTATCGCCGATATTTTGCAAAATGAAAGTTGACGGTAATTGACATTGAATTATTACCGTCAGACAGGATTACTTTTGTTTATGTAGTGACCAAAGAACAACGACGAGTCCACTTATCGCAGTTCATATCTAACTACATACTTCAGAGAGAATGAAAAACGCAAAAATATAGTCTGAGCTACCTGGTAGATAACAGAAAAAAATCCGAGGCTGAAATTGGTAACGTTAACGTAACAAAACATCAGGGCGAAATTTATTATTATGCAACGTTAGAATTACTCCTAAGGAATTGGCTGTAAAACATATGAGTACGTTTCATTTATTATGATTTACTAAATTTCAAACAATCTTAAAAGTGCGAAGTGAAGGTTTTTCCTAAACGTGCATCGTAGCAGTAACGTTACTAACTTCAACCTCATAAAAAAAATAACGACATTTACGCTGTACCTGTTGAACTTGTAAGTTCGAAATCTGATTCGTGAGCACTGCGTGTAGCATCAACTAAAATGTTGACTGAGAAAGAAATTTACACAGAATTATCATTACATTCTAAAACACCGAGATACTGAGCTACAAGTAATTAGATTTTGCGAGCAGACTTGGTGATAATTTTGCATGTATTAAATAGAACTGAAAAGATCAGTCTAAACATAATCAGAATCATGAAGGCATACCCTGTATCATTACAAAATTCGAATTATATTATCATGTCACGGATTGTCCCAAACTTGTTCTCGTCGTCGAGTTGGAGGTGACCGTATTGATCTTCCCCTTTTAGACATTAAAGTTTTAGATGAGTTTCATAAGGATCCAAAGAGAGAAAGAAATCATACACCTAGCGACATGTATGAGCGTATAACAACCAGCGATACGAATTGCGTGTCAGGTGTGTTGGCGAGTCGTGTAGGTCATACCACGTGACCCTGTGACTCATAGCCATTTCAATTCTTTCCGAAGAACTGTTTGCCTACCATTCTTATCTTCATCGATTTTTCGAGTCATAATCATCCAGAAATTCCTACCACCATAAACGAATGCAAGCAGGAACGTTTGATTCAAGAACTAAATCGTTAGAAATGATATGTATCATAATGTGAGGCTGTGTAGACGCATTTGGGGGACTTAAGGAATTGTTTTAATGCTTGGAAAAATTATTCGTCCCGGTCAGTAAGCTTGCTGCAACGAGTTTTATGCGACTTAAATAGAATCCGGAAGTGATCTTCAGTGGAAAATTTGGAACATCAGTGTTCCGTAGTTGTTAAGTCTTATTTCAGGCGATATTCATTCTTTGAGTGACATCTGACACTTGCATAAGGGGTTGATAGCCCCAGTCTATATGCATTTCTGAACAAAAACAATCCAATACATTTTTATTTGACGCAGAAATGAAGACACGGCATGGTTTCTACGAAATTGCAATAGTAAATTCACAGAATTCATGCCATTTCTTTATTTTTGCGTCAAATGACAATGTGTTGCAGTATTTTTGTTCAGATTAGTATATAAATTGGGGCTGTTAAGTCCTTTTTTACGTTTGTGATACGTGGACTTTGATATTTAGAAATATATACGGCAAGTTCGAAATCGACTAGGGCGCCCTAACTAAAAACGATTATATGCTGCAAGAAAGTGGTAGATCTGTCGTCGTTTCGTCGAACAGAATGAGTGGAGATTATTTTTACATTGTGTGAATAAGTTACGGTAGTAATTCTGAGCTGAAGAACCGGAAAAAACTCCTAACGCCCAACTCGAATACGTGCCGTTTTTATTTTTTATAGCGTGATCTACACGAATGAAATATCCGTATAGTATATAAATAAACATATAGGTATGGCACGTGATGCGTCACCCCACGATTAAACAACGCAGTTGCAAACTTATTGTTAAATTCCTTATAACACGCTAAATATAGATTTAATTCTATATGGTTGAGGTTCGCCGAGTTCAACGCGCATAGATTCTTTTGTTAAACTGTTGTTGTATTTTTGAGGGGTAAATTTTTGCCATACATGTCTATATATTCGTTCACCCGTTCACTGGTACGGCATTTTAACGGTTCATAACGGAGCTCCATAATTATTCAATCGACGTGTGTACACAGTGCTTGTCTCTGCTTTCCTATCTATAGCATCTCTGTACACGTGTAAACCGAGTGTGACGCAACGCATCATCATCATCTCATCTGCACGCGTAGTTTTTTTCAATGCGCAAACATAGGTTCAAACCTATTTTTCCTCGTCTCGACTTCGTAATGATATTCACAATACAAGTGGTCCAACTACTTGAAAGAGCACTGCGAGACGGTAAAAATATGTATGTGTGTACCTGTAATCATGAGTCATACAATCACTATTCAGCCCTCACTTATATTCAAGCCGGTTACGCCGCAAGCGGAATCTCTATTTATAGACTAACCTAACCTAGCCGCTTCTTGTGAATGGTAAATTATAAGGGCACCGGTACAGGTTGACCCACATAATGATTGTTATCATTCGTACTTTAGGGTTGATTGGAATTTAGTCTGTTAATGCATCAGTCGAATTGATGAGTGAAATTTTCAAGTTACCGGGCTTATTATCAAAGTCTATTAATAAACGTTACTAAACCGATCTCGAAGTATGTGTCACACATTGATTCACTTCCCCACTACTTGAATCATCTACCTGTAGAAAAATGCGACGAACACCCATAGAGCCATAGGCACCTGCGTTCGTTGATGTAAATTCGTTATTGTAGTGTCGACGAACCTAATTCGATTGTGAATTAACTTCTCAGGCTATTTCTGACGCTCAAGAGTCTCTGTCTTCTATTCGTTGCCCTTAGGTATCCAAGGGCTTCTATATCAGGGACTGTGTTTTTTTCTTATTTGCAAACAGGTTCGATTCATTAACTTGAACCGTCGTTCATCGCGCACATAAACATCAATTTTTTAAGTACCGTTTGAACGATCGATGAGTGACACTTCTGTAGGTTAATGACACTCGAGGATTTTTAAAACTGCAGCTACAGCTTTGAGAGCTGCATTAGTGACGTAGCAACTGATTTTGAGATTTTAAACCATACTATAAATGGGATCAACGGACAAGTGGAAAGAACTCCATCGCTAACGAGGTCGACCGCGACTTCCAGACTTCCGCTTGGATACGGGTCTGTTGATTACAAGCTGGTGATTCTCCGCACTGCCGTTCGAAAAGCCTCTCAGTTATGCTATAGATATATTGTTTTCCGTCCACCTTCATTTACTTCTAGGGATTTGCGCTTCTCACGGCCAAATGATACAATTAGTTGGCGGTTACTGTTCTTTTTCTTCTTTTACTTTACTCATGTCTCGGAGGGTCTTGCAGACCCTTTAATACCCGCAATGCGGCGGTAAACCCAGCTCTTGAACTTGATACTGGAGCGACCCTTGAACTTCTGAATCATGTAATAACCTATAAATACGTATAATGAACACGGTTTATATACCACATGTCAAGAAGAACCGTCTGAGGACTCTCTTCGAGCACCTCCATAAGCACGCCAGCGTTACAGACTGCATGCATGCTCGCCGTGATAATTGTAGCGTAACATTTTAAATATAGACACGTATAATGAACGGTATAAAGATACAAGTAATACACATATCAGGAGATCAATGATCTATAGTAATCAGTGGTTGAAGAATTTACATATGCTCTGGAATTGGCTGCGGTCGTACAGTCAACAACGATCAGTAACTTTGAATTACAGTACTTTGGCATTTGTATACAGTTTGCTGTGAGGTTATCGGGCATGATGACAACTCCGTGAAACGTGCATTCGTCACCATATCATACCACTGTTATCAGACTGAAGTTTCTAACGTTAATGTAATGATACATCTTTGAAAAAAATCGTTATTTTGCAAGTTAAAGATCACTTGAAATTTAGTAAACTATTAATATGGCATCAAAAAACTAAGATTTTGTAAATTCAACTTCTTCAGGTATTCGAAAGGTGCAAAATAGTAATTTTTGTTTCAATGTTGCGATACATTAACTCTCTGTTCTACACCATTTACCGTCGCCACTATTATGTATACCATGGGTCATTGATGACTGGAAAATTCTATTCTTTATACAGCTGATTTAGATTTGTTTTTATAATTCTATTAGTGAAATGGAATCGTTAGAATGTTCTGAGTAAAAATATGCAAACAAAAATGCGATATCTAGACTCAGTGAATAGTCATTTAAAAAAGAAGGTAGAAAGGCGCAAAAGAATCCCTTTGTAGGAGCGCAACTTTTAAGAGTGCCATCAGGTTATTAATGACTCAGGTGTAGACCAGAGGGTTAACGTTACTAACTTCAGTCTCGTTAATCGTTGGTTCCCAAGGATAGCAACGAAATGGTATATGGTAAATATTTACCTTACACTACCTTGCGGTGGTGGTAAAAAATGAGCAGAAGGACGTGCGAGATGAGCGATTCTAAAATTGGAGACCAAAGTCAACTGCAGTATTAATAAACCGTAGTCATATTCGTCCACAAGTAACGGTCACTGCGCATTTCCAGAAAGATTGCCATAGTAAGTTTCGACCGCACCCTTAGCCAATATCCCTTATTGCGTTCGTGGGTTGGGCCTCGCCCAGCTGGAATGTGAATATCATGTGCACTCATTTTAAGTAAATCGATGTACAGAAAAAAGAGTCACACGACAAGCATAATAATATTAAAGGCACGTCGTCGACGGCAAAAATAACGCAATCTGGCAAAGAAATGCGGGGGATTGATTTCGACGAATATTGTCATTTTTTTCAAACTTGTTATCGATGCCGGGTAAAGGTATACCATGGTTTTTCGTGGATAGTAAACGGTAGGGATACCAACATAATACTCGCGCGGTCTAGTGGGATTGCGTTCAACCATACCGGAGTATGTCTAAGACACTCTTTCTCTCTCGCTCTGCATCGTGATTGGCTTGCGCAATTCCACTAGGTCGCGAGAGTATTGGGTTGGTATCTCTAACGTTTACTATCCACGAAAAGTTACGGTGTTAGATACGAACGAGGTGCAGTATACCTTGTAGGAAGCAGCCGCATGTTGCATGCTTGGGTACCAGAGTGTAAGCTACGGCCTTAGTATGGGAGGAAAGCTACCCAGGTTCACTATATCGATCGTTCGAGGAAGCGCGAGGGAAATTTATCTGCCAGAGCGATCTGGGGGAGGGAGCAGCCACGTTGGAAGACGTGCATTTTGCTCTTATTACACGTTTTATTACTAGTCACCTTCGTCTGGTATCTTGCCAATGGCGAGTCTCTATGGCTTACCACAGTTTCTGGAAAAAAGGAATTGTGCGTGTCAACCTACTACATACGACATCGCCTAAGGATTGTTTTGCGAGTCATTTTTACTGTAAAAACCCATAATTTTGATAATTTCCTTATCATCTCCTTGAACCTGTTGTTTGACTCGATCGCCATCGGGAATTTCTCAGTGTTTCCCATGGCCGGGGTAACTTCTTCAACTGGAAGTTACAGACCTTTAATATACCATAATTAATGCATGATCTTATTTCAATTATCAGGACATAAAAAGATACCGACATTTCTGATTCTAAATAAGTTCAGAAAGTTTGTAAGGAGATTCCTCTGTTTAACACGGGCTTGGTCATTCTATTGTGTTCTAAATCGCGGTGAACGATTTTCTCAAGGCGAAACGTATATAGTTACCATAGGGTATAGAATTATATTGAGTAAAGCTACATATGAAAGGTATTCCTTTATACGCGCGTGTGTATATCGTGTTCATCGAAATTGAACTCAATGATATGGATTTCGTGGTTTTAAACATGACGTCGGTAGCGGATTTTATTATATAGACGATACTTGATTTTTCCTGAAAGAACTAGTTGATCGAATTTTATCAATATTGCCATGGCGATATTCGAATATTTTGATTAACACTTGATAAAAGAAATTAAATACTTTGACAAATGGTCTCTAAACGGGGCGTCTGAGCTTGAACAACGTACTGAGAACAAATTATTCCCCCAATTTGCTTGGCGACGCGTCCTGTGCACGTCATTGAGTAAACAGGATTAACTTGGTGTGGAGATTCGAGCAGAGCGGCTAAAATTATTTCAAGAAATGAGAAGTCCCGGTGAATTCTTCGCTCGACCTCATCCGCGGTCTTGAATTGGCACACTTGAATTATTTTTACACGTGATTTCACGATTTTCGCTAACTCAGTAGCCGAGTCTTAGGATATAAATCCGAGGACCCAACTGAACGATTCCGGGTTTACTGGCCTTTTCTTTATTCTATTTGCTGCACAGTTCCATTATTCCATGAACGGAACTTCTAATGTTTGAAGCCAGATTACTGAGGCGAAGGTCTACATGAAGAATCACATTTACAAGTTTTCTTGGTGAATATTATCTCGAAAGAATATTCCGTCGAGTAATGACGACTTAGGTCTTTGGGGTGACTAAATCGAACTGTGAGCAACACAACGCTGAGAAAGTTTTTTTCGTCTTAAACACTTCGTTCAACCGTATAGATGATTCAACGATGACGCAATTCACTTCGTTCAACCTTCCCGATTACGACCGTTTCGATGTTTTGATCGATTGTGCGATAAAGAGGTGTTACAGATAATTTCGATATAAATCTGTCGAAGGTATATCAGAGCAAATATCACAGTGTATTCATCGTCCTGTTTTACCGACACTCGAAATCACAGTGGTCGGCAAGCTAGAGCGTGAAAGTGTAAGTGCTATCATATTCAAGTTTGTCCAAGTACGTTCGAAAGTATCAACCTTTGACGAATAACGCACCTTTGACAATATTAAACTTCGTTTTGACATTTTTACCCTGTCGAAAAATGTACATCTATTCCAAATTGATACTGGAGCGACATATTTCTATTTTGTTTTTGTATTATTTAAGGGTTTTAGTCACAGTCGCATTGGTACTTAAAATTATTTGTTATTGATTTTGATGAAAATTCTGCATTCCACTTTTAAACATAACCTTCAATGTTAGATTGTTCAATTTTTTTTATCGCCGTGAAGAAACTTTCCAGATATTTTTCAAGGGAACAACTCTGCCGCGTAATACTAATCTGTCAATGTCAAGTGTGTACATTAAGATTAAATTACAGAAGAATTTTTTAAACTTACGGTCTAGGTTTCGATTTATTGATAGAAAATGGCCGTAAATCTTTTTGCGACCGTTTCCTGAATGTTTTTCCACTTTTTTAATTAATCCAAATGCTACCGACCAATCAGAGCTTTGTATTTGTTTTAATAATTGTGATGTAATCTTGTTTTTCAAACTTTTCTTCTAATTAATTTCTCCAACAAATCATTGAATCGATTAAATGATGTTTATAACAAGTAGAAATTGAATTGCATAATTTTGTTTTCTGCTGCTCCAAAAGCGATTATTAATATTTTGTGGAAATCTTTGCTTTTGATAACTATGACCGTAAAACGTGATTATTTGGATGTTAGATAAACCGCGTCGTATGAGTTCCGGTTCATCGACATTGAATATGACTGCAATAACGACTTTCTAATGAATTTTTATTATTGGATTCTTAATTTCAAGTAATGACCAACCCTATCATGTAATCATAAGCGATTATGAAATACATGTACGCGTATTATGAAATACTTCGTGAATTCCGATTACGTAACTCGCTTCTTTATATAAGAAATAACGCCAAAAATTTCCTAGAGCGGGGTAACTCAGATGCATTTATGATTATAAAACGTGTTGAGTATTGAAAAATTACACTGCTTACACGGTATCAGTAAATTGAAAAATAACTTTAAAGAAATGAGTTATATACCTCGTTCACCTCACGAATCAATTACTCGATGTACGTGAAACGTGCCATGATTTGCGAATCATATCGTCAAGACATTCTTCTTCTAATTCTAGATCATATTAATTCAAGCTGATTACAATTCCCATTCAAACACGCACCAGTTGAAATATATACACGACCGAGAGTTAACTCAGGCTAATTTAGGCGGTCTTGCCAGCCAACCAGTCAAGACAAAGACGACGATCATGCAGGTACATACAATACTTTCGAACAGAAACTTCGATGCAGCTAATTCTTGGATAAGTTGCAGCATCTATGTGATATATGGTAAATTTGCTTGCATGTATGCAATTTAGGGTACATTCCACTGAAATCCGCTTACTTTTCGGCAACTGAGAGTAAATTTTACTCATCGACATGTGATGTCTGTTTCTTTGCAATTGGTTGACTTTTCACCAATTTTTCCAGTTCTGGACCATCAGTTAAATTTCAATCCCTAAAATATACTCTCAAATGCATAAACCTTGGTGGATTTATCCTATGTCACATTGTTCATGAAACATTTCTACGAAATAACCTCCGATCATGATACGTGGTGAAGAAAACAGAAGAAAATCGGCTTGTTCAATTCACTCAATCGTGTTAAATTGCAAGTAACGGCGAAGAAGATATATTAGAAAAATCACGAGGTTGAAGTTAACGTTATCGTAACGAAAGATTGTAAGAATCAAAATTTTTTAAATGTTATAATGATTTTTAAAGAGTTAAGATTTCGAAATATCAGTGCGTGTTGTTTTCTTACGGTTTACCAAATTTTAAGCAATTCAAAAATCGTGAAATAATGGTTTTTCCTCGATATGAATCGTTACGATAACCTTATTAACTTCAATATGATAAAAAATCGGCAACTACTTTCGACCTCCCCAACAGTATATTATTATCATAAAACATGCTCGTTTTCCTCAAGCATGTGAAGATAAGGTCGTTATCTGCATAGGCACAAACCACTGTGCCACATGAATTTTTAAAATAATTGTAAGACAGTTGCAAATCATGTGGTACAAGTGATGGTATAACGAAAGTATAAATCGCGTTAATGGAGTTGAAATTTCAGAGGAAAAAAATTGAAAACAAAAACTCACCCTTCTCTTCTTTCTCTTCTTCTTCGTTAAACAAAACAAGAATAGTGGAGAAGGCACTGATAAAAATCTACCAGTCAATACAAACAACCTGCTTGGAGTTTCAGCGAATGCGAATGGTGAGCGGAACGCGGAAATGAGGAAATAATTAGCCGAATCTTTGTAGAACCGAGAATGAACCGCACTTGGTGCCGCCTGACTCGGCACTGTGTGACCAAACCGGAGGCACACTTCCACGCACACTTCCACACACAAATTCTCTGTTATTAGCTGTAGGCGTTTGTCTCCTCCTATCAATTACCCTCGTCTCGTGTTCAATCGCGATATTTCCAACTTACATTTCTACCTCTCGCCTGCAATTCTTCGTTCGTTCAGACGACTTCGCTCAAAATTTTCTATACACTTGCTCGAGTTTCTGCGAGCGAGATGTTATGAATAATGGCCGAGTGGATTTCTGGAAACAATTAAATTACACGATAAAATTTTTTTATGATTATGAATTGACGCAGTCCGCTATAAAATTCAGGATTTACTACGAAAATATTTTTCTCCTCATTTGTTATCGATTCATTAATACTTTGTTTACGGATCCATTTTCTTTTTTTTTTCTTTTTTTTCTTTATCTCAAATCGTTTTTCTTCTCTGCATCCACAAATCGGCTACTCATATCGTTACTGTTAAATGATTCATTACCTTGTCACTATTTAAGCGATTCGAAAATCCAGTCAAGTTTTCTCTTTCTGTTTTTGATGTCGTGTTGTTTCTCGATATACATTTTTTTTTTTTTTTGCACCGCATAAAAACGAAATAATTTTGTATTATTTTGTAACAGAAATTGGCTCAAGTATATAGTTATTGCTACTAAGTGAAGTTGGATATTTTCCAGAACCGATATTATCCTGCCGATAAGAAACGAATTGTATTACTACGTTCGTATAATCATGAGAAGAGAAAAACATTGATTTGATGTTCATATTTATTTCAAACATTGCAGGAATCTGCTTATTATTAAATTAAATCCGAAGCAGAACTTGTGATCTTGTGATCAGAACTTGCAGAATTGTGCGATAGCATATTATTGAAACAATTGTTAGGACGCGTATTGGTTTGATCAGTTGATGTAAAAAGTTTTGTTTTCCTTGACTCTAATATCGCCGATACTTACTGCAAGTAAAAAAATTAAATAAAAAAGTATTCCAGCATTAAGTTGAGTTATATAATTGCCTCAACCTTCATCGGCTTTTCAATTGTTTCTTTGCGGTTGCCATTGCTCTTTGTTCTTACATGGCTAACAATTAGCTATGCAATGAGCTGCAGCCAGTTATAATATGTAAGACATTATAGTCAAGGACGAGAATATTAAATCCGTACAAAGGTTGAGAAAAAACCGAAATCCCAAACAGATATTCGAAAAAAAATATGTATGCGGCACAGCTTCTCCAAAGACTGATGATTTTCTCCTTCACCGTTTTAAAATGAAGACGACGTCCCGTTAAAACTGCTGCAAAGAAAACAGAGAATCATATTCGATTTGAAATATGTGAATAAATGCAGTGCATGGCGATGTGTCTTGCGATTTGTAATCGCACCATTGCGTTTATTCGCCAATCGTGTGTTAACTAACATTTTTATTTATACGACGTAATTAACCCATCTAATTAGTTCACCTCTGAATTAATTTGATTGGTGACATCGTAACATCGCCCCGTCAACACATGCTAATCTGCGCTGTAGTTTATAATTTATAATCGTGTCTTCAATTGAGTCGACATCGCCTTTTACATATTTCTTATGCACTGATTATACATATTTGCCATAGCAAATTTTAGACCTCGTCATACGAACAACGATTTCTTTTTTCTTCCGAAAGAAGTTTGCTATATGCATCTTTTGTTCCTAGTTTGTAATAGTTAAAGCGATCGATTTTTAATATCGGTAACCTTTTATTTATATACTTTGGGATTTCATCACTTTCAGTTTTATTTCCTTTGTATACGTCGTTGTATTATGTGAGAAAACTTTTATGATTTTCTTTCAAATTTCTTTAGTTAAACATTTCCAACACTCATATGAAGCAAAAAATATGTGTCATTTTTTTTTAAACCGATGAATGTACAAATTTAGGGAAACTGAACACACTCGCCTGGAATAGAAGATAATATTTTATTATTTTTACATCTTATCCGAGTTATGTTTTTAATGAATTTGGTATTTCATTGCACGATAAGTAGTTTCCGAAATATAACGATTTTAAAAAACTGACTCATATTTTTCAGTTAATAAACTTCGAAAATGGTTGTCCTAAAAAGTATGCACCAATTCACAAAAGTTCTTCACACAGTATAACTGCATATAAATGATGAAAACAAATCGCTGCTGACGCGGCCTGAAGGCAAATTGGATTGGAGTGAATTTAACCGAATTCCGAAAATGAGTTTTGTAATAATTCTGACTTATTACTGTCATTAAAATATCCAATATCAATTTGATCCATCTTATCACTAATCGGCACAATCGTCCGGTAACCAAAACCGAATTCAATATTCAAGTTGAAAATCTGACATGATAATATCGTGCATCAATTGAAATTTCAAATCGAATTTCAATTTTATTTCTATTATTTTGAATATCAGATTTGGCTAACCAAGGAAGAATGTTTCACTACCTTATTGTAAGCGACGAATATCGACAGCTCACGAATGCTCGTGTGCTTTCTAACAAAGCGAACAATCTATAATCATTAATGGTTTAATAATAGTCTATTTTTTCTTCAGGGTATCTGTCTGTAAAATACAGAAGGAACCTTGACTTTCGATACAGTTTTGTCAGTCAAGACTCTCAGCTGGTCACAATCAAATTCGTTAATCCATATAGTATTATTGTTACGTTTAAGCTGGTGTGAAAAGTTAAGCTAATTGAAAAATGATAGTCGCAACATGACCACGAATATGTATTTTCTCCTCTAAACTGATAATACTAAATCCGCGGATATTTGTTTCAGCACTTGTGAACAAATCCGTATGTTTTTTAGATTTCACCTTCGGTATTGAATCAAGTTTCTGGAACGTCTTATCTTTCCTGCATTATCGGTGTATCATCCATTCCTGTAACTAGTGATAAGGGAGCGGCTGTAATTCAGATATATCGTTTCTTGGAACATTAAACGCATCAAGCAATATCGAGGATTGCTTCGATTTAGAACAATCAGAATACGATGGTCGATAAAATTCCCCAGGCAACCTGGGTTGGCGAAAAAATTCTACCTTCTTGGCCGAATTTTTGGAGTTTACTCCTTAAGAAACGATTTGAGTTATTGGGGCCGGTACGGAAATTATATGAGGAGTAAAATCAAGTGTAACACGAAAACTTGAGGCGTTATAGAAATAGACAAACATATATATTGAACGTGCAAAAGAATGAGATGGAATACGTTACACAGCGTATCCTATACTCGTGGTCTCCTCTTTGTGCGGTGCTTCGTAGTCTCACTGTGTAGTTCACTACCTCTGGTCTGAGAGTTGAATGTGTGCGTATGTTTGCACGTGTGTGTTGTGTACCTGCGTATGAATTTATAAGACGTGACGTTATCACGTCAAAATATTTGAAAATATGGAAGAAATTGATTTAGATGATAATGAAGAAGAACCCGAAAAACACATGGATGCGGTTAATTGGTAAGCTTATCGTTTACATTTATGAATAATATACATTTCAAATACGAACAACTAGATCTTTTATTTAGTGTTTTTATTATTTTTGATTAATTGATTTAATATATTTTATATTTATATATTATTTTCATTACTTATATTAACCCTTAGCGGCACACATTTTTCCTTACTTACTATCGACTTCAATTTTGTACTCGGGGGTTTTTGGGGTCGCTAATTACGAATCCGCACTCAAAAGTTAGAAATTCAAGATGGCGGATCCAATACAGCGGACCGAAAATGTAAAAAGTTGTTTGGGGAACGAAAGTTGGTACTCAGGAGTTTTTGCGGTTACTTATTACGAATAGGCACTCAAAATTTGGAAATTTTTCAAGTAATATAAATAATCCGAATAAGTACAGATATGTGTTTGTTTCTCTTATCACTTTGGAAGATGCGGTTATTTACCCTCTTTTTCTATTCAATATATATCATAATTATCGTTCGTAAGGAGTAAACTCCAGTCGTGCGTCGGAGCTGACACACACACTTTTTTTTTTTACACGTATATCAAATAATTTCTGAAAATCTGTTCCCCTCACGTCTTTGATAATACCCTCAGTTGTATCGTGACACAAGTAATGGATTCGAAATTCCACTAGTTAAAAGGTGGACTATCACTGAGACGAAAACACGTTGATTTCCTAATATTTGTAACCGAATTAACGATTTATGAACCGTGGACATGGTATGAAAAGTTAGGAAAAGAGTTGAAACCATTACGAAAACCTCTAGCTGCGTTATTTGCGCCTACGATAGCGAGAACACGCATCAAATAACGTCCCTAAGTAATGAAAATAAATTTGGAAAAATTCACTCGACAGTCACTAATGAGGCTGAAGTTGGTAACGTTATTGTGAGGATTAAACTTTCGGAAAAATCATTATTTCACAATTGCAGTAATGTCGAAAATTCAGTAAATCGTAATAACATAGAATATTCATATTTGGAAAACTCTACTACTTGGAAGTGACCATAAACTAACGTCATTAATTTTAAACTGGTAAAAACTAAGATTTCGACAAATTGAGAGAAGGTTATATAATTGGATCGTTAAAAATGATTAAACTCTGATATTTTGATTTGATTCCGATGTTTTCATGCTCATTTTTCTCACGTACTAAATCCCCACTAATCATCCGAAAAATCGTCGATAATTACAGTGTTCAGTTGTAACACGCTAATGAAATTGTTCAAATCAAAGTGTATCGTACCACGTATTTAGACGGATCTATTTTTACCCAGTCCAGAAATAAATATTTGTCAAAAAAAGATCGAGGGGTGTTTGACTGAGAAGAATCTGACCATGATTAAATATTTCATGATTATCTCTATTTCATGGAGTGATTACGAGATAAGAGTTGACAAATAGTTTTATTATGATCAGGTGATTTTTCACGATTTTTTAAAATTTTACACGATTTCTTAAGATTATAAAGAGAGTTCTGTGATCCTGAATGATTTCTCATGATCACCGATGATTACTAACGCAGAATTTTATTTTATTGTTACTGATTTCAGTACGATTTCAGAGATTACGAAATCATTTTGAAATCATGATGATTAATTACAAAATCCCTCGAAAAAAATACGGTCGATCTCTGAAGATCTCGATGGTGAACAAAATAAGTAAAAAATATTAAAATCAGACCAACAACATCACAGGTTAAGCATTTTGAAAGTAATTATAAAACCGTTACTCAAATTGCTGATATGATAGCTTGTGTTATTTGAAGTTGCTCAGAATTATTTCTGTGACATAATAGAGATGTTATTTCATGCGCGTTTATTGTCATTGGCAAAAATAAAACTGCTATAGATTATTTCAACAGTTTTTTTTTTCTCTTTTCCAAACTTTTGATTCATGCGTTTCATATTTCAAATTAACTCCAAAACTGTTGTTTACGAAAGCCCTGGATGCCAACGTTCTTCATTGCCATTATCGCCATAAGGAAATTTAACGATCGTCACCTAACGCCGTATCTGATCTCTGTTGTACCCGTAGGTAACTGAATCCTCGCGATGCAGTCAGACTGCGTCGTCCTACTTTCGAAATTCCACCTATCACTTGTAAGGGAGGTCGCAGCAGTTTGGCGCAGCCGATTTCAGTTCGAACCGTTTCATCTCCCTCCGTAACTTCGGAGGTCGACCTCTTCTTGCTCTTTAAACTGCATCACTTGCTTCTCACAGAAACCTCAAAATTCATTGAACGACCTTGACTTGTCTTCAATGTGCCCAAAAAATTTTCAAACCAATAATCAAAGATTCGAGATTCAATCTCAAAGATTCTTTGCAATCGAAGAAGTGAAATTAGGATTGCACTTGGAACTCGTGAGGAACTGAAAGCAAATTGTCTGTGATGACTTTCAGTTTTCATATTAATTGTCGCACCGCTTTTACCATTTTTCCACTGATCAAAGTCGACACCAAACTCGTGATAACGTCATGCAAATAACGAAAATCACATTCGCAAAGACACAAATTGCGTTGTCGAAGAGCCGCGCTGCCCAAAGCAGCGTACGTAATGGTGACCTGTCTTTATTGATCGCTGCGGACCTTTCTCTGCGTCGTTCTAACCTTTACGTACACAAGTGTGAACCTTGGATACGTTTTATGAGGTCACCTTCACGTTTCCACACTACCCTACAGTGTAAGCATTTTTCGATCTGTTATATTCTATTCTCACTCTTGTTTAGTCTACGGATTAGGTGAGTGCTAGCGACTTTACACAACAGAATTCGTTCACTCGCTTCCGTCTTGGCCGCCATTTTCTGACGCACCGAAATTGTGGGGAGTTTTAAACACGTATAAAAAGGTGGAACCGTTGATATTATACCATGAACATATTACAATATTGCTTGTAATATGTTTATTTATTGACATCAATGTTTCCACATACTCATATGTGCTTAAAACTTCCCAAAATTTTGGTTCGTCAGAAAATGGTGGCCAAGATGGAGGCGATTAACTGGACTCTGTTTTCTGGGTACTCCAGTGAGTGCCAATATAGCGCAGCGCCATCTTCCGTCCTGAAAAGCTTAAACCTTGATTAAGCCTTTGAGTCATACGTTATTATGCGGAATTAACTTTTATAACAAGATAGTGTTCTATGGTTTTTAGGGTCGCTGATTACCAATCTGAAATCAGATTTGAAAAAATTCAAGATGGCGGGTTCAATGTGGTGGACGAAAATTTCAATTTTGATCGAACGCGATCACAAAACTCTATGCAGAGATTTGCGCGGTCGTTGATTGGATTCGTCGTACTGAATTTACAAAATCCGATTTCAAGTTTGTAATCAGCAGCCGTAAAAACTCCTGCACAGACTTTTTTCTCCGGATTCGATCGGATTTAAAATTTTCGTTCGCCATGTTGGATCCGCCATCTTGAATTTTTAAAATCTCATTTCAGATTCGTAATCAACGACCCCAAAAACTGATAATTTATGTAAAACATATATATATACGTGTAGAGAGGTAACTTTCTCAGAAATGAATTCCTTCAATTTTCACGATTTTTTTCAATCAATTTGTTTCGAACAATAATAGTTTACATTATATCGCAATAACTACTCTCGAGTACTGAAAACCTATTAATATACTATCAGAAATAGCAAAAAACAGCACAGAAACATGTCGAAAAGTTCTCTAAATGTAAAAAAAACGGTGTATTTGACATTGTAACTTTGTTCTTCTCGTCAAAGGGCTATGCTAACAGAATTCTATGTATGTAAGCAACTTTTGCAGCTAGCTTTTTCGATCAATATTTCAATTCGAGTTCCGGCTGCAATCCAGCCGTCGTAGAAGTTCTAGATTTGCAAAATCAGCAGTTTCAATTGAGTTGCTGGTTGTTTACTTCTGCAATTTATACTTCTTTAAGTCTAAATAATTTCCGGACTTCATGTGCTAGTGTGAAGAAATGGTTAGTGTACAATCTAGTGTAATTAGCCTAATGAAATTCAGATTAATTTCACGTAGAGGCGTGGTTGCCTTTAATTCTTGGAAAACGGCCAAAATTCTACGAAAATATTGCCTTATGAATTTTGCAGTAGTCGTCATGAAGGTTTAAAATATTTGGGACAGAAACGAAATGCTGTCAAGTATTACCCGATTTCTCGTAAAAACAATTTTTTCCCTTGCGACAGTTCCACAACATTAACCGTCGCAAAAAACTGAATAAACTTTATTCTTCGAGTCTTCTTAATTTTGTCATTTACTCAGCTGCCGATATTTGCTCGACGAATGTGAGACACAATATCAAACGGCAACAGTTAGCGTTGCATGAATGATTCGCGTGATAATTCAAGATCAATCAAGATCAACTGCGATATAAACGATCGGCAATCTAATTGCGATATTCAAGTTTTATTGGTTTTAATTGTTCTGAAAAATTTTCCACGGCGTTGGCAGAAGTTACGCAATCCACTTCCAAGTTGGGGCTTACATCATTACATATTGTACCGTATAATAATGAGCCTTATGTTCCAAGTGTCCTCCTCTGGGTTTAACGCCAATCAGCAGCACCGTCAAGGTTGATTCAATGAATTTTATTATGTACTACAAATTGAAGCATCGATGTTGCATTTAGATACTGCAATCGAAACAGATTATTGGAATGAGTATAAAAAATATTACCCAGATTAGAAAAATTAATATTTCTTAAAAATATAGTTATTTGTACACCAGATACAATTTTTTCTTCCAAGAATTCGATCAACCAAATTGGAAGACACCCTGTGCATAATTTAGAACGGCATAAAGCACTGCCTACGTCCGGGCAGCATGTGGCCGATGCAATGAGCGAATAATTTTGTTCGTGCAAATATAGATCAGGTCCGTACTGCTCAATGCCTTGGTCATCATATTATTCACGAGAATCTCGAATATCGCTTATTGTTAGTGGTTTCACCGGGCGAGGCTCGATGCCTTTTCTCTGCTATATTTGCCTTCTGCATTAATTTGCACAATTTATGGTAATTGAGAACAGCGCTAGAGCACGAAACAACTTAATTTATGTTTATTAATTGCGAAACAATTATATTTCCCGTTCAACCAACGGTTCATAATAATTCACTTTAAATGTACTTTATATACTCTAATCATTTATCTCTTTTTCCAAATTACAATTTCGTTAGGTTCGAAAAGATATTACACAGAAATTGGATAACTAAGTAAATAAAAGTCTGGCACGCTTTAATTTGAATTTCTGCCAATTGTTGAATGAATTTTGCAGCATTTCAAAGCTGGCGGGAAATATGGACGAGTCTTTCGCCGCGTTTCTCTCACTTTACTTCAGCTGGCGCTAAAGCACGAAGCCATGTTATCGCCTGGCGGATGATGCCCGAATCATTCTGTAGACAATGACACAGATGGCGCCACGTTTGGTATGTCTGTTGCACAATTTCAGACACCGATAGAAGCTCTTTACGATGAGTTCAAAGTTTCCAACAGAGCATTTTCGACATTCTTCTTTCTCTTTTGTATGAACGATTTAATTTTTTTTCTGTGATTTTTAGACTCTAAGATAGTTTAAATCAGATTATTGGAATCGAATCGGTTCAGCGTGACTGTTACAACAGAATCATCCAGCGAAACATTTTCAATCATGCAAGGGCGGAGGGTCACAAATTTATTTCCGTATAGGATAATGTGTTAGGCTTTTGACCTGAAATGCTCGTGAAAAGGTTAATGCCGTCTTCTCCCGCAGGGACTTGGTGAACTTTATACAGCTGACACTTGACGTGCAAATATATATATTTCACCGTCCATTTTTTCACAGAATTTTTATTGATGTTTAAAGAACTTGCAGTTAAATTTTTGTAAAAAAAGAATGGACGTAAAAAAATTTATGGGCCTCTAAATACGGCCGTGAGTAAAAACAGGTTGAGGCGATTGACACGATTCCAAAAAACGAAACAGAAAAACAACGTATTTTCTTGATTAGTAAGAATGTCACTGTAGCCTGTACCAAGAAGAGAGAAAACCAATCAATCGCTTTTTCCAAAACCCTGGACCAGAATACCCCCTTAAATCTTTCATAATTTTCTAGGGTGACGAATTTAGCGATCGAACACGGATGATTCAGACAGTGAATTAGTCGTTATCATTCAAGCCACGGTGAAAGTTAACTATACCATACTCGGATGATCATTTTGTGTCAGTCAGTTTTGTCGCGTCGTTGTTTTGTCATCGATGCGCGACTGCAGATCATATTTGGGCAGTTAATTGACACAAGTCGCCAATTCAATTGCGTCGACGAGCTTCCGCGTAACGGAAATCGTTACGATGAACGAATTTCGATTACATGATAATGGGTAACAAATGCATAGGATATTTTTTACCGGCTGGAGCAAATGTGTTGCATAGGTTAAAAAACGACAGTCGGCATTGCTTCTGAAGCAAAATTGCAAATTGCGTAACTCCATAAGTTACCTAGCCACAGATGAATATTTCTTTTGATACCACACCACACACAATGGGTCGTTGAACTCTGGAAATATGGCAACTGATTGCAGTTTCGTAGTGAATTATTAATACTCTACAATATCGACTTTCCCGACTTTCTGTCATGCCCTCTTCCGTCTATATAAGATTAATAGAATAGGGTATATAACGAGGTTCGAAAAATCTGAACTACCAATAACTACCATAAACAACCTTGAATTTATTAGAAACCGCTTGAAATCCGTGCAATTCTGAAGTCCTCTGAAGTGTTTCTACTTCTATTGCAATTACGTGAAATATCTGGAACCCAATGAAACCTGTCAAGTATTTTGAAGTAGCATTTCATCGTTCCCCGAAGTGATGAAGTTCTCGGTATGAGAGCAAAGGATGCAGTGTTCCATTACTCATCACACATGGAAACAACGATAAGTAATTTCAACGTCACAAGCGTACTTCGTGAGTATTACTTCGGCGCATTTATCAATATAGTCTGGAAATAAGCTGACTCACCTGCGGTTTCGACCCCTATGAGGGTTGCGTGGGCGCCAGGTCGTCTGTCGACATTCTAACCAACCCTCTTGGCGTCTGTACAGTCCAGCGAAAGTTCTTCAAGCTGGTCTCTGAGTGCAATAGCATCGTGAAAAAGTCTCGCTCTTTCACCCGGCTGTACACGGTCACTCAGATATGTATATTGTGTACCTACCAACCCTGCAAGCTACCTGCGTGGTTTTGCAGAGTTCGTTAGCAGGCTCAAGCCCTTTGGACGTGTGGTGTATGTATTTACCACTTCCATTATTCTTTGTTACGACCTCACGAGTGTATTAGCTACTTTTTCCTCCCTTCATATTCCCAGCTAGCGAACTACCAGCTCGCAACACAAGATACTGTCATGTGGTCCTGACTTCATTCGGATCCTCGTTGCACAAAAATATATCACGGCGGCTCCAGTCGCCTGCTGTATGATGCAACTAACTATTTTTTTGCTAGAACTACAACTGAACCGCAATCTTGACTATTTTGTGAAAAAAAACTGGTCATAGTAACCTCATGTATGTACTTTGTTTTCCCTGCAGCGTGGCCCTCTTCATTAGTTTTAATTCTGTCGACTCATATTCTTTGTCTTCTTTTTTCTTCTTTAACACTATGAGAGTGAATAGATATTTTTACCTAACAGCTTTAGGGATCTTGCGAAAAAAAAAAATATGGATCAGCCGTGGGGTTGGTATCTGCACAATCAAATTCTGTACTTTATTGTCTTTTGTCCAAGAAAAATGATGTGCGAGTTGGATTTGAATTTCTGTAAAGAAAATCATGCCTGATCGTTCCGAGTCTATTTTTTATTTTTAGTAGTGTAAGGCAGCTGTCTAGACAACGCGATAACTTTGCTGACAGGGTTCGTGTCTAAAAAGCTTGTATCTTATCTCGACTAAGAAAAGCTCGCCACAAGTCCACGATAAGATTCTATTCTTATAAGCACATTTAGAAGGTACGGGCCGTTGTAAATGCTTATTCAACTTCAATTTTGTGGCTTAATTAAGATTGTTGAAATGAAATTGCTTCAAAATTGGTACCACTGCGCCGTTCGTTCTCCTCATGCAAGGACTAAAAGAATCATTCATAGAAAAATGAGCATTAAACAACCATTTTATGTAAAACAATTGAACGTGAAATTTGTACCATCTGTCGCGTTGACCTACGGTGACGGAACAAATTTTCCAACACAGTACAGATCGTATTGCAAAGTAACTCAAGTAACACTATCTTTAAGTCACGAAATGACGACACTAACTCAAGAAATATAAAAATTCTGTTTTACTGCCGAAGTTAGTGTCAGTGTATTCATAACGACGCTTCTGACGTGCGGGTTATGAAAAAATCGTTTCTCCAAGCCCAAAGTCGTCGCTGCTAATTTTCTGATGAGCAACTCGGTGTATAATTTACGAAACTCACAGTTTTGGTGTCTATGTAACGTGAATACAGAATACCGACAGATCACGCACTAGCACCGTGCTTTACAAAATTTCCATGACTAAATCTTATCTTTGGACGCGGATATAAGTGCCTGCGTAATGCAAAACTCGTATTATAAGAGTCTAGACGCGTCTTAGACTATAAGAATCGCTAATTACTATTATTAGTATTTTGCCTCTACCCTTGTTGATAGAGAGAGAGTTTTCAAGCCACGTCATGTTCTTCAGTGTTATACAATAAGAAATCTACACCTCGGCCAATTATGCCCAATTTAATAATTCGCATAACTGATGTCGTTATCGGCTAGATGCGAGAATATTCTATTTTAAGCAGACATCGTCACAGATAGACAGTTAACGGACAATGAATTTCGCTTGGATCATAACGCATTCAAGACATCTGGATACCAAAAGTAACGGCTCATTGTTGACTAGCTTGGATAAGATAGTATAAATTTCAGGCTTGGAAATACCCTTGAAAGCTAAAGCTGACTTGATGATTTTTTCCAAAGCAAAGAAGTTCCAGAAAAACTCAATGAGCATATCGGTTCTTGGATCACACACAACGAATGCTTTTTTAAACTTGTGATACACTAAACAGTTAAACTTATTGTGCCACACACCTCGGTAAAGTGAATCACTCGTTGTCAGTGACAGGACCTGCAAGAATTTGGTGATATTGCATCGGAGTCCATACAGACTTGTAGTAAAAGTCAGACCAACAGACTACCTCCATAAATGCATAAAGATAATATTGATGATCGTAGTGCAGAATATCAAAAATCTTCTAGTTTTTAGCCTACGAAATATTTGACTACGAAAAAATCATCAAAATCACCAGGATGAGACGCCAGGATAGTAGTCCCTGTTCTTTCTCTATCGGTTAGCAAAAAAAGTGTAAAATACTATTTGTTAAATTTAGGTGAACGTCAAAATTTCAAATGATGAAAGCGCAGATTGACCATTATGTAAAGGTAGAATTTCATCAGTCCGAAGACTCAAAATTCTGAATAGTAATCGAATTTCCGGACAATGAAAACTTCCAGCGGTCAAAATTGCAATGTCATCTACTTTTCGAAAGTTTCCGAGGTGAATTCTTCGAATGCTCTTATGTTTATTAAAAATTTGATTTATATTTGAATTTTCGAGCGTTCCCAATTCAAACCATTCGGAGTCTTGAAAATTGTGACTTATCGTATTCGACGTAACGGTCACTATGAATTTGGAAAATTTACAATCTCGATCCAGATCCGCCAAATTTGTTGGTTAAACTGGAAAGTCCGACGTCCCCTTGATACAGGTCGCCAAGGGAGCTGAGGTCGCGGTCTTGGGGCGCCGAAGGTCTTGCTGGTTCCCAGTTCCTGGGTCAGGTCAGGGCGCCCGGGACTCGGGGTTCAGGTAGTTGACGGCGTGGCCGCAGAGCTGGCGGGGGCGTGCGGATCGCCCTGAGTGTGAGGGCTGGGAGGCAGAGGACTGCAGGAGGCTCGGTGCGGGTCGATATCAGCGTCAGTCCTCTTTGCGTTGAGCACCAGCACCGACGACAGTGCAGCGATACCGAGTCCCTCCCAGAGATCGTAAATCGGGCGTTGGATACAACGGTCGTTTTGTACTTTGTGCTTTTCTCCGTGGCGCCAAACGTTCCGAAGGGGCGAGTCCAATTATTTGAGCAGTGTTAAGTGCGCGAAGTTCAGGTGCTGCAACACTTCGAAATGGATTCGGAAATTATATCAACGGCCACGAACCTCGTCAAGGAGGCGGTGGACCAGGGAGCCGACATCGTCTGCAAGAGATCTCCGTCGACTCCGAAGCCCAATTCGAACGGCACACCCTGTGTGTGGAACATCCTCGACCCTAGTAAGAACCTATTGCTTTCTCCCCTTTTCGATTTTGCTATGTAATTTTTTAAGTGCATAATTCAACTTCCCCCACTTCCGCTCTTCTGTTTCTTCTTGATTTGAACTGCGCCTCGTCTTGTGGTGACTTTCTTTATCTTTTTGTCGGTTTTTTGGCGATGAAAAACCCGATTATCAATTAGCCTTCTCGAAACGACGTATACATATACTCAAGTTGACAACGCCGCGCCTGCTCCGTTAGGTAACAATTCACTCCTGTGACCATGTTTAAAGGACGGCAGCAGCCTGTACGAGACTTGACTGATTATTACAACAGTACAGATATGCCGGATACGGTCAAACAACATTTTTTTCGTCTTATATACATATCCTACATTCTTCCGACGTAGCAAATACCACCTAAACTTTGTACACGAGAAATTGAAATCATTGAACCGATGAGACTGTTTTTAAAATACTCAGATAATCGCTGGATTTAATCTCAATTAAGTGCGCAGTATCTTCTTCCCTTCACACTTTTTCGCAGTGCGTTGCAAGAACGGATTACTAATTAATTCTGGAATGTTAAACTATTTTCACTAATATGACAAATCATGTTTATGTATAATAATTCGTGTAAGATTCATACGTGAATCATATTCAAAACAAACTCAAATCTTCATTTATATTACAATAATTCACCTTTGCAGTTTAATGAAATTACATCAGTCCGCATATTTGACGAGAAAAGAATTGTTCTAGGTTCTGATTGACTGTGCGGATACAAAGATTTCACTTATACATTGAGTAAGAGAGTTAAATCTTGGTACAGAATGGGCGAGTTGTTCAGACATCCGAATTAAGTCATGATGGAAAACGTAACCTGATTGGGAATCGAACATTGGCAATCAAGGTGCAGCATGCAGTTGGAATGGGTAATTGGTAACACCAACACCCACTGCATATCGCTCATGGAGTGAGAACAAAGTTGTCCTCTTCTTCCTCGGTGTTTGATTTTCTCCAATTTGGATTCTTAATCGGTCTCATCCGCCTTGTTAGCAGTTTACTTGCGCGGAGTCAATGCTCATCAATCATCCTGCTTCTCCTACTCCAAACTTGAATAACTCCCGAACTCTGCCCCGTGAAGCAATCAAGTTTCCATTTCTCGATGCAAAAATCTACCTGTAATTTGATTTCGGAATAGATTGCTTCTATTGGTAAATGGTATAGCTTATAAAAGCTACTAGCTCTATACCGTGCCATCGCTCGACGTTGTACTATTTCACACCCATGTTATTTCCCGCAATTAACACTGATCGTAAGCCCAAGGTCATAACCATAGGTTCTCTGCATTATTTTGCTCCGAGATATGACACTCATGGCACCGTTACAAATCGCAAGCACAGTTCAAATTTTTCCGTCATTCAAATGCAGTGCGCAATTTTATACTGATGTATCATTCCAGAAGTTTACAGGATGAATAACGAGTTATAAACTTAAGACACAATCGGAGGATCAGTTTCTAGTTGGCCCAAGATGTTCGATAACCTGTTCGTCAGATTCTTTTGTTGCGTAGAAGTGGTTTGCTCGGTTTTTGTCAAAACTCGGGTTGTGTCACCAGCGGCTCTTTGTTTGGTCGGGTTCTGAACGTTGGTCCAGAGTCATGTAATTCATCCTTTCACACCGCTCGAATATTATCCTGTTGATGGCTTAGAGAAACGCATTTTCTGGAAAAAAGCTCGGTCCGCCAAGCTTTATACTTCATATATACGATATTATTACTCCAAGTCTTACGTTGTTGTTTGGGACAAAATCGGTCTTGTGGTTACAGATACGATTTGACGGTATAAAAATATTTCTTTACTTCGCGATAACGATACAGAAGTTTACACTAATATATATATATATAACTGGTAGCAGTTGGACAGTGTGTTACATGTGACACGAACACTCGTATATTAGTCATAGTTACCGAGGGTCACAGCTAATGTTGTATTGTCACCAAAATTCCGTACACTAGCACAACACCGGTGTTGCCACATTTATGACCAAAAAACGCTACGCGATCAGGAGAAAGTCCTCAGTCAAGGCTAGCTGTGACTTATTGTTGTGTTATGTTTGGAAAACGATGCAGATGACCGTTATACGATGTATTCTTCATGTTATTTCGTTGATGCGCCGCTTTGGCGAAATTGAGCTATTGTCAATTCGTTCGTTACTTTCTTTGCCAAAAGTTTCTGGCTGATGAAAAAGACCTTTCATGTCACGTGACCGAATCGGTATGCTTGTTATAAGATCAAATTACGAAAATGTTGTCACAGATGCAACTGTGCCGAAGATTTTCGACGGACATCGTAGTTTAAATGTCGAATTTTGGGGTCATAGCAATATACCGATGAAAAATATGTGTAGAATCCAAACATTCGTATGCGAAAAAGCAAACTTGCTGTTGTTAAGATTATCTGCATAGTCATTATTTTTCGCCCGTCGTTGTGCTCTGTTCCGGAGTAAATTATTTTCCTCGAAATTCTTGTAACTTTTATTATACAAAATGTACAAAAATCGACAGCAATCGTGAATTATTAATATGCATTTAATTACGCAGCGTATGTGCACTTTTAAAACATAAATTGTATTCCAATGAATCGGTTTCTATCAATAGGCCTCCGTTTCACAACAAGCTGCAAGTCCACCATCGTGTGGTTATTGCGCACCAGCGTTAATCCGCTTTGTAACACAATATACATGCGAGAAGAACTTGTCTACATCACGACGCAATAGCCGGTGAGAAGAGGCGGAAGTTGTCGATCTAACCTAGCTTAACCTATCTCTTCAGTTCCACATACGCCAAATATATTTATCCATAGTTAGACAATAATTAGTAAATACTTTGTATATAATCGTTAGACTGAATCATGGAATCGTCCACACCACAAAGAGATACAGTCCGAGACTAGGTTTCAAACTTCGGGTTTTTTAAGATCCATGAAGAGCGCGCATCGATTATTGAAAGAAATAACTATATCTGGAAAAGTAATGGGAGAAACATGAGCCAGGGCACGTTCTACGTTTCTTGACGTTTTATCAATTCGGAACCTCGAAATTTCCCAGTTCATGACGTTTAGTGGGCGCCAGACGCGTTGCCTTAGGCTACCTGTTAAGGGTCCCACACCGAGTGCCTGGCGACTGTAACATAAGCGTCTCTGGACTTTTTATCAACCCTTACTGAACTACACATTAAGATACCTAGCATTGCCTCGCTCCCTCTTGGATTCAGTCCTAGCTGCATAGCCTAATGCATGCATTTTTGAGGCAAAACCATCAGTCTTCATCGAGTATTTACCTAGTAATACATCACTCTATCGGAGCACACTTACACCCATGGTATCAACGACGCGATTCAATGAGTACACTTTTACTCTATTATAATCTTTTTTGGTCAAGTTACTTTGCTCCTTTGAAATTCCCGTTCAGTTATACGTTGACATTTAACCGAGCTATTAGACATATTTCTATTTAATAATTCGAATTTCACGTAAAATTAATTGTAACGTTATTACATTTTTAAATAACTTAGGTTGTTTATTAAATTTTCATTCCATTTACACCCACCAACGAAAATATAATACAAGCGCTTCGTAAGAACTCGCTCTTGCTGACAGGTATTTTGAACATTAAATCCTCAATGCTTTTTTGCTGCATTGAACGTAAAAGAGAACATACGTCGATCACGTGATTCGGATGGAATATTTGTTCGCGAAGGATGATTTAACAATAAGCCGATCATCTTATATGAACGGCATAGAAACCGTCTGTGGCGTCTACCACAATTTGTTATAGATGTAACTGAATATATTTTGTGCTGACGGCAAGCTGCAAATTACAACCTATGTGTGGTACAAATTATGGATAACTTATCTTCTGATAAAACAATTTTTGCAAATTATAATTTTATTTCTTATTTTCTTATCGTGTTATCGCGGTTTTATTTCGACCTAGCAACATTTTTTCAAATATCATGTTAATGTAACATCCTGCACGGTGCTTAATTTTTATCCCTCTTTTTATTTTATACAATTCAACAACGGATCTATTGTGTCTTAAGTGATAATTCAGTTATCTGTGCCATAACCTTTGTATTGTACAACAGTTCTCCGTTTTAACTAGCAAATTTAAAGCAAGAGCAGGGAGAATATTATATGCGCGTATTTCCAGATAGCGATTGCCGATCAAATATTTTGGCGAACAATTTGATTCGGTTTTTAATTTCCTCAGCAGGTTATTAAGAAAAAGTAGAAACGATGACGTAGGTACATATAGATACTTATGATGAAGTAAAATTGCGTTATCGAATAATCCTCACGTGATATTGTATCTGATAAAAAAAGCATACAGTTTAATTAAGATTACATATATGTGTAATAATTATTAACTGCGGGTAAGTTGAATTCTATTATTATACTACCATTTCGAGCTGCGGTTATTGCAACGTCACGACGATGGCTCATTCCTGCAACCTATAGGTACAAAAGTTTTTATTCGTAATTTTCTTTTATTTGTCCGATTGTAAATATATGTTCAACGTTATATTTACATTTCTACTTCTCTTTCTCTTATTGTGTATATTTTTTTTCATTCTGACTGATCCCTAACCTATAATCTTTCGATCCATAATGGCACTAACATTTATTACTTACGAATTTTGAATTCGTTCATTCACCGAGACACACTTCATCGAACTCATTCCGAAAATCTGTTAATTTGGTATACCAAATATCATTCACATCCAGCATCCAAGCTGAAAATAATGTTCATGAAGAACCGTATTACACTCAAAGCGTAGATGAATCGGTGACCAAACTGCAAACAGAAAGACCTGGCTGCTGCCTTGATATTGCCAACCAGTGCTAATTGTTAGTAAAGCTATGTTTAAACCAGCCAGTATGTATGTACAACCAGACTTGGCTTTCAGAAGCTGGGGACGGATTTATAGGTTGTACCTCAAGTACCTCTTGTATGAATCTCCGGAATATTTCTTAGTATTCTTAGCTGAAAATATGAGATCAAAAGTATGTTGTTGAAGCAAATTTTTTTCGCATCTGCTTTCTCGTTCGTTAAATTACTGCAGATGATTTTTTCTGTATAATTTATTAAAGTATAAATAATGAATTATTCCGTATTTGGCAGCAAGTTACACTATTATATGTGTATAAATGACACTTGCGAATGAATTTATCAGAATAGGTAGATACATTGACTTCCATTGAAACTTTGGAACTATAAATGTCACATAAGTTATACACACATGATTCTATTATTCGTGCTATCTATATCTTTCCCAGTGTTACGCAATATCGTACCTTCTAGTATACATATACTTTTGACTATCTCTATACTTATTTGACACACTTATAGAAATAGCGTCTTGACAATAAATCTCGTAGCTCTGTGGATTCAACGGGATGGACTTTAATCCTACAATTTACATTTCTAAAACTAAACCCAGGCTATTCTATTATGTATACTTACTTTTTCTTCACTTACATAGATCTACCTATCGCTGCTGTAAAAATATTACAAAAGCAGCAAAAATAACGCTGTTATGTGAAATCTGAACTATTTGCTAACATGTGAAGTAACTCTTTTACAATTCAAGAAAACCGAAGGCTGAAACGTTGATCGTCGTGAGTCAAAGTACGGTGAAAAATAATATTTCAACGATCACGGCATTCGATTTACGGATAAAAAATTACGGTTCTAAAGATTCTCGACTCACATCGATTAGCGTTTTCCTCCTTTGAGTTGTATATCTATGTAAAAATTTGATCTCAGGGTGATGGAAAGTTCGCTAAATTAACCTATTTAATATTATCTTTACAGACGCATGGTTTAACCCAGAAAGACTGAACCCCAAAGGTAAGAAACGACGATATATGTGTTGTGTGTGTCTCTTAGAACATCGTAGTACGGAACCTTTCTGTTTCTATGAAATATATTTCCAAGTCTGTATTGCGTAAGATTAGTGAACCACAAGTTCACTACTTTTATTTTCCACGTGCATGGTTCATTTCTCTTTTCCTTGTGCAGTAGGAATTGGAGAGAAAATACTGAAACAAAAGGGATTCACTAAGTTTATTCGATGCTTATCGCCAGCTTGAGTTGCTTTGTTGGCTATTTGAAATCCAAAAGTTTCACCATTATTCTAGCTTTTCACTGTTCATGCACATGTAAAATAATCGAGGTGTGTGTTAATGGCAGTTCTAATGGTAGTTTTTTTTCCAATTCTTTGTCAAATTTTAACTAATTTTGAGACAGGCATTTTTTCTAATCTGTGTAGAGCATCTACTTTTTCTTCTGTTTTTTATTTCAATCAAAAGCATCGATTAGCTTGAAACTGGGTCGAGTATCATTTGCCCGGTCGCTAGACAATTATTATCGATGCAGTTTCCTTGGAATCGTCGATAATGCAGATTGGAACATCGCCAGAATACCAACCAAATTTTGGCGGAAAGATCATTAAGGATAAAGTGATTGAAATACGATTTGTCGCCCATTTTCGATCCGCAGTTTTACCCGCGTCAGCAATTCTGATGCATCGTGAATCCTTTGTTAAAATTGTACTATTGAAATTTCACCTTTCCGACTCACGTAATATGAACATACATGCAATTTTTTTTCTATATTACACTTTTGCACTTTGCATCCAGGCAACGTTTTATCATGATTAGTCAGAGCGATTAGTTTATCAATGATAAGTGTCATCGTCACCGTGTATGTTAATGGGGCAGGTAACATAATCGGGTTAGTCACTCGAGCGAAGTCCAGATATTTCAATCTAAACAGATAAATACAGTAGACATTAATCAAGTCCAATTAATTCAGCAGTATAACAATCAATCAGTTGTAAATTTATTTACGAAAATCAATCATTATCGTTTCAGTTTACAAATTGTTGCACTACAGACGCTAGAAAAATTTACTTAGTACTCAATTGAGACATTTTTATTCGGGCACAAATGGTTTTCGTACTTCCTGGTCTTCGCAATGGTTGCTATGCTTAGCAAACCGTGGCGCCATCTGCAGTCACTTGGCGTTATTCCGACTTTAGAAAATATGCTCTCTCGGCAATCTAGCTATTCGCATTTCATTTGTTACCCGCACTGTTGCCACATGACAGAACATAGAGATATTTTTTTTTCTAGTCTTCGAGAATATTTTGTATACATAATAATATCCGTAGATAATTCGTCTTTCCAACATTTATTGAATGTCCTTATAAAAATATTTGGCTTCCGATCCTCTAATATGGAAGATAATTTTTTAACTACCCGCTCCTCTTTTTTCAGAGGAAAAGTAGTAACAATAGAAGTTATTTAAGGCGTGTTTAAGGTTTAGAGAATCACTTCTCACCATTTTTGGATGAAGTGATAATATCTGGAGAATAGGTCAACGGATTTCGATGATTTTGGTCTCAATCGACGTGACTCTTGATCTTAGGTTAGAACTGATGAAATTTGGATTCGAACGGTCTGATAGTATTCGAGTTATTTTAATGATAAAAAAAAACATTTTACATGTTTTCTGTCTTATGTCTTATGGGCTCGAAACGCACCCCCGCGGGAAGTTCTTAGGCTGCCCCATGATCAAGGTCAGCCAAAATTACCGCTTGCTAATACATACCTGACATATAACTTGTATGCAGGATCGATTTGTATTCACAATAGTAATAACTAAAGTTCCTTTCGCGAGTTACGTTCGAATCTTAATATAAATCGTTATTTTTGGTAGGCTTATCGATCGGTTATCTCCTTCGAATTTGATATCGAGATTATTGTTGTGATAGGCATAATTGCGAAAATCAGAATCATACTTCTGATCAACAAGGTTCCTGGTTCTTTATTACATCGTCACTCAGTTTATAATTAAATCGTGCGTTACGTAATTCAACGTATAAATTATCACCAGTCGAAATACTCGATTATCTGTACAACCAGGAAGTTGAAAAAAGTGTTCCAGAAAATTACAAATAGAATTTTCTCCATAAAGAAGCAGTAGTTTTAAATAGTATAACCAAATTACCGGTAGACAGAAAAATAAATAATTACTGCTCATCTTAGATGAAATAATAATCTGTAAATTTATCTATAATATATAACAGGTAAAAGGAATATGTAAACATGTATGATATATATTAGTAGTTATAATATAATTAACAGTTATAATATATTTAGGTTAGAGGAATTCCGATTTCCTTTTAATAAAAAACAGACCATGCGCCCGTGAAGCGTTAATTTCCGATTTTCAACCCTCTGACAGTCTTCAAGTTTGCCGGAGATTCGGTCACCGAAGAGAACCCGGACTTTCGCCTTACTTTAGCCCCAAACAAGTACCGCCCATCGTTTTATTCACGCACGCACTACTAGCAAAGAAGAGACTTAGCAGAGGTTCGTGGCCTGGGCAAATGGCGGCCGCAGACAGTGTCGGATGAGCTGCAGCAGGTAGAAGAAGACCGTAAAGCCCGCAAGTGTCGTTCGCAATCTGCGGATTCCAAAGTTCTAGCGTTGGTTTGCCTCGCCTCGGTTAAACTAAATATAACTCGACGTTGCCAGGAACGTTGGTAATCTGCCAATTCCTCGTGCGGATCAAACTAGGGGTGCCTAATTCTTTGCCGGGAGTCGCTTTTCGCTGCCGGTCGATCCCAGCCCGTGGCTCTAAATCTGTGCCCTATTAAGCTTTGTTTTCAAGTTGAGGTGCTGCTGATTTCGCGCCGAAAATTGCCGGTGAAAGACTGTATTATCCATATTCTTGTACCATTGTGAGACAATCCCTTTTGTGCGGTTTCGTGCCTTCGACATGGCTATCACTAAACCGGAGCGTAAGTAACACCACTTTCATATTCTTGATTCTCGCCTTGTAAAATTTCATGGCGCAGCGATAATTTTCTTCGAAACCGTGGTGTGAACAGATTATTTTATAAGCTCATCAATGAGCAGGTTATACGGTAGAATCTCTACTTCTTCACTTCCATTCCCCCACATGCTCTTTGTTCCAAGCCTCTTTCCTTCTCATGACTATTCCAATCATGATTCATTGAACAAGAGCCGTTGATGATATCATAGTTGGGAATAAATTTTTAGTACCGTAAGTGCCATTCTACAGAGTACTGGGTTCACAGTTTTCCGACTGTAATAATGGAACGTTTGACTCGTTACTAGACAGTAATCATCGATCAAAATCGATCTCGTTGGAGTTGAATCATGTCGATTTCTCAGTGGCATGGATTCGACACTATAAAATGTGCGTACTTTTGGAAGGAACAAACGCCTTTGTTCAATTTGAAAAGCCACTCGTGAGGATCTTCCCGATACATCATGCAACACTTATCTCTCCACTTGCAAAGTTACTGTGCTGAGGATGTGATGGCTGCCATGCCAGCTGAAATATCCTACTTTTTTTGATCTTGTCGTTGATGGCGTATGGCTTCGGGTTATGAGTAGGCCACGTTAGCGAGCAGAGGATTAGAGATCCAAACTGTTGGAAAGAATCTGGCTATCTGCATAGGCTCCTCGGCGTTGAATAACTCCACGGCCGGTTTTGTCAATTATTTGTCTCCACTCTCTACAACGTCTATTTTTGCTTTTGCACGATTAAACATTTTCAATTTTACTCCGTTTATTTTGGGGACCCTACAGCGGCTACCGCTGTTATATAACACGGCTAACCTATAACTGCAGAAGCTTGAACAGGCTAGAGCCCGGTCTAATTCACGTGCTTAAATCGTGGCGAAGTTGTAGAAGAATCTTTTTTCATTTTGACGTCTGAGAGAAAGCTGCTCTTCTTGTTGAACTTGGTTGAACTGTACGGTTATCAAATTACTCACAGTTTTGCAAGTGACTTCATCGTGATTCCCTGAAAGTAACGTTTTGCAGAATTATTGAACTATTAAAAGGTGGAATAACTTCTTCCAATGTTTGCGTGCCGCAAAATATGTTCATGGATTAATTTTGTTAGAAATTATTGGGGTAGAAAATCAGTTTATAACATTGGATTTCGAATGGTCATTGACAGATCAGATTTGTTACAGCTTTCGAGTGATACGTAGGATTCGACGTGTAATGTTGTCTCGAGCTGGATCACAGCCAATCCAGGAAGCTTGAAGTATTCCCACACAGAGCAGACACGATTGCTCTAATTGCGTTTATAATTAGCGAACGTCTAGCCAGTGTTAAGTCGGTGATGAAGATTCGACGAGTCATTTTTCAATCCAAAAAACTATCAACGGTCGATTTACTGACTAACACACTCACAATCAGTCTAGTTGCGTATCGTCCGATAAAACAGTGCCTTATCTTCGTTTTCAGGTTTACAGAAAAAGAATATTCAGAATAAAACTTGTACGAGTTGAAAACAATCTTTCGTTTTCAGAAAATACGTTGCAATCAATTTCCCAGATAGTGCAGGAAATAATGCGGGGTTCTCTGTATTGTTTGATATTGGAGACGGGATTACAGTATATGCAGGTCAAGTACTCAATACACTATTTTATCTGGGCAAGGAATTCGAGCCAACCTGTGTCAACCTTTCAAACACCTGGTTTGAAATTTTTTGCTATTTCTTCTTCCTTCTTGTAGGGTTGATAATTTTACGCCAAACGTCTTCCCCTTTGTTTCCAGTTGCTGTGTCCCTTGCCACGTCGCTGTTTTTCGCAAATTTTGGTAGTCCTAAAATGTTAGGTGCCTGTCCAGAGCCTTTTGCGATAAGATGCAAGTAATATTGCGTTATATAGTAGCTTTTTCGTAAATTTCTTATGAATGACGCGTCTTTCACGAATTTTATTCTCATGATTTGACGGGGCAGCAATAGCATGATTTGAAATAATGTAAATTTGTGAATTTTGCTCAAACTTTTCTATTTTAAGGGGCTTGTCCTGGCAGCGATACAGTCGTACAAGCACGTGTGTCGAATCACCGCATTGCGGCATAGTATATTGTGTAACAAGGAGGCAAATTCTGCTTTTCGGGCCGAGCGTAAGTTTGTAACAGGAGTCGTAAGTGAGTACGCATACGAGCCGAAGGCGAATATTGCAAATACGCCAGGCGAAAATACTTTTGTCTATTTGTTGCACACGATTCTTTCTGTAACAAGAGTGTGTTACACGTTTTTTCGCGAAGCACAAAGTTGAGGTTAGGGTCGCGTAATGTCAGATGTAGTCGCGACAGCGCATGCGCGGAATACAGAGAAGACCATTTTTAACTCCTAGGACTTGAAAGTGGTCTTTTCAATACTCCACGGATGCGCATTCGCAAACTCACTCGATCGTCATAGAAACGGGTACTTTATGTAAGGAAAACATGCATGGAAAAACGTGCAAAACATGCTCGCGTCGTACAAACATATTGTCAACTCAGTTTTCGGGTTTTATTATATTCACGTAGTCATGTGTCTTGAACTACTCTGCACAAAAACATAAAGTACCCATGTCGATAAAATATATTCTGACTTTCCACGATTCCAAACCTTATAATATCCATATTTGAACTTGTCAATCTTTTCGTAAATGGCATCAGGACATAAAACAATATTTTATATCTATATTTGTATTTTTGAGGTCAAGTTCCTTATATCAAATCGTTAAAATTAGGTTTTTTTGTTCAATCGTTTCACGAGAGATGCAGCGATAAACTGTTTCCACATTAGCCCTTGAGTTAAATATAGGTGCAAATTCGAAACAAACCCAATTAAAAGTAAAGTAGCTGGTATTTCAAACAATAAAATGATTTTTCTCTATGTTCTAATAAATTCTACGTATTCAGTCTTTGTAACTGATTGACGAGACAGTTCGAAACCTGGAGTGAATATTCAACTTTCATCGTCGGTAATTTTTCCCGATTGACGTTTCATCTTCTGAACGAGGTCGAATTTTTATTTTCTCCAAGTTCGTTTATTCAGCTTCAGGCAAGATGTAGATGTGCCACCGAAATATCGTACGATTGACAATTACCTCCATGATGCGAGAAGATTTTGCTCATGCACTCATTCCGGAACTGACAAGACTCGGTGTATATCGAGAGACGCGTGGTCGTAGCTGGGTCACGTGACGATGTAAAAAAGACACGTGGCCCACGTGACGCCAACCGGTCGACCCGGTCCGTTTGAACCGCGATGCAACCGCCCCGGCACCGCTTCGAACCGTTGACGTCGAACAATTCGAACGTTCGGATTCGAAACGGCCAAAGGGTGGGGCGCTCAGCGATGAACAGCATCGCCACTTGCGGTCCGACCGTCAACCAGCAACGCCACAGTTTTCATTAACCGGCTATTTAGTCTCTCGACATACCTGCACGATCGGTAGTGTTTGTAGAATCATTCATTCTTGTGCACTAAAACCGCGTCAACATGGTGCGGAAGAACTTGTCTAGGCAGCCTGTGCATGTCTTGCCGGAAAGAGGACCCGGTGAGTGTCTTTCATTTTCTACATCTACCTCGATTTTTATTAACTAACTTTCTTCACTACTCCGTGTCCTCCGGCATTTTTAAATCTCTAACCACTTTCTTTTTATTCATTTCCTCACGTTCTCGCGCGTCATGCGTCCGAACATATGGTGGTCAATGCTCGACTCACGTTATAATCTTTCTCTGATAAAGTTTTTCAACGACGAAATTATTCTTAACCACATCTCCGGCCATTCGTCCATCGAATTTCATTTTCTGCAGCGTTTCAGTTCCGAAATCTAATCCATGGAGATCAAAATTCTTACCTTTCTATAGTACAGTAATAAAGGTTCCGACCATTCTGATGTCAAAACATTCATCGAAAGTTAGTTTTATTCAAGAATTCTAAATCTGTCCGACGAAATGATATCAAAGAATTTCGCGCATTATACATATTCGATAAATTGGAAAACGGATTGGTCAATTTCTCTACAACTTACAATTGACATGATAAAGGATGCTTATTATTATTTTATATCTTGCACTTTCGATTTTTGATTGCAACTCTCTAAGTCAACTTTCACAGTTGCTTTACAGATAAGTCCGTGGTAACATATGTTGGGATCAAATACCTGCGCCTGCAATTGCCACGTTCTTGTCAATGTTCATTATAAATGCGAATTGGGGCAGTAGTTGTAAATATACACTAGTTATAAAGAGGTTCGCACGTCAGTGGTGATGATTTGTTGGTTCGGTTACTTTTCTTCTCACACTTTCTTTTTTTTGTTTTTTCTGGCTTTCTTCCGCTAATTGTCACTTTCATCTTACAATTTCTTTTCAACTTGTCATTTTGAATCATTTTCTATTCAGCTTCCAACGTTTTTTTGTTATACATTAGGAAGTTGTCGAAGGTAAAAATTTCTTACATCTCAAATCTCACTCGAATCTTGTCATCTGTTTATGCGTAATCGCTCAAATCAGGCAATTCATATTTGTTCGGGTTAGTAAAAAGAGATAAGTTTTTCAGTATTCTCGTATTTCACGGTGTATCACTTTCACTGATTGTTACCATCACGTGTAGCTCTGATCTAGGTTGTCTAATAGTTATTTGATCTCACCAGCTCTGCGGCCTTCACGGTCGTCTCGTATTTGTGCATTATGAATGGAGGAACGGAAGATCAAGTGTTGGATTGAAAAAATTTAGAGTTCGTATATCGTAACATTGGTGAATTAGGATTAGGTGCAACATAAAACACCTGATTACTTATTTCGTTTCTGATCATTCAATACTCACCAACTTCTGAGCGACAAAAACGAAAACCAAAACTTTCGATAATCACTGCATGAACAAGATGTTCTGCTCTTGGCACAGGTTTAAGTGATTCTTCAGAATGTGTAGAACCTTAGTATTTTTATTTCTACGATTATTATTTGTACAATTCGAATTTCGAACGTAGTGACGTCACATCCTCAATTCTGACAATAAGATTCTACACTGAGAAAAGAGTTTACATACTGTTAACAAACGTCTATTTTGATATGGCGAAATAAAGGTTTCGTTATTGTTATCAACTTTTAGTTGAGCTAGATATGATTTTTTACCTATTAACAAAATTCTATCGATCATTATTTGCCTTGAGTAAAATTTGATAATAATAACGAAACATCTATTTCGCCATATCCAAATGTACGCTTGTTAACAGTAAATAAAATCTGTTCTCAGTGTAACTCATACATATTCAGGTATAATGATAAACCGTTAAGAACACTGGAGAACCAGTTCCACTGGCTACGAATGAACTTCTCCATACGCTGCGGATATATAGCAATTGCATATATTATAAACTGGGATCGCCGTATGTTACACGGTTATTTTTATTAATTTCAATAATTTTCTACCGTCTAAATGTATTATGAATAGAAATTCGTTCAATCATCATCATTATGTTTATAACATCGACAATAGTTTGTACATCAGTTCAATTCGTGCCTCTTACTTGTGTTTGGCATCCAAACGGGTAGCAAAAATTATAACAAATAAAATTAATCAAATGAAGGATTAAAGTCTACAGCTGGCAAGACGTTGACGTCAGTATACAAATACAAAATTACTTTATGTGGGCAACTCGGAGACGTTTAATTATATATTTAGGTATTTTCAAGCAACCCGGGTTAACTGGTACCGGAAATTTGGAGAGTATTCAAATTCGGACCTTGTATTTTTTCTCCCGGATAGACAATTAATCGGTTCTACAACGAAGGCCTTATTAGACAATTCTGTTGACAATTAACCGGGCTGTGCTTATAGCGAGGTAAAATCGCTATTAGTCTCTACTCTCGCTGGGTCTTAAAATACGCCGACCATTCGACCTTGCGACGCCTTCAGCGTCCCGGCAGTTTCGTGTAATACCAACCAACGTGGGCGACTGCACGTCGGCGTCCCCCAGGAGGAAATATTCCTGTGGTTATCTTACCGGCGACAAAAACCAGCCAGGCTTTGTCGTTGGGTCGAAAAGAAGAATCGGTGACTCAATCTTCGAGCGTTTCTGTCGTTGGTAGAAAATCATCAGGAAGACGCACGATCAGTCGGTTTAGCTCAATCACGCTGAAATATTTCGGATCAATTTAAGGGTTTCAAGGAGTGATTAAAAACGAAAAAAAATCGAAACACAGAAATTTCCATTTAATACACAGACTGTGAATACGAAAAGATAATTCTGGAACTTAGCATCCGGTAGCTGATGTCACCTGCAGACTGTAAAACTAGGGTCACGTGTGTAGCACGTGTTACGTCATTCCTGAAGGATATTCATTGGCTTGGTATTACAAGTAGTAGAATAGTTATGGCAGAGCGTCATAACGGCACGGAATAAACTTTAATTCACAGAAATATAGCCGAATTTTTAACGCTAAAATTTCCTTCAGCTGTTGCTGAAATGCTTTCAACAGAACTTTGAATGTACTGAATATCAAAAAATAATTAAATAACATTATACACTAGGGTGTTTCGGAAAAAATCTTATTCTACTAAATTAAAAGTTCACATTAAATTATAACTATGTTATGAGATTAAATTAATAATGAAAAAATCGCCAGATACACTTGTCAAACATCAACTGGAGACATAATATTACAAGTGTGGGGTCTTCTCTGTTACGTAAATTGATATTATGATTGATATAAGCAATAAAAAAACATTTTTTTAGAAACATAAACTCAGAAAAATGTAAAAAAGTTAAAAATCAACCGAGCGAAATCTTCCACATAACGTAAAACGCTCATCTTTTCACAGAATCTTTCTTTTATCCTGAACAAACTTTTTAGGTTGTGTCATGGTCGAAAATAGCAAATTTTTTTTTTTCGAAACATCCTGTTACATACACTTCAAAACCCAATGAAAAGGGTACTCGGAAAACATTAAATTTTTAGTCGACTTTGGCAATGTATTTCTACTGCGTCAGTTCATGTAGGTATTCGTCACAAACACAATTCCATGTCTTGGAACTATGAAAGGTCGGAACAGGGATGCCCTCAGAGGTACATGTGGTGGAGAAAAGAGTAAAAGTAACTCATTCTGCGGTTGTCAACAGATTGAGGATAAGAAAGCCGCTAAGAATAGCCGCTTCGCAGCGAACAATTTCAATATATGGTTAAATCTTTTAAGCTTCGCAACTCCTCCTTTCTAAGGCATATATAAACAGTAACCATTTGTTTCATGACGCGACTCATTTTCGGTTTCGTTACAACGTTAGTGGATGCAGTCCAAAGAGCATAATTCGAAACTGCGGCCATAAAAATTGCAAAGATTATTTATAGGTCTGGCGATATCAACTTTTCACTTCTGCGACCTGTTTTTACATATGATCATGCGTCTTGAACAACTGCTGGATCAGCGAAACGTTGCAATGATGTGAGATAAACGGGAGCATGAAAAGTCGAACGCGATAGCAATTGAGACGAGTTGAAGAAAGCATTGCTAACTCAAAACGAGTACAATTAAGTTGAATGTTGATCGTAAAGTATTGTGTTTTCATTTTCAGTTGAGGCCCTGATCTACTGGCGCGACCCTAAGAAGTCTGGAATCGTATTCGGCGTGACTCTTGGAGTGCTCCTGTCTCTAGCCTACTTCAGTCTAATCAGCGTGCTGGCCTATCTCTCCCTCATCACCCTGACCGGTACAGTCGCTTTCCGCGTATACAAAACTGTCCTGCAAGCAGTTCAGAAGACATCAGATGGGCATCCTTTCAAGTGAGCGTCGGAATCGGTTGATGTTATTCAGGGAAGGAATTCCCGCGGCGGAATGGAAGATATTGAAAGACTCTTTTTTCCAGGGACGTTTTGGATGTCGACCTCAATGTGCCAGCTGAAAAAGTCCACGACATCGCTGACGTTGCAGTTGCTCACGCAAATGCCGCCATTGCTGAATTGCGCAGACTCTTTCTAGTTGAGGATCTGGTCGATTCCCTCAAGTTCGGTGTTCTTTTGTGGTGCCTCACTTACCTCGGTGCTTGGTTCAATGGCATGACCCTTATCATCATCGGTGAGTTTTAACGACATCATCCACTGGTAGTTTTTGCCACCTTGAAGGTAAATTAATTATCCGATTATCGACCGAATAGGACCGAATATCGTTTGGATAATCGAAAATTCGGATATCCGAATAGCAGTATTCCGTTGGAGAAAAACGCTGATACGATGAAAGTGATAGAATATATTTACGTAAAACCGATTGACGTGTCAAAAGTACATTTTATCTATTTCTCTGGGACAAAGAAAAGGATTTCCTTCTGCTTCACAATGTCAGCTCATATATAACAAGATGTAAAATTCCATCTCAAGTCTTGTTTTTGCATAGCTCTGCAACGGATGAAAACTAATCGCCATTCAGATAACCGACGGTTCGAATAGTCGATGTTCTACTGTATTGGCTGTTAACTTTATTACCAAGCCCAGAGGAAAATGTTTTCTTCGAGTACATACATGTGCAAATGTATTAACCATATATATCTAAGATACACTTGACTTGGATCGTTGTGAAAACAATGTAAAGTTGACACACTAATTTTATAGCATTTTAAACGTTTTTTCAGGTGTGGTCGCTCTGTTCACGTTGCCGAAAGTCTATGAGACGAACAAAACGCAGATCGACCAGAACGTCGAACTTGTTCGTGGAAAGATTAACGATTTAACTTCCAAGTACGTATCTTTCATCGAATTCTTGTTCTGAACCTTAAATGAATGAGGTTTATACCAAATGATGTGGCAAATTTTTATGCATATTTTTTTTTAGTTTGTACTTGTTCGATTCAGAGGTAATACACTAGACTACGACAATCCATTTTACAACGGTTATCACTGTGATCTGTAATAATCTGATAAAAATATAAGCCGAGTTTTTGGTAATCCGCGCATCGGTGAAAGTGGGGCAAACAAGTCACAGGTTGTGGCGCAAAATGAGAGTCTGGTGGAAAAATGGAACAGTGATGCAAAATGGGGTCCTGGATGAAATTGGACCTTGTGAAAATTGTACAAAGTCCAATTTGTTCGAAGGAAAAAACATTTTGCCCCGCTTTCTCCAAATTCGACAAAACTTTGACAAGTTTATTTTCAATTGATTGGAAAGTCAACCTAACGCTGCCTGAAGTAATTTTATTTGATAGCGAATCTGCATATCCTCTCTTTTTCATCCGTCACTGGATATCGAAGGCTTTTGAAAATCGGTATCACGAATCAAAATCTTCTTCCTGCATAGGTGGAATACAACGTACAGACACGTGTTCGGTTCCAGCGATAATCTAGCTACCCAAAATCCCGAGGATTCCAACCCTCCCGTTTCCTTCCTACCATCAACCATTTTCTCGTTGGCTGAGAACCTTGAAGAGAATTCTTCGCCACTCGCCAGTCATGATGAAAAAGATATCCTTTGCCAAAGCGTTGATCGGGTTTTTCAGAAGCAGATGACAGCGGCTTTCAACCGTCTGATCACTACGGCGAAGTTGTGCGACGACGAGTAGGCCATTTTTTTCATCGTTTTACGCTCTCATCGCTCTAATTAAACTGGCTTATTACTGTTTTAAAGTTTCATAATTTCGTCAAGTCGAAGTCAAGTTTTGTTAAAACCCTGACGGACTGTTAGACGTTAGGAATCTTGCACCAGGTTTTGCCAAACCTTATCAAGTTGATTATTATTGTTTTACAGAGTGAAGGCAGCCATCCCTATTGGCAAGAAGTCCGAGCCAACGAAGGAGGAGTAATGAATTGAAGGGGGGGAGGATAATTCATCGAGAGTGCGAATTCAAACGAAGGAGTCGCTAAGTGTGCGTTGTGTGTTGCGTGTATGCTTGTGTGAATGTATGTGAGGGTGCGAGACAAAGCGAGGAAGGAGAACCTTCAAAACGTAAAGTTGGGGCTCCAACGATGAGGAACAGTAAGCAATGCTTGAGTAGAAGATGGAGGAAAAGAGTGGGGCGAAGAAAAAAACCTTGAGGAAGAAATTCGCGAGAAACGAAAATGGTTTAACCCATTGAGATGGCTTTTGAGAAAATCGAAGATCGGCGGGGGGCAGAAGAAGAAGAAGAAGAAGAATGCAGCCAAGTCAACGTTCTTTTGGCCCGCGCATATACATGATATCTAAATATATGTATACATATGTATATTCCTCGAAGAATATGTGAAAAAAGAAAAGGAAAAAAATTAAATTATAACAAGTAATGAAGTATCGT